>NC_142573.1:11642500-11982500 GCF_041283825.1 Pyrus communis
TGTAACCAAGGGTGTAGCAACCGATCTACACTCACTCAAGCCAAATTTGTTCAACAAAGATGTGCAATCCCTGGTACCTCTTTTCACAGGTTGCATAACCTACAAATATGCCCTTGATACTCTTTGCATCTAGCTTCTGTCTCAATTCACTTGATATGTGCACATAACACAAGCAACCAAAGATTTTAAGATGTGCAATCCTTGGTTTTCTTCCACTGAATGCTTCAAATGGAGTTATATCTCCGAGAGCTCTTGTAGGACACCTATTCAGTATGTAGACAACTGTGTGTACAGATTTTGCCCACAAATAGTAAGGTAATCCTTTATCATGAAGCATGGCTTTTGCCATTTCAACTACAGTTCTATTCTTTCTCTCTACCACTCCATTCTATTGTGGAGTATAGGCCATAGAGAGTTGTCTTTGAGTACCTTCATCTTCACACAACTTGTTAAACTCATAGGATGTGAATTCACCCCATCTTTCACTTCTGAGGCATTTTACTCTAAAACCACTATGTAGCTCTACCATAGATTTGAATTGTCTAAAACAATTCAATGCATCTGACTTGTATCTAAGAAAGTAAACCCACATCATTCTTGTGCAGTCATCTACAAGAAGCATAAAATACTTGTTACCAGCAATGGACTCATTTTGCATAGGCCCACATAAGTCCACATGAACTAAATCCAGGGGATTGCTTGCTTTCCATGCCTGATTCTTTGGAAACCACTCTTTATGCTGCTTTCCAAGCTGACAACCTTCACAGACTTCATCAACTTCTTCTAAGTATGGAAGTCCATGCACCATTTCCTTCTCTTTGATTTGTTTTAAACCCCTTAGATGCAAATGGCCTAGCCTTTTGTGCCAGGTCCAACTAGAGTGAGACATACTTGCTTTCAGAGTTATATGATCATTAGGTAATAGTGCTAAATGATAGCATCTATTCCTCTTCATTTCTACTTTAATCACTAGGCATTCCAGGGAAGGACCATAAAAAATGCTACACATTTTACCTCCAAACAACAAGTAATACCCATGCTCATCCATCTATCCCACACTTAGTAAGTTCTCCTTCAACCTAAGTAGATACATTACTTCTTTGATGTACTTTCTGCCTTTGCTAGTATCAATTACTAGAGTGCCCATTCCAACTACATTCATAAGCTCACCAGTTGGCATTTGTACTTTGCCTATCACATTTGTCCTTATATCAACCAGTAGCTTCTCATTTCCAGTCATGTGGTTGATGTAACCACTGTAAATATACCATTCACCATTGACAACTGATCCAGAGATTGTGCTATTGGCAAAGAATAAGTTCCCTGTCACCTCTACTTGATTAGCATTGTTTGCCTTTTGCATTGGTTTGCCTGCAGTGCACTTTCTAGCCCAGTGTCCAAACTTTTCACAATTGTAGCATTTAGGCTTCCCCTTATATCACCAAGGTGAAATTTAGAGCATACCCTACACTGTGGTTGTGTAATTGCCTGAATAATTGATTGTGATGAATATGCATTTTGTGCAGGACTAGCAAGAAATTTCTATTGAAACTTGGGTTTTGAATCTCATTTCTTACCCTTAGAATTCCGATTCTTCTAGAACTGAGAAGGACTAGATTGAGCTCCACTTCTATTTTGCCCTTTTGGACTCACTGAGAGAGATGTAAATGCTTTCATAGTAGTATCAACAGTGTGTAGATCAAACCATTGTTCTTGGCTCTTTAAGATTGCAATTACCTCCTGCAATTCTACAGTCTCCATACATTTTGTATTTTCTATAACCAAACAAATAGGATCATACGGTTTACTTAGACTAATCAAAACCTTTTGCACAAGTCTCTCATTAGACAGAGATCCACCAAATGTTTTCATCTGATTAATCAATTCATTCAGCCTTATAAGATAACTAGATAGAGATTCATCATCTCGCATCCTATCATATTCAAATTCTCATCTAAGATTTTGAAGTTTTACTGATCAAACATGATCACCACTGTGGTCTTCTACATACAACAGATCTCATGCCATCTTAGCTGAATCAACGTTGGCAATCCAAGGGAATATCTGGTAAAATACTGCATTTTGTATGATTCCTAGAGCCTTTGCATCCTTCATGAACACATTGGTCATTTCTTCATCAACTTCATCTTCCGATGACCCTTCAGCTTTCTTCTTCTTCTTCTTCGAATTAGGGGTTGTAATCCCCTTTTCTACCAGATTCCATAACCCAAGAGATTTGAATATCGTTACCATCTTAATCCTCCAGAACTCGTAGTTCTCACCGGAGAAAATTGGAGTTCTCATCTCCGAGCTTCCAGATCCAAACATCTTGGTCTGAATGTTGATTTCTCTTCTCAGATGATAACGGGACTCCGACGACCTTCACCAAGCTTCGAGTGAGCTTCACCGAGCTTCACAGGTTTACTCCCAGGCTCAGATGATCAAACCTGGCTCTGAGGCCATGCTAGTGTTCTTGATTTATCTGAGTTATGCGATATGGAGATAGAGAGAGGATTGAAGGATGCAAAAGGAATGAATGTTCTTCTTCTCTCTTATAGAAATTGCAGAGAGGAATATATTTCTCTTAATGGAAAATTTTAGCACACACACGTGCATTTCATGACTGTTAGCCTTAGCTGGATCCACACACATCACATTTGATCTCAGCCACACATCTAGCTAATTTATAGGGTCACTACACATGGCTATTTTAGCCTTACATATTGTAGCCTCACACTTGTCATTCTAAAAGACTAAGTGCATACACAATTAATCATTCAAGACTTCTTATTTACTAATCAGCTCATTACTTACAATTCTACAGTTTTATACTCCTTTTCTGTGCATGTCTTCGCACGCTAGCTATTTCTTTTCGTCTTGAACGCTTAGTTATTGCATCGATTGATTGAGTACGCGGGACATAGGACGGCTGAAATATATTACGAACATGCCAATTCTAATAAAGGGGTCTTACTCATGGAAGATGGTAAGATCAACTGATCCTTTAAGTCGACGTGTGTGACGTGTCCAGATTAGCCCTTCTGATCACGGCTGTTGTTTTACCATATTTCAGCAAGAAAGGCCGTGGAAGTAGGAGTTGCTGTGATTGTTGTCTCGAACCGTGGAGGCCGCCAACTCGATTGTACTCCTCCCACTATTTCTGTCCTGGATGAGTGCAACTCTATCAACTGCTGCTTCATCATTTCTTTTTTCCTGTTACGAATTCAATTGGAAAGTTGTATGATAAGGTGTTCAGGTGGTTCATGCTGTTGGAGGAAAATTTCCTGTTCTTTTCGATGGAGAAGGCGAGGGAAGGCGTGTTCAAGGCGTTAACCCTCGGTGCACAAACTGTTCTCGTAAGAATCATAACCATCCACCACTGTTGAACCCTTAAAACTAGTTCTACTTCTGTTGTTCCTGGCCTTATTGATACATACGTGAGAAATTGCAAATGTCGACGCAGGTTGGAAGGCTGGTTATCTACGGCCTTGCAGCAGGCGGAGAACGGGGAGTGAGGTGGGTGATCGAAATGCTCGAGGATGAGTTTGAGCTGACAATGGCCCTTGCTTGCTGTCCTAGCGTCAAAGATATTACCAGGAGCCATGTGAGAACACTAAGTGATCATAAACTCTTTGACCAAAGAAAAAAAGATCATAAACCCAACTCCACGCTTTAGTTCTCAACTTTTGGGAGAAATTGCAAATTGTAAACCAGCTAACGCAACTCAAATTGTTTCTTCTTTTTTTTTCTTTTTTTTTTTTTTTGGACAAGACAAGTGATTCAAACTTTGAATAATTTTTTGCAAAAATGATCTTTGAATGATTTTGATCACACTGTTTGTACGGTAAAAATACGTTAATCTTAAGTGGGATTTTCCCATGGAAAGGACACTAAGTACAAAAAGAAAATAATTTGGTCACACCAAAAAAAAATAAAAATAAAAAAATAAGTCAGAAAATTGCAAATACTTTCACACTCAATCTTCACTTATAAACACTAACAAATCCCCAAGAATTTATACACTTGTAGAGCAGCAGAGAGATGGATCTTATTTCTTCAGAGCCCCCTGTAGCACAAGCACTCCGGTAAATGTAGATTCACCTTTTTGCCCCGGAAAAAAGGTGATATCATGTACTAAGCTCATAGTTCTTCCGCCAAAAATTATTTGAACAGTGCATGTAAAGTTTACCGTGTTATTAAGGACTAATACGTCTAAATGTCAACTTAACTGTGGGATTTGAGGGGGCAAGAGCGGCTCAACTATTTCCTCCCGAGAACACCCCCGAAGATCTGATATTGTTGCTACGGATTACCAACAGAGTTACTCTTGTTTACACCTTGAAGGTCCATAGGAGAATTTGCCATACTACCGACTGAGCCGTGCGTTTGAGAGCTTAGCTGTGGGCTTGCGGGACAAGCCTCTGGATTACCAGCACTCATGGCATGCATTGCCCCTGAGCTCAGCTGTGGACTCATCGGAGTTCTTTGGCTCATTTGCTGTGGGCTAGCCTGCTGATGCAGCTGCTGCTGTTGCTGCTGGCTCTGGTGGGCCAGTTGTGAAATTCCCGAGGGAGAGCCCACCTGCTGCGGCGAAACAACAGCCTGCAGTGGTGAAGTCGTTTCTTGCTGCTGCTGTTGCAATTGCTGCTGCTGCTGCTGCTGCTGCTGTTGTAATTGCTGTTGCTGTTGCTGTTGCTGCAACTGCTGCTGCTGCATTTGTTGTTGCTGAAACTGTTGCTGCTGCTGCTGCGGATTCATGTACATATTTGTCCCTGCCATCCCCGCCATCAGCTTCGGTGGACCCATGGGCCCCACTCCTGGCGTCTGTTGCATCGGACTCATATTACCTCGGTTCAGAGTCTGACCCAACATTGAGAAACCAGCAGATCCCGGATGCATCTGTCTGCCTCCTGACATCCCAGCTATGCCTGACTGAGGACTGCCTAACATGCCGCCTCGGTTATTTTGCAACCTTAATTTTGATGCTATGAGAGCAGCGTGTGTTAATCTTCCGGCTTGATATTGCTGGGTTAAATTGCTAATATTTGAACCCTGGCTTAAATTCATTGGATTCTGACCCACATTACCCATTCCAGAAATAGGCGTCATGGGCGCAGATCCCATTCCCCTTGCAGCTCCCATGCCCATGGTGTTTCCAACTCCGGAAAGCCCAACCATGTTATTGCCCATAGCTGTTCCAAGTCCCATCGTCATTGTTCTCTGCATTTGCGGACTCTGTTGCTGCTGCTGATGCTGTTGCTGCCGCTGATGCTGTTGCTGTAAAAGCTGATATTGCTGCAAGGGGGTAAGCTTATTACTCCCCATGGGTAATTGCATGTTGGAATTCTGTCCAAACTGTGAAAGCGAATTTGCTGCTAGCAGCATTGATCTCTGGAGCTGGGGATTCTGCTGTTGGATCAATGAGTGTTGGCTTTGCTGATGCTGTGGCTGCTGTTGTTGCTGCTGCTGTAGTTGTTGCTGCTGCTGCTGCTGCTGTTGGTGTTGCTGCTGCTGCTGCTGGAGTGATGGTTGTGACTCAAGCTGTTGTTGGCGTTGAGGCATCGAATTCCCAGCCATGAGCCCTTGAGACATCTGTAAAGCCTGAGGGTTTCCAGGAGGCAACATCCTTGTGCTTGGTAGAAGATTGTGGGATGAAGTTAAGGATGAATTACCGCCATTAACTGACTTTGCAACCTCATTGGACGGCTGGCCTGAAACTGAATCTGCATATTGTTGCATATCAGCTGCTGAGTTGTTACGGGGCAGCCCAGCAGCATTTGATTGATTGCTTGGGGCAACAGTCATGCGGGTTGGCTTTAATTGGATGTGATCATCCACAACATAACCATCCTTCACCATCTGAATAAGAAGATAACATAAATCACAAACTAAAAGTGTAATTTAAACTCTTAGTTAACTTCAAGACCATTAAAAACATACCAGCGAACAGAACTGTGCTGCAAGCAAATCCGCCATGTGCTGTTACAGGAATGAGTTTAGATATATAAGTCAGTACAACAGAAAACACAAGGAATGGTAAATAGTGAAGGTTATCCCAACAGAGATTCCAGTCCAGCTCTTTTACATAACCAAAGTTACTAAAAGTTGTTTAATACGATCCGATCAGCTATATGATAACAAATTACTGTGAATGCCGCACCGAGCTCCACAATGCAGAATATTTTAGGACATATATGGTGACAAATTTTGTGCAACCAATGGCAGAAAATGGTAAGAAAGATTAATCAAAGAATATACAAGCAGGAAAATCCCACAAGCCAATAGCAGATTTGAAGGGGCAAAAAGAAGTCTGAAACAGGAATGTGAAAATGATATCAAATAAAGAGCAAAAATGCTAAAAAAAAAAGTAAAAAAATCAGAAACCACAAAAGACAAGTATTTGTGTAAATTTATATTTTGAGAAAATGAATCGTCAGTAAGATAGGATGACAACATAATTTGTTAATTGCCTCAACTATGTCTGGTAACACTCAGTTCAATCAAACAGATGATCACCTCAGACAGCAAAGTTTAACTTGTACAATAACACTTACAGTATTGGACAATGTAGGAAGATGTTCCTCGGCAGACAAAAAATCACCATCTTCTACTTCGCCATAGTACATTGCTACAGTACCATCATTTGGTCTCTCTGACACAATCAACCTAGTTCGTTGCTTGGGAAGATAAACAACATTTCCTGCCGAGTCAAAAGTACACTTTAGAATCATAGGCAAGACAGGGATTCTACTAGATATATATCCAAACCAAAATATCTGGCCCAGATTTTGAATAAACATATTAAAACAAAGGGCATGTATCTGATTGATAGGATATACTGCACCTTGAACAATATGCTCTTCCTTCTCAAAATTCAAAATTCTAATTTTGCAGATATTCATGCTTCCACCAACAAGTGACTTCGACAAACATCTCTCACATGAATCATCTTTGAAATCCTCGTTATTGGAACCATTTGAGAGGCAGGCTCGAAGATGTTGATCTGGGAATGTATTTGGCTTCCTGATGTGGTAATCATCAACCTTATTCTTTTTTTTGTTGAGCTGATACCTGAAACAACACCCGGTTGAAAACAACGAATCTGTTATTGGTATATAATTGATAAGTCTTTCGCCACCAAAGATAAGATCTAAGAAATTTGTCCTGAAATTTTTGCAAGTTAGAAAACACTGCGTGAGGGGAAAGTAGACAAAAACTAGGAGAGAAAATCATGTAGCCGGACTGTAGAGTCTACCATTATCTCCTTGAGTCGAAACTATTGCCTGATAAATGCTTACACAATTAAGGAACACACATTTAAAAATTTTCAACTTTCCATCCACCTTTCACATTCTTTTGTAGGTAGAGAGGGAAAATAAAGTGCTGGGGATATAGTGCAAAGAAATTTATATAAATTCAAAACTAGTACCATTATTACCCTATGATCAAAGGGTCAAAAATAGGGTTATACCTCATGGTCACTGCTTCAATTTTTGCGAATTTTTCAAGCATGGTTTGATCAGCGGAGGATGGAGTTCCAACAGAAGGACTGCCTGCATTTAGTGGAACACTTATATTACTAACGCTGGCAGGAGATCCAACACCAGTCATTGCTGAGGTCTTAGGGAGCGAGTTTGTTTTCCGTTTTGCAGCAGCTTGAGACTGGTGTTGCCGTTGCATAGACTCATTAGCACTGGAAGTCAAATATGAGGCTCCAATAGTAGGAACTGAGGTCATTGCTGCCTTCTCCTTCTGCGATGCCGCTAAAGCAGAAGTCACTGCAGCTGTTCCAAAGTGGGGTCTTACAGAACCAGTAGAAAACTCCCCTGACTTTGATGATAATGGGGATTGAACTAAAGCCCCAGAAGATACCCGAGGACTTTGAGCTGATTTTCTTTTTGGGAGTTGGTCATCCTTTCTTGCATCTTTCTCCATATTCTGACCAAGATTACTCCAGGATGGCTGAGAAAAATTAGATCTCATGAATGCATGCGGTGATAATCTTTGGTGAAGCCTTGATGGATCGAGATGGCTTGTGTCTCCTTCCATTATCGGCATATCAGTCTTAATCCCACTGAGCTCTGACCCGTCTATCTTACCTATATCAAACGGCTCTTCCTTGGCACCATATCTCATGTTTGGCTGTCCTACAGCAAATGGCATTGTCCCAGGGTCCTGACTCACCGCCCCATCAAACATCTGCTGGGAAAACTTCTGAATTCCTGTATTTGAAAACTGAATTCCTTTGGCCATTGCTTGCTGCTGCAAATAGTTATTCTTCCAGTTCATATCTGATCCATGCAAGCTATCCATATGTGGCCCTAGTTGCTGATGTTGCATTCCATCAAGGCCAACTGGAGTGGGTCTTTGCCTCTTATTAAACGTAGATAAGGGTGACATTTGGCCATCTTGATGCTCTCTCTTTCCATGAAGAGGGACATTACCATTCACATTGTCAGTATACGAGATCATCATGTCTTGCCCAACAGGGGACGGTGAGGCATTGACAACACTTCCTGATCCAGCGTCCTGCACACTTCTTGGGGTTCCGACCCCCATTTGATACCTTGATTGGTTTGGTGCTAAATGTGGTGCTGGAACAGAAGCATCGGTCATAAAACCCTTGGATCTTAGAGCCAACAAGTTATTTGTACTCATATTTTGATCGGTCAAATTTTCGTGGGCGTGTGGCGTCATATTGCCTGGAAGGGTTCCTGAATCTCCCAACCTACTGTTAGATCTTTCTGGAACTCTATCAATGCAAACTTTCTTCCCATGTGTCTTGCTATTAGATGCGACAGTTTCTGGCATCTGTCTCAACCTCTTTCTCCGGATACCAGTCAATGCCAAATCGAGCTGCAAACACAAAAATTGATATGATTAAAATGCATCAAATCATCCAGGTGAAGTACATCAACTAAACCTGAAACTTCATTACCTTTGTGGGAACTGGATTTTTACAGAGCCTGTCTAACTTGGGAGTTGGATCTAAATGAAGTTGTGGCTGCAAAGCTTTCAATATTTGGGACTCCACTTCCTGCAATTTAAAGTGAAGACTATATGTTGACATCACAACTCAAACATATTACAGAGAACTATTTGGAAAGGATGGGAGACATCTAGTTACATACCATCAGGTCACCATAAGCCCAAGAATTATCTGAGATCAGCGGGATATCCTTCACTACATTTTCCAATGACATTTTAAGGCATACTTTATTTGCAATGACAGATCCATTGGTAGAGGGACTACCAGGCCCTTGTTCAAAAGCACATTTGCGATAATCACGAATCTGTAAGAAATCACATATAACCAATTTTGAAAACAAAGTATAGCTAAATAATGTAAAAATTAGTTAATGTTTGTTGTCCTATTCCCATTTCGAAATACTTTTCTATTAGATTATTTCACTGTTCTTGCATAGGTAATCTTACGGAACAAGATAACTCACCTCACACACAAGTGTTCCATCGACATACTTGCAAGGTATATCATCTAGAATATCTCCAGGCAACCGGCCAGATTCAATTGCCTCCAAATATATTTGCAAATGGAAAAGGAAGAAAATCTTAGTACAAAAAAAAAAAAAAAAAAAAAACTACAAAGCAAGAAATTCCAGATAGTAATTTCAATGCAGATGACAAGGAAGGAGTTGCAGGTGGCATAAAGTGACTTCTAAACTATTTAAATCAAATAACAAATTGATGAAGCGCCTTTTGAAAAAACCATTCTTTCTTCTTTTTCCTTTGTTTGGTTTTACACACTCATTGCACGTAATACATGCTCATCAATGGTCAAGTCCATCATTATAACAGTCGGTTTTCTGGAGTTAAATGAATCAACAAAACAGCGAAAACTTTATATTGAAATTTTAATGGAAGAGTTTTATGCCATACTATATTGCATGCAACAACTGATCTTCCAAAGAAAAATTGCAAAACATTCTGACCATAACTGGACACTCAAAAGAAATAAAGGGGGAAATTCAAATGACTAGACATTTACCGAAAAAAGAGTTTCTGACGTCCTATCATATGGGTGTAACAACTTTGGAACATCTTGATGTGTAGCTTGATGCGAAGTGTCATTCTGAAAATTCATAAATACAGAAGACCTTAAGAATAAGAAACAAGATTTTAAAAAGCCATGTTTCTGTCTTATCCAAAATTATATTTCTTTTTAACAAACCTCTGATGGTTTTCCAATAGAGTATCCATCTGGGAAGAGATTCAAAGTGAAGGAAACTTCGTTTTCTGTCAAAACAAAGGAAAGAAAAATCAAGATAAAAACAATGGCTAATCCCCAATCCCCTAAAAAAATTGTGACAAACCTGCAGATACGAGAAGCCCTTCAGAAGACATTGGTGGACCAGAAACCCCAGCCCCATTCTCACCCTGTACATACCATAAGAGAATCTAATTAGTCAAAAACAAGGATAGAATGCAAATGGCACATCAAACCCTCTACTCATTCTCCTTATTCAAGGGTTCTCAATCAAACTACAATGAAAGCTTTCTGCTTGCATATTCCATATCAGAATAAGTAAAAAGTAATGCTCATTTCTGTTTCAGTTGCAAGAAAGCAGGAAAATAATGTGGATTCTGTTCTGCGTCTCATTCCGTGCACCTTTTAAGTTGATCAAGGGCAGCAAAAGAATAACTCCATAGCCCTTGGGGGATTAAGAATTAACTGGATACGGATATAGCTTCAACATTCAACTCGAGGTGATGGATCAGAAATTTTTAATTTCAACAATTAATTTAAGTACCCATTTTGAAAACAAAGTGCTGGATCTAAAAATTTTGATCTCAACATCCACTTTCCACCCAAAAATAAATAATATTTAGCAGAATCGACCCAGATATTCAAATTCAGGCTCAACAAAACGCCTGGACACACTTTGTGAGCAAAACCCAAATGCCGAAAGATCGAAAATAGCTGTAAACCTTTATGTAAATTCTTCCCTTGTACATCTTGAACAGCCAAAAACACCCCAGTAAAGTAATCACACAAGCAAAGCAACAAATTAAACACTTCGCTAAATTACAGTAATAAATTAAGTTCAATTATCAGCAATTTCTTTTTCTCACATTGCCACTCATTTCCCCACATTTTCTCAGCAACCAAACAGCGAGAAATTCACCAATCTCAAAACTTTACCTCGAGCTTTCTGGGGACAGCTCGGGAGCTGCTGTTATTGGGAGTCTCCGACACGTCATCACCGGCAACGTCGGCCTCGGACTGCAGAGGCGGCTTCGGACGGAACCTAGTACCGGTCCTTGAAACCTTAAACGAAACACCCATGATTGGGTCGGAATTCTATTGAGTTTCTCAGAATTTGAATCCGAGGTAGTTGCTGGGATGCAGGAGAGCTCGGATCATGGGAAGTTAATTGGAGGACGATAAAATTTGGAAACAAACAAACAAAAATTAATGATAAATAAATAAAAACAGAGGAGAAGAAGAGAGAAACAAAAACCCTAATTGGAATCTGTGTCTGTAATTTAGTCAGTGTTGAATTTGACAGAAAATAGGGCAGAGAAAGAGAGAAACGGGTCGTACAAAGGTTGTGTTTTTTCTACTGTTAATATTGTCTGATTTGATTTTTATATGATTAGGATTTGGCAGGAAGATAAAACATCTCTCATTGGCTAGTGTCTATTTTTGTGTTTTACTTGTTTGCATTTTTCATTAAACAAAAAGGTACTGTTATCGGCACTCTTCTTTCTATTTTTAACACATCTTTTATACTTTTTATACATTATTTTAATTTTTAATTGTCAAATCAAATAAATTAACAAAAAAATTTAAAATGAATATGTAGATAAAGGGTTATAGTTGACATCCGGTTGCGTGTAACAACAATTCCAAAAATGAAATGAATAGTAGCAATAAGAACATGTTTACAAAAATAAAATTGTCAAAAACATTGATCATTTTCGACAAAAATAAATTAATATAACATCGATATTTGTCGACACCAGAGAAACAATATCTTTATCATTCAAATTTCAGCCACCTACATAGAGAAGTCTAACAAAAACCTATACAAACGATAAAATCTTCAAATTTGTCACATCTCCATCTCAAGTTCAGCGGGGTAAATGTAGAAAAAATTGTGGTGGTGCCGCTGTCGTTGGTCACTGATCCGGAATACCTGTGACGGTAAAACTACAGAACGTACCATTTTACAACCCTATCAGCCTTGCAGCGAGCACCAAGAGACCTAGCCTTGACCAACAAGTCAAGAAGAAAGCTCCTCTTCAAGCTCCATTTGGCTTATGGAATATTCCCTCTCAAACAATAAAAGTTCCTGCAGATGAGACAGCGGTTCGATAAGTTGGGTCATGTTAATCAGCGGATGCAAAAAGGGGAAAGTAAAAGAGGGAGCTCCACGGAAGTTTCCGAATGATCAAATAAGCTTACGGGGTACTTTATAAGTACATAATTCCAAAACTGACAAATTTAAGGCCAAGCACATGTTCAGTGATGAATCTGTGGATGATGTGAAGTCAAGACTCAGAAGTGAAGGCTATGTTATGGTATGGCGGAGGCCGGAGGGCAATGGCTATCAGTTGAAATTTTGATGGCAAGGGTTTTAATTTACGATACAAATGTGCCTTTAGAAGGAAGAGTAGACGTTTACATCCAATTGTTTAAAAGTGGGAGATCGATAGACAAAGGGACAATATGCTTAAAGCCTCAAGTTATAAATTGTCAACCTGGTGAACAAATGAGAAGTATCTATTACCTGCAGTTGTTGGTGACTAAACAAATGAAGAAATCCAGCTTCGGAGCTAGCAACTAATTCAATCAACTGATCATGGCTTTCAGGTGGAACACCCAACTCTATAAGTGAAAGCGAGACCTGCATATTACGACATACACAATTAAAAGGTGTGCACAGTTCTTGTTACTGTATGTAATCATTCAATAAATTTCAAGTACAAGGCCACTTGGGAAGAAGGTTACCTGCATGCATCGAAGAATGACTTCTGGAATACAGCACCTACGACATAGCCCCAGCACAATGTACGTTGCTGGGCTCTCCAAGGAACCTTCTTTACTCGAATACCAGGCATCTAATCGGGAAATCTCGATGGTAGCTCCAGCTTGAAAACGAGGCAACTCACCTGCGATGAAAATTATTCAGTTCAATCACCTTTTCTCCTACTATTTCTTTCATTCAGCATTCGAAGAGTACATTTCTTTTTCCTTCAATTATCCTGTTAAACTTTCACAATGTTTCTTCTGTTTGTAACGAAATTTTGTTGTCAATTGTTGATTAGAATTCATTCGATTTTGACTCTCTAGCAACGTGACCACACTTTGATCAATTTGTGAAGATTGTGTTAGGTTGAACATAGAGAGCTGCCGAGCAATCCATTTATTAACCTTTGCTTTTTTCTAGAATTTCCAATATAAGATTCACTCACATTGAGCACAGCCAAAAAGCCCGAGCCCTAAAAATCTAGTTGGAAGATCAAAGAAAACCAGAGAGGGACCTTGAGCAAAGAACAACAGAACTCCAGTATCAATAATATTGCTTACCCTTGAAGCCAGCAGCCATTACAGTACCAAGAATACCCCCATCAGTGTTTTCCTGTGACCCAAGACCATCACCTGCCACGGCCAAGCAGCGAAGCACCACCTCGACACAGTAATTGTCCTTTGAGGATATGGTGACATTTATCTACAGAAGAACAAAAAGATTCCTGTTTGTGAGCAAAAGAAAAAAGAAGAAACGGAAAGGTTTGCGCATAAAAGATTAGGTAGGTAAAGGGACAATATTCTGGACAGTGTAAGCCTCTATTATTGTTCCCACCAATGAGAACCCACACCAAGAGAAGCTTTGATTCTTAGTTTTGAGAATCTATCAATACACGTTTCTTTTATCCTTTCTTCCTTTCCGCAAACAAATAAACATACCATCAGTTGCCTATGCAACACATCTTCCTCGCTCACTGAAGAGTAAAGAGCACTCATTAATGTAGTGCACACGGTTGCATCTGGAGGCAGACATTCACCAGATGGCAAGCAAAGCATTGCGGTGGCGTGCAATTCAACAAATACAGGTTCCACAGATTCATACAAATGATCTTGAGCTGAAGCTAACCAAGGATTTTCAGTTCCTATATACAAAGACAACTTACTTATATGTCAAGCAACTATTAAATCTGAAAAAGGTGAAAAATAGAAAGGAAAAAAAAAAAGGACAATAATGGATCTAAACCCATTGTCCTCGGGAAATTTTATTTGAACAAACACAAGCCAATCCAGATATCTTTCTGAGCTTGTTTTCACATTTAGAAAGAGAAATAATCAGCTTACTCAGTAACAATGACAAAGATGAATTCAGAGTCTCCTTGGCTGCTGAAACGGCTCTTTGTTTTTCCTCCATTGAGAGTTCAAGGGGGGACACCTCTGCATTCTCTAATTCAATTTTGAGCCAGTTGCGATATTTTGCATCACAAGAATAATACTCGCTCTGCTCAAAATAAAAAACAAATTAATATCCACATATGTAAATGTTATATAAAATTTCACAAGGATTTGATAACATACTAAACTACCAATAAGTTGGCACTGTTAACTGGACAGAGAGAGAGGCATAAAAATGAAGCTTACCCAATCGTGGAACTCTTTCAGGTTCTGAGAAACGTTGTAAACCTCCACGGTATCAGAAGATTCTGAAAGTTGCTTTAAAGGTTCAGCAAGGAAGCTAAGTAATGTGTGAGCACCAATGGGCATTGCAGGAACTCTCCACATTGAACCCAGGGCAAACTCCCGAAACAATATGTTGCTATAAGAAGAAAATGGGAGGTTAAAAGTGAGGAAATCACAGATAGAAACAAAATAGGACAGGCAAGGAAGATGCAATGAGAATGTATCAGCAACAAATACCACCTAAAGAATCTCATGGAACTAGTACAACAATTAGGGACAACAAATACCACCTAAAGAATCTCACGGAACCAGTATAACAATTAGGGAAACTATCCTCACCAAGACAAGAACTACAACTTTAAGATATAAATCACCTTTTGTTTTCTTGCAAGAAAGTATACATCATCCTTAACACATCGCAAAAAGAAAAGAACTGAACTATTCTTTCGTGCTGTTAGATGATTTTAGAATTATGTACTGACCAGAAACCAGTTTAAGGTTCCACAAGCACATACAGAGCTATATAACATGGTACAACCATTACCTGTGTGTCAAAGATCGTAGAAGAAGTTTTGTACTGACATCCCCGACATTAGTAACTGTGGAGGGGGGTGTAAAGCATAGCCACTGGATAACCATAGCTTTGGGAAGGCTCTGCAGCCGGTGCTGCTCTGCAACATCTGATAATTTATCATACTTTCCAACTTTCATTTCCCGAGATCTTGACAGAACCCTGTTTAAACAGTTTGTTAGAAGTAGAATAAGGTACAGAAAAATCAAATTGCTTTCTTCCCATCCCAAAAGTAAAGTAGGATAAAGAAGAAACAGAAATACCTCTCAACAATCTCTTCAAAACTTCCTTTTGAGTCGTCCACTGGAGAAAATTGTAAATACCCCATAGCAGAAAGGAAGATCTTATATTTGACATGCACACTGTTAAGAGACGACATAGAATAAATAAATAAATAATATATATATATATATATTATATATACCAGGTAATAAATAAAGCTCCACGTCCCCTCCATCCACAGAAAAAAAATTATAGGACCCCGCATAGAATACCCTACAATTTGCGATATCTTGCTAACAAAAATTTACAATACATTTTACAAATTCGAATACCCTACATGCTTTGTGTTAAAAAGGTAATGGGAGAACATTGTACACAGAAACATTAACCTGCTGTTCAGCCTCAGTTCCATCATGTGCACAAAGAGGTCAATGCAACGGTGGCGTGCAAGTTGAGAAGCATATATACCCACCAACTCCTCATGTTGTATGGAAAAGAGAAACATGGCATACCTAGATCAGAGTCACCAACCATTAACAAACAATAAACAAAATAGTGCATCCACACACACACACACACAATCCTCTTGCAATACACCAGAAATCTTCGTGTCCATTTAAGACAAAAATCAAGCTGCCTCGAAGGGCATGAGAACCACCCTCTCTACACACTCATCTCATTCAAGGGTTCCTCCAAACTTTGTCCCATATTGCTTCCCCAAGTTCTCGTCTTGTTGTTCATCATCCTCATCGGTTTCACAAAATGTTATTCAACAATAGTTCATACCGTATCACATAACAATTGCAAAAGACATGATTTGAAGCTACTTACATGTGTATAATGAGATCACCAACATTCATAATCTTCTCTCTCAAAGTGTCCTTATTTTCATCATCAAGTAAATATCTAAGCACAAGTACTAGATGAGCACCAAATCGAATCATCTGAGGATCTCCATGAGGCCTGACAAAAAAAAACAACGCCCCATTAGTCATTAAACCAATCCTATGAAACTAGACAACTACTTATTTTGTTTGTTTCAGCAGAACATGAAAAACTGCAATAAATTTGTTTACAAAAAATATCGAAACCAATGTCACAAAAATATGTTGAAACCAAGACATTCATGTACAAAAGAAATCACCAAAGAAAGTAACATGGAGAATCATTATATCGTGATCATCTATTTCAAGAACTTGCATATTGCATTGAGCTGATACATTTTTCAGCCATCTCAGTCACTGGGTCTTTCCGGGAGGCAGAAAATATGCTGGTTTGTATGAGTTTAATATTTGGTCATACAAAATGTTATCAAATGTTGAAGGGCCCAGGAACAAAGAATTCACTTGTTCCTCTGAAACATAGTCGTCTCTAACACATATGAGGTCAGAGAACTGAGGTGAATGCAATTAACCAACATTACCTGAAGAAACTCTGATCATCTTCTGAAGGGGCTATCCATGACCATATCATGTCCAGCAATTGTGGGATATCTCCTAACATTAGTTTCATCTGTCAGACAATTTGTTGTTATAAGTACAGAAAACTTTATATCCTTCCTTTGAATAAAAAAGAAAAGAAACGAAAGCAGGCCCTGAAGTATGAAATACAGGTAGGAGTGAGGACTTATAAAAAGGAATAGTACACACATTGCAATTCTTTTGTCAAGAAGAAGAAACATGCACATATATTTCAAGTGATAACATTTACACAATTTCATAGAAATTTGTTTCAGAAGAAATCAAATTTCTTTGAGGAAAGGTTTTCCACCAAAAGAATTTGTTTTTGAAAACATCTCTTAAGAAAATTTTCCTCAAAAAAATATGATTATCTTCTCATTATATTTTTGTCAAGGGTTCAATCTAACACAAGTGTTTAAGAATTACATTTGATAAAGGCTTCAACCTAGCACAAGTGTTTGGGAAACCTTATCCATAACATTTTCTTTGACTCTGTTTTTGTTTGTTTGGTAGATTTTAGAGTGATTCTTTTTTTGTTAACAAAAATACATTTCTATCAAAAAAGAAATGCATGTCCTAAAGAAATTTCCCCAAGAGAAAAATTTCCCATTGAATCAAACAATAGAAAAAAGTTTCCAATCAAAGAAACTATATGGTGGAACTATTTTCCATGGAAACAACAAGACAATGAACTAATTGTTTTGTGAAGATACCTCAATTTGGCGTTGCTGCTCCTTGCATCCTCGAGTAACACTTTCATGAACCAATTCCCTAATCCAAACAATTTAAAATTTTCATCTCAAATAAACATTCTTTCATTAGCAATAAGCAATACTGCAGAAAAGGACAGCTCAAAATCAGAATGAAAACTGCGTTGTATATATACCCTGATTGAAGTTTCTGGAGTAGATCTGAAAGTTGTCGTGGTTGTTGGTTAAAAACTTGGAGTGGCCAAATTCCTGGTCCATTTGAAGGCTGAACAGCTCCGTCACTATGTCCAGGATTTCCATCAATTGCATCTCCAATGCTTTTAAATTGATCCATTCTTCCCGGTTCCAAATGAGCCAATTCCAAATCCACCTGAACATGTAACCATGATTTCGCCATAGCCCAGCATGCTGACTGCAACTATCTTGGTTAGATTTACGAAAAGTGTCTAAAACTGAAGGTGCAATTACAAGGGAAAGAAAAAAAAAAGAGCTTGTCTAGTCACACACCCCAACACACATCTGTGTTCACAAATTCTACTCTTACTGAAAAACTGAAACACTAAATACTCAAAAATAAAATAAAAAATAAAAAAACCACAAATGAATTGCAAGCCCCCTTCCCCCTGAAACCATGCTGATATGTCCCACCAGCCCAACTATCACCCTCCTTTCTATCGTTAATGCATCTAAATTAGGGCAGTCTTGCCATTACAAAAGGGTATTGTCAACCACTAAAAAAATCAACAAACCTCTAGTTAAATTGGGAAAGCAGCAAAAGAAAAGAAGAAAATTATCTGATTTTTGTATTCAAGTACTCTAAGACTCTTTTTAATTGAAGGATGGGGGAAAGGAAGAATGAAGGGTTCTTCAATTCTACTTTTAAGTTGAAGGGAGGGAGGGAGTGGAGATCAAGGGTACTCAGGTTGTGGCCCTGTGGCATGTGTTTTTTATTTCATAAACTTTTGTATTTAATTTTAGAGTGCAGCAAGCATAACAACATTCACACCAAACAAAAGTGGCGTTTTTAATTTTTGATGGAAGTTATGAACAGACTGTAGCACGCCATAATTTGAAACAATAAAGAGTAAATGTAAAAAAAGCTACTGACTCATCAAACCCTTATTAAAAATCAGCAGTTAAGACAACAGATCAAATTAAAAAAGATTTTGAGGATTCTTATAACTTTGGGGTCAAGGGGACAAATACCTCCCAGTCAGTGCAGATTGGAAGCATGCGCCTTATATTGCTACATTGTGCTGCATACACTGCTGCTTCATATTTCCCAGCATCTTGCTCAGCTATTTTCTTCAAAATAGATAGAAACGAAATTTAGCATGTTAAAATACTTCGGGGGGGAAAGAAAGGAATAAAAAGCAACAAATAATTCTATAACATCAAGAAAAATGAGAAGACCAGGGAGCAGAACACAAAATATTTACATATTCAGTATTAACAATGTATGAAATCCATACAAAAGGACAGAAATTTTATGTTGCCAATTCCTTTCAACTCTACCTCTGATGCACAATATGTTGCCCATTTCCACAGATGCCATTGATGGCCAATGCCACTTTCCAACTCAATGGCTTGCAAAGTTCTCTTCTTTCCATTTTTCACCAAGGCTTCAACTGAAGGAAAATCATCAATTCCTCCAAATATGCACAAAGTTGCAGCTCTCCATGGCTACCAAAATGTTAGCAGGTGTCAAGGAGCAACATTAACATAAAATAAAGTATTATCCCATATTTTTCAGAACTTCATTAACCTGTCCTGCAGACCGGCAAAGCTGACATGCCTCTTCCCGTCTTCCAGCTCTTAAAAGAGTCCAGACATCTTCCAACAGAGATTCATCTTGTTTCTGCAGGCGTAAAACTGTTAAATTCTATCTGATAGAAATGTACATGCACAAAAAAAATAGAAGTTACATATGGCAGATATTCTGAACCAACAGAAATTAGCAGATAATCAAAATGTCACAAAGCCCCTTTAGATAACATTCTTTGACATAGAAAAATTACAAGTTGATAACTAAAGTTAAAAGTAGATTTGTGCATCACTAGCCAAAAAGAAGGGGTGAGGGTTGGAGCTGGGTTTTGAATTAATTGCTTCTTACTTAACAAATCCTGGCCCCTTCAATACAAATAATGTAGAGCCTAACACAATTATGGGTAGACCAATCCTTGTTGTCTTGCAGCACAAATACACACGTACTGTATCAGTTACAACTCCACGGGATCTAAAGTACTTTCAATAATTTTAAACGCATTTTCCAGACAACACACAAAGAAAGTTCATAATGTTATAAAGACCATCATCTTTCCACACAGCAGCTTACATCTTGATATTCTTTGTTTCTTCTTAAAAGAAAATATATAATGCCAGTAATATTCTACTTACAACTTGATATATAATCCATTACGTACTATACTGTCTTCCTTACATGCTCACTTGATCAAAAGTAAGCTTTGTGCCAAAACCTCATGACAGTGAAGTCCACTAGGGGAATTAATCCATTAGCAACTTCAGGATAGCAAAGCACAAGCAGCAGTCATAGAAAAAATCCTCTACACAAAAAAATCCTCTACACAACCTAGTTAATTTGAAAGTCCATTTTATAGCAGATAATTAATTTGTAAAGTTTATAATTTTCCTTTTTGTGAAGAAACGATATTATGTACACTAGGGAGAGGGGGTGGGCTTAGCCTCACAATGGACTAGCAATAATGTGGTTCAAATTTTCCTTTGGCGAGGATCGAACCTAAGACCTCTCACTTACAAGTGAAGAGGAATAGAGCATGGCACTTCAAAATCTAAGAAAACTTAAATTTGTGAGAGAGAAAAAAAATACTTTGTCATCAGGTAGTAGTTGAGCATGTTCACGTGTCGGAGCATCAAAATCCAAGTGATGAATGGTATTTGTACTGGAGGCTCCTTTCTTAAGATAGCATTGAGTATGATACCAAATTCCAGAGCTTGGGAGACAGGCACCGACATGAGAACCCCGCACCTACAAGTATTAAATTTTCCAACTTCAAAACTTCCTCCTGATACACAAAAAGCTACAATAAGCAGCGAAAGCTCACTGTCTTTGCCAAGTAAACAGGCCAATACATGCCGTGATGTGATACTAGAACTAAAAGATTGCACGATAACATATTGGTATATTAACCAGAGAATAATCATTGTGCACAATTAAAGATATTCCGGGGAAAATTATAGCAGAAAGTGGTAACCTTTCTTTCCAAGTCAAGTGCTTTGGAGGCTAAGCCTTCTAGCCATTGAACAATGCGTAAACATAATTGTGCCGTATGGTCCTCTATGACAAATTGGCAAGCCTCCGAGTGTGATGTTGAGGGCAACTGTCATGAGTCAATATGTTTAAATGAGTTTTTTTTTTTGCTTTTTTGGCTAACCTCCCTGTACTTCGAAATATATTAAATTTTCTATTAAAAAATAGATAAATTCACATGTTTTTCCAATCAAACAACTAATGACAAGGAAGATGCATTACCAAGATGAACTCTTTTGGGATTTCTTCAGTCCCTGCAAGAAGAAGAATAACTGTCACACTAAACTCAAAGCTAATAAGTGTAAGACTTGCAACCAAGAGCAAATATTATTAACCTAAAGGGAACAAAAGAAATTAATTTTTATTTCCAACAACTACGAAATAAAACAACTTGGTATATAGTTGATAAACCTATAAAACACCCAAAAATTTATGCAGTTTTTTCCTAGAAATGGTTTTTTTAAATAGATTAGCATTAGAATAAAACTTCAAAGTTAGAGATAGATTTCCTTTTCCATAAAGGTACCACAGAAGGGACCAGGAAGCAGCCTCATCGAGCAGGAGTTGAGCCTTCTGCCTAATCAACTTGTCCTCTACAACACGATGCCTAATGTTGGAACCATACCTGTAGAAGAAACCAGAAGATGCATTTATGCGTATGGCGGTACTAAAAGCTTCCATACCAGTTTAAAAAGTACTTTCAATAACAGAAACATACCTAATCGACTCTGAAACATTTCGGCAGGATTCTTCAAATCTTAGTATCAAGTCAGGAAAAGGCATCAACCCTGCAAACCAGCAAAAAGATAAATAGGTTAGTCAATTAAATGCTACATCAAACTGCTCATCAGGAAAAGTTGATATAATTAATAAAACTGAGAAGAAGCACTCTCAAAAGAAATATTGAAAATGGATATAAACATAATAAACAGAAGTCTAAATTCAGTACTATATTGTTAGGTATGTCTAGCTCAAACACCTTGAAGAGCAGAATCAAGTAGCGATGCAAAAAGGCTAAAGGTTGGATCTCCATCATCAACCAGTGAATCCTCCTCATGCTTCTCATCCATATCAGCACCATCAATGGGCAACCTCCTTGAGAAAGAAGTTCTTTCCAAGTGATCAGCATCAATGCCTTCAGCCTCTTGTTTAATATTTTCGAGAAGAAGTGCAGCATTGGTCGGGCTATGTATATTCTGCCCGTCATATAGTAGCCTAGGTTCACTGTATTTAGAAGCTGAATTCTCTTGGTGGGGCGATATGCTTGAAGTCAAGTGCCTTTTCCTGGCATTACATTAAATCAATAAGTAAAAACCAGAAAATGTATACGATTTGCGGTTCCAAAAACACCGAGAAAATTTCACTTCAAACATGCAAAAGCAAAAGCTCGTAACAATACTGCGAAATTTAAGTAATTTGAATATAAACTGCAAAACATATCCATATGGAATACACACACATCATGCCTCATTAGAATTAAGCTTCACAATGTGACATGAAAACCCTAATGCTTGAACCAACATTTACCAATCAAAGTAAAATCAATTTCAGTTAATTTCACCAAAAAATAACTAAAAGATCCACTTATGAATGAAGCTTCATCCCAGAAAACCCAAAATCAACCAAAAATAAACACACTAAATTCAGCTAGGTTGGGAAATCTGGATCCGAACCCGTATCGACGAAACTTCTCTCTGATTGTGAGGTCTTCGGGGTCGAAGAAGCTTGGAGAAGCGTCCATTTCTACGTCCATCAGCACCAAAACGACGTCGCCTTCAAAACTCTAGGGTTCGCAGTGGCTTCTGAAGGAGCCAATCTTAAACCCTAGAGGAGCTCAAAGCGCGGGAATCCGAAGGAGGGTGTGAGGAAGGAAGACTGAACTCGAAGGCGATCGGAGGATAACGTCGTTTGGGCTTTTATTTTTTACCACTCGCAGTTGCATATTGGGCATTGAGCCCAACACATTACGGAGTGCACCAATATAGATTGCAAAGCCCAGAAAATTATGAACAATGCTTAGAGCAGTTAAAAAAAATAGTAAATTACATTTTACTATCTCAGGTTTAGAGTCGATTTTAATTCCTTACAATATCTTTAAAACATTTCACTTTCATACCTCAAGTGCTATTTTATTTCAATATAATACATCTGTTACATTTTCCATCCATTGATCCATTAAAAGCTGACGTGGCTGTCACATTTGTGCCACGTGGTAAAAAAAAAATTATTATTTTAAAAAATAATAATGATTTTTTATTTTTTTAAAAAAATTTAATAAAAACGCAGAACCTACCCCCACCTCCCCCGCAACTCCCCCGCCTCACCCCCACCTTCCCCGAGCCCTTTCTCCTCTTCACCCTCACCCCTTTTCTCCCTTCTCTCTTTCGCTCAATTGAGCTTCTCCGATCCTTCAAGGCCTCTCTAGAAGGGTGTTGGGAATCCTGTACAGCTTTCTCTTTCCCCTTTACTCTACTCCTCATAGTTGCTGAAGGTGTACAGCAAACCCAACACACTGCCGTTTTTGTGATGGAGTTACACGGAAGAAGCTTGCCTGAAATGAGTCGAACTAGGAATTGAGCTCTGCAGCCAGAGAAACAGGCCTCGAAGGTACTCTTTTACTTGCTCTGCGTTGTAATTTCACTTCGTTTAAGCTCGATTTAGGCTAATTTCGTAATCTAGGGTTTCCAGGGTTTTGTGTTTGGTTTGGTAATATGGGGTTGTGATTGGGGTTTTGTTCTGGGTTGGGGGTGAATTGTAGAGCAAATGTGGCAATTGGGGCTAACGAGCACCGAGTCGTACCCGGAAAAACTCAGCATGCCCAAATGTGTCTACTACATACAAACCGGAGAGACTCAGAGTTGCAAAGGAGAAAAGGGTGGGTAAGGTTGCAGATGAGAGAATGGAGAAAGGGGGTGGGGGTAAAGAGGAAAAAGGGCTCGGGGAAGGTGGGGGTGGGGTGGGTTTTTGGATGTGAGGGGAGGTGAAGAGAATGGAGGAGAGGGAGGTGGTTGAGAGGCTCGGCAGTGAAGGAGAACAGAAGTGAGGAGGGGTTGTGGGGGAGGTGGGGGTGGGTTCTGCGTTTTCAGGTTTTTTTTTTTTTTTTTAATTTAATTTTTTTTTTGCCATGTGGCATATATTGGCAGCCACGTGGCACAAATGTGGTAGTCATGTCAACTCTTAAAGGATTAATGGATGAAAATGTAACGGATGTATTATATTGAAATAAAATAGTATTTGAGGTATGAAAATGAAATGTTTTAAAGACGTTGTAAGGAATTAAAATCGATCCTAAACCTGAGGTGGTAAAGTGTAATTTACCCTAAAAAAAATTTAAAATCTAACATTGAGAAAATAATGGACATTGCATGTGCTTACAATTAATTGGTCCACCCCATATTGCCAATCAGTTTTATGTTGGAACCTCAACTTTCTTCATGGTATCAGAACAGATTGTCCCAATGTGAAGCCAACAGCTGTGGATGCAAATTTCTTCCTTCTTGTTGTTAGACGAAAATGCACCTACAAAAACAATTAACACCTTAGGTCAAGGCCAAGAACCTCACGCGCCCACAATGAATGGAGGGCTTTGGCCGATGAACCTCTTATACCAAAGTTAGAATTTTGAGGGAAAAATGTTTGAAGATTAGAGAATTTTGCAAGAGGATTAAACTTAGGTTTTTGGAGAAAATTGGGTGGTATTTATAGGGGTGTGGCCAGCCCCTTTGGGAGAGATGGGAACCGGCCACTTTAGTGGTTTTTTAGGTGTTAATCACCATCAATTAGCTAATTAATGAATTAATTAAGTAATAAATCAATTAATTAGCTAATCAATATAATTTGAAAGAAATAATTTGGGAATTACCTTGTGGGAAAGATTTAATGAGGATGGATGAAATAGGTTTTGAATAAATGCCTATTTTGATCACTTTTGACCTTGATTGAGTGATGATTGTCTGTTGCTCGCGCGTAGGAGTTCCGATGTGCCTTGAGGGTAATTTTGTCTTTTTCACCCAAAAATCCACATGTCGCCTCCCTATTCTTCTTGATTATTTTTGGCTCCACAAATGCCCCCACACCTGTTGGGCTGCTCGCAAGAAATGGCAGCAGATGTAGAGATTTTCTTGTTTTAGGAAACGTAGGATTGTTTCCTATTTTGATGTAGATTCTCTATTTAAATGGAAATTAGATCCTTCTGGGAAAGGGAAATAAATCACTTCTAAAGTCTATTTAAGTCTACCTTAACTAGATGATTAAATCAACTTTAGAGAGCAATTTATTCTACCCTATAAGAGAGAGAAAGTTAGAGGATATTTGTTCCCTCTTCCCTAGTAATCTTCTATATTTGCCCGTGCAAATGACCGTCTTTCATTGCTTTCTTCGTCTTCTCCGTGCCGTACCAAGGTAAGAAAAATTTAATTTTCCTTGTCTTCTTCTTCGATAATGTTGTCGCGGGGCTACGGTCGGGGTGGTGCGTCATGTCAGCTAGCAGAAGCCAATAGTCGGCTTGGCTCGGGTCGAAGAGGTGTTGTGGCAGGGACCACTGCTTGGGCTGCTTGGCTTGGCTAGAGCCAAAGGCAGCTTATGTGGCTGGGGCCGTAGATTGAGCTGTTGGGACGCAAGGCTAGGTGAGCCGCATAGCTCATGTCCTTTGAGCTCTTAGACTTAATGCATGCCAGGCCCGCGATTGAGAGAAATGAGGAAGTCGCGGGCCTCATGGGCTGCTGAAATGTTGGGCATACAAGCCTATTCCTTGCTAGTCCGAGAGAAAAAATGAGGCAAAAGCCAATATGGGTTGAGCTTCCTTGCTGAGTACCGTGAATTGTGTTGGCTACTTAGTCCTCTTTGCCAGGAGAAAAGTGGGCTGATCCTGAAATAAGAGGTAAAAATGATCAAGGCGGATGCATTGGCTCGTCTGATCGCTGTCATGGAACCTACTATGAATGAAGGTGGAATGAAGAGATTTTCCCCGCCTGCTCAAGAGATGCTGGTTAAGAAAAAATTGAAGACTTCTTCTGCTACTCGTAAGGGTCCGCTGCTGCTGAGAGGTCTGTGATTGACATAACTTCTTCCAATAGGAAGAAAAATGAGGTTGCTAAATCTGATCATGTGGTGCCTGCCATGTCGAGAATGGCTAGTACAATTGCTGATAAAATTGCTCAGCGTAGAGGTCCTGTCATGCCCCTAATGCCAAAGTCTATACCAATACGTCTGTTACGAGCTAAGTCTAGTTCATCTTTGAAGAAGCTTGCTATTATAAAGAGTGATAAGGTAGACTATGTTGCTAAAGTAGCGCTAAGACCCACTCCTCTTGTTGCTGAGATTGATTCGCCAGCTGCGAATGAGGAGACTGCTCGCGTGGGCAGCTATGAGAAATCCACTAAGCCTGTTTCTAGGAAGGCTACTGAGATATGTGAGATTTTGAAACCAGATCTGCTTGAAGACAATGATGTTTGTGCCAAGTTTGTCGATGGTGTTAGAGGGGTTGTTTGCCCAAGTTTCTTTGCGAAGCATACGATCGAGTATAGGAAGACTGTCTTACTTGCCATGATGCAAAAGATGACTACTATGGCAATCGAGTCTATACTCATTGACCAAAAGGATACCAAGGTTGCCAATGAGGTGGCAAAAGCTGTGGTAGCAGAAGCTTATTCTTTTGCCGAGAAGATCAAGAGGTTGAAATCTGAGCCCGTCGCTTTGAAGGGGTCTAATATCTCTGCCTCTACTTCTTTGCAGCTTGAGACCACTCGCCAAGAGATCGTTGACTTGAAGACTAGGCTTGACGCGATCCAAGTTAAGCATAAAAATGCAGAGAATGAGATCGAAGGTTACATGCCTTAGATTCAAGATCTTGAGCGTGCCGTTTCTGAGCTTCGTTATGCTGCTTATGCAAAGGATGAAAAGTTGATTGCTTCTTATAACCAAGTGATCCACTTCAAGAAGGTCATTGATAGGTTTAAACCTCAAGTGATAGAACTCCAAGGTGCGCTGAAGATCAACGGAAGTTTGAAGAAATAAGTGGATAAGCTGCAGTGCGTCTGTGTTAGTTTACTCGAGGAAAACGAGCAGTTGAAGGGTGAAAAGTTGGGCTTGAGGCTTCACTTGTTCAAAATCATGCCGATTTCTATAAGCTGGGTTATGTAAATCATCTATTTGGTAGGCTGTATGACTTCGAGTTTGCTGGGAAATACTTCGAAACCTTATTTATTTCTTCGAAAGACTTACTTGCCTTTACTTTTAAGGCTTCCATTAGTGAAGTAGTCGAAGAAGTTAGTGCCCAGGTTGGGGCAGCCGGGGATGAAGCGTTAGATGGTGCCATTGCTGAGGGTGTCGTGGCTGGTGAAGGTATAGCTACCGGTCTTTGCTAGTCGTTTATCAAATTTCCTAGAAAATTTAATAAACTTGTTTCCTTCGCTTTTCTCCATTTTCGCTTCTTTTGTTCATGCCCTAACCTTTAGACTTTATAGACCAGTTGCAGGCGTGCTACTTTTCTATAAGCAGACAAGCCGCATAGCCTATGCAGCCGTAGGTGTTGGTGTAGAACTTTGCAAAGTTATTAGCAATAAGGTCGCCAGCTGAACGCCTTACTTACAGAAGCAGACAAGTCCGCGTGACCACTAGACTATTAACCTTGGCTTTCTCCAATTCCGTAGATTGCGTAACAAGTATCACAGCACTTTAGGATTTAGTGTAGGTCATTCCGCGCTTGGCAGATGTGAAGCTTATCGATTACGTAGCATGTCGACAGTGGAAAAGCTTCGTCTATGTAAGCTAGCTTGTTTAACATTTCACAAGAATGTGCGGTTGTATAAGTCTAGCGCAGCTTTACTGCTCAAGGGGCAAACCGTAGGCAGTATTCCGGAAATCGTAAACTACCTTAATGCACTCGGTAGCAGCTTTAGGGTTCCAAGGCAGCCTTTTATAGGGCGTACTGCGTAACGTGCCTCATCCGTCTCTGAGGCCCGGTTCCCCACAGATTAGGCCAAGAGACCCAAAATCCTTCAATTAGCTAAGCCTTGAAAAATACCATTGTGACTACTTCTAGGAATCCTAACGCAATCCATCGTGCACTTAGTTATACCAGGGCAGCCCGGCTTATCCACGTCTGGATATTCATAGTGTAAGTTTATCATCTCGTCTTGGAGAACAGACCCATGTGGGTGTAGGGGAATTGGTTTACCCTCTCGCACTGGAAAGCATGGTTGGTCCCTAGGGGCGTAATTCTTGCAATAAGTCCCTAAGAAGGGCGCGGTCTTCTTTTGTTGTAAACATGCAGCCAAGCCAAGTTGTAGATTACTTCTGAATTCGTCATTGAAAAACGAGTGAAACGAACGAGAACTTAGTTGTAAAGTAGGAACTACATAACAACTAAATAATCATTGGCTTGCAAGGTGGTGCCCGTCGAGCTGCTTGAGTCTTCAGGCTTTGATGTGGTGGAAGGTCACACATAGTACTTCCTCATATTGTAGGCGTTCCATTGCTTTTTGATCTCTTTGTCGTTCATGGTGGCGAAGGTGTAACTATCATTGCCACCTACTTTGCTGATCTTGTACGGACATTCCCAGATGGGATCCATCTTTTTGGAGCATTATCTGCAGGCAATGATGAAGGCTTTTCTTAAAACTAGATCTCCGAGTTGGAACTGCCGGATATTGGCCCTTTTGTTGTAGTTGGAGAAGAGCCGTTGTTAGTAGGCTATGATGCAAGTGATGGTTTTCTCGCGCGGCCAAATCTAAGCTTATGGTCATCTCCTTACTGTTCTACTCAATGATTGGCAATATAATGCTGATACTTGGCACGATGACATTTGGGATGAATGATTACTTCTGAACCAAACGCCAAAGAGAAAAGAGTCTCATCGGTGGCTCGTCATTTGGTCATGCAACATGCCCATAGACATCTGGGAAGTTCGTCTGACTACTTTCCCTTCTTGTCGGAGAGGGATTTCTTAAGACAGTCAAGAATCATCTTGTTGAATGTTTCAGTCTGCCCATTGCCTTGAGGATATCTTGGTATGGACGTGTGTTGTTTGATGCTTACGAATTACGAGTCGTTGTTAGTGACAATGGATTGGGGATGCCAAATTGGCAAATAATGTTCCTTCGTATGAAGCACTTTATGTCTGCCTAAGTCGTGGTTGTCATGGGCTCTGTTTCTACCCATTTGGTAAAGTAATTAGTTGCCATGATCATCATGTTTCTGCCCCCAGTATCAGGCTGCATTGGCCCTACCAAGTTGATTGCCCATTGCATAAACGGCCAATGACTCATCTGTGAGTGTAGTTCGTTAGTAGACAGTGCTGGTACCGACTTGTAGCGTTGGCAGCGGTCACACTTTTGCACTAACTCCTTAGCGTCTTGATGCATGGTAGGCCAGTAGTAACCTGCAATAAGGATCGGCCTCTTGAGTGATTTCCACAAATGTCTTCGTGGATTGAACTTAAAACCTTTAAGTCGTCAGGAAGCGTTAGGCAGCGAAGATATGGTCCAGTGTAAGATTTTCGGGCGAGAATGTCGTTCCACATGCAGTAGCGTGTTGCCTTTATTTAGAGCTTTCTAGACTCCAACATTTTCGTAGGGAGTGTGCCATTAACCAGGCAGTCTATAATAGAACTTTGCCAGTTTGGAGTTATACTGACCTGTGACACTTCGGCTGCCGGCTCCGCCTTTATGCTTGGTTTGTCTAGATATTCCACTAGGATAGAGCGTTTGAGTTGGTGGTCGATGGCGGAGCCTAGGTCTGCTGATGCGTTCGCGTAGACGTTGTCTGCTTACGGAACTTAAGTAAGGGTGTAAGTCTGAAATGCCTCAAGTTGCTTGCGTATTTTCTCTAAGTATTGCGCAATCCTTGAATGTTTTGCTGTGTACTCCTCAGTAGTATGGTTGATGATTAGCTGGGAATCAGAATGAACACTGCCAAGTCTTTTGCCATTCAAAGGCCTGCTAGTAGGGCTTTGTACTCTACTTCGTTGTTGGATGCCTTGAAGCCTAGAGTAATTGTCTGCTCGAGCATCGAACTGTCTAGGGTGACAAGGACCATGCCTGCTTCCGAACCTTTGTAGTTGGATAAGCCATCAACGTGCAAATGCCAGAAGTTTCCATCAGGCAAAACAGGCGTGGCTAGGGGGTGTTCAGCTGCCTCCGGAGCGTCATTGAGTCGCTCTGTTGCATCGCCTAAGCTAGGCATGAAAGCGCGGTAGGGAGCCGTGGAGCTAGGGCCATGTTACATGTAGCAGAAGATGCTCAACCGCCGGTATTGGGCCACTCGAGAGCTGAATTATGGAGCAAGCGTTGGCTAAGGCCGTGTGACGCGCAGTAGGAGATAGTGCTGAACTTACCGGTACATGTTGCTCTTATATAGAATATTCTGGGATGACGAGGATAAAACTTGCTTCCGAGTGTCCTTCTAGTTTTCATCTGCCCTTGGTGTGCTTTTTGAGCTGAGTTGTTGCGTTTGTCAAAAAACTTTGCACAACCAGTGTCTGAACCTTTATCGTCGCGCGTTTGGATTGGGCGGAGAATAGTGCATCATGAGGATGATTGCGTGCGTCTGAAGGTATAAATTGAGCTTCCAAATTGCAACAATTATCGCCAAAGTTAGCTTTTGAATTTCTGGTAGATGGTTTCCGCATCGATGAGAGCTTTTTAACTGTGGAATACAGGTAGTTGGGCCCCCATCTCTTCTCGTATGAGGGTAGAGCTTATTGCTACTTCAGATGCGACTGCTCGTCCAATCAAACCTTGAATCTTCTTTAGAGTAGTAATAGACTTCATATTCAAGATCGCTCGGATTTGCCTTGAATGTGCATCGGTAAACCTCGTCCCAAAGTGCATGCTTATCTGCCAGAGGGAAAGAGTCTACCGAAGTTAGATCTTATTTCATGATCAATTCTCTGAACAGCGGATGGTTTGTTGGGAGTTCTTTTTGGAATAGATACTCTAGTTATAGAGTCGTTGCATCCAATTATCTTTGTCTTCGCTACTATAAACCTCTTCACATAGTCGCAAAGCGACTCCTTTAGGTTCTTCTTGACGTTGAACAAGTGGTAGGACTTTTTCTTGATCGAGCGATAAGATGAATATTCTTTGTGAAAACCAAAGAAAATTCATCGAAACTCTGGATGAATTATGGCGGCATGGTGTAAAACCAATCGTGTGCCTCACCTTGTAGAGTGGTGGGGAATATCTTACACACGAGATCGTCGTTGTTTCGATAGAGGATCATTGCACTTCGGTAGTACTTTAGGTGTCTCTCTGGGTCTTCATCCCCTTTGAAAAATGTGAAATGTGGAATGCTGAACTTGCATGGAGGCTCTGTCTGCTCGATCTTGTCCGTGAAATGTGACTTGCTTATGTTGGTCATGTCTCATCGTAGTACCTTGTTACATTGGAAATCACACAATCGCTCAGTCATGAGCATTTCTACTTGTTCCTGAATTTGCCTTTGTTGGGGTAACGGAGTTCTCGGCTACCCCAGGTCGTGACTTACTAGTCTAGGCTGCTATTCTACATGCTCGGCTCGTTTATGTTGCAGATGCGGTGCATATGGTTCGTTCCTAGCAGGCGAGGGAATTCTTCGCAGGCTGTTGGTTGAGCTTGAGCCGAACTGAGTGTCTACTTCTCTCCGTCCTTCGTGCTGTCTACTCTGATGTGAGGTGGATGATGCTCCTTGTGGGCCTAGCCACGAATAAACACTTCACCTGGAAGGTTGCTCATTTTGACTATCGAAGTGCGGCCCTAACCATGAATGTATGCTCATCCATGGGCCTAGTCGAAAGTGCACGCTCCTTCGCAAGCTAAGATAGGAGTATACGCTATCTCGGGGGCCCAATCAAGAGTGTATACTACCCAAATGCTCTGTTCGTGGCCGATCAAGTGGCTGCTTGCCGGGATGCTGCTAGAAAGGTTCTTCATCTGCCCTTGTTCTACTTCAAGACACCTCGTCAATTCTATGACTTGTCGAGACAAGTGTTGTTCTCCATTTGGGTTGGAATAGCTTGGAATGGATGCGTCTCTTGAGCAGTGGAAGTGTGGTAGACTCCAGGCAAGAGATTTGAGTTGGGAAATGTCAAATTCGCAGAGAAAGGTGGTGAAAATGCCCTTCAATCGTAAGCCTAGAAATTTGAAATCGGGACAGTTAAACTAATCTTGGGCTAATTTGGCTGCTTAGAAGGCCACGGGAGCAGGTTGGGCCACAAAAGTGGGCTGCTCGACGTGTGGGCCATGTGGGTGCGAAGTTAAGGCTCGGCTTGGCAATGTGTTGGGCTCACGTCGAGCTTGAGTGGCTCGAGCCGTCTCGCCTTAGGCTTGGGCCCGTATGGGTTTGAATGGCATGGCTTGTGCCGTGGTTGTGACGCATGGGCCTTACCGATGGTGGCTGCCATGGTGGTGCACTATAGGGGTAGTACCGCTCCACTCATCGTTATGTTGAGCCTTGTAGATCGATGCGGTCCTAATCCTTGAACGTTGGAATTTCCATTCGTCGAGGTTTCCGAATCTCTTGTCATTGTACTTTTCTTTTTACGTTTTATCAAAGAATTTTTAGAAATAAAAATTCCAAGAATAATAACGTACGAAAAATCTACAAATGAACAAGAAAACGAAAAATCTTGAATGCGAGAATCTTTTACGAGCATTTGATTAAGACTCTCAATAAAAGCACCAATTTGTGGATGCAAATTTCTTCCTTCTTGTTCTTGGATGAAAATGCACCTAAAAAATAATTAATACCTTAGGTCAAGGTCAAGAGTCTCACACGCCCACAATAAATGGGGGGCTTTGGCCGATGAACCTCAGATGCCAAGGTTAGAATTTTGAGGGAAAAAAGTTTGGAGAATTTAGAGAATTTTGTAAAAGGATTCAACTTAGGTTTTTGAAGAAAATAAGGTGATATTTATAGGGGTGTGGCCGGGCCCTTTGGGAGAGATGGGAACCGCCCACTTTAGTGGTTTTTTGGGTGTTAATCACCATCAATTAGCTAATTAATGAATTAATTGAGTGATAAACAAATTAATTAGCTAATCAATATAATTTGAAAGAAATGATTTGGGAGTTACCTTGTGGGGAAGATTTGATGAGGATGGATGAAATAGGTTTTGAATAAATACCTATTTTGATCACTCTTAACCTTGATTGAGTGATGATTATCCGTTGCTCACACATAGGAGTTCTGATGTGTCTCGAGGGTAATCTTGTCTTTTTAACTCAAAAATCCACGTATCGCCTCCATATTTTTCTTGATTATTTTTTGCTCCACAACGGCCACAGATGCTCCATGTCACCTAATTTGTGTTGTTCATGTGTTAGGCTTGAAAATTCGTCATAAGTGAGAAGGTATGTTAAGAGTGAATTCTACATCAATGAAAAAATAGACATTGCATGTGCGTATAAGTAATTGGACTGTTTCCCATATTATCAACTAATTTTATGGTGAAACCCCAACTATGATATCATCTAATCTGGGTATCCCTCGCACTATTCTTCTAGCCAAATCCTTTTATCTATGGGTCCTTGAACCAAACTAGAGACTGAAAAATATGAGTTTGAAGGCTTCATGATGATTTTGTTGGCAATATGGAACGCCAGGATTTTAAAACTATGGTCCGGTTTCAATGTATTATCTGATCAAATTGTATCTCGTTCTCTAATATGGTGGCATGAGATTTCCCATACCCTTTTCCTTCCTTCCTTAGGTTTGACAAACTTAAGATTAATGTTGACGGAACATAGAATGAGACTCATGGAGTGTGCAGAACTTCAACAATGTGGCTTCTCTACTACAAGTGAATGCTTTAGCTGTTAGATAAGGTTTAATATGGCTATGTAAAAGGGATATCAAAATTTCATTCTTGAGAGCAGTTCTTTTTTTATCATAACGGCTTTGCAGAACATTTTGAATCAGGCTTCTATAAGTCCATTAATCGATGATTTAAATGCTTTGTTGTTAGTTGTAATTGAAACTTCTTCTTCCCATGTCCGCCGTCAAGCTATGAGGCTACCTATCACCTACCACGCATTGCTCTCCGTTATTCACATGTTTATACTTGGTTTAAGGAACCTCTCAATTTTATTTGTGATCTAATTTATGAAGAGAGCCTTCCTACTTTTTAAATGAGTTGCCTTTTAGCTGTGAAATGAAATTATGAAACTTCTTTTCTAAAGAAAAAAAAAAGGGTTTCTACTAGCTACAAAGGGTGTAATGGACGTTTCATGTCAAGTAAAAGAAGAATAAAAAATTAAAGTTCCTAGACCCATCCAAAGTCTTATTTTTCCACTCACATTATAATCTCGCCTACCATAAAAATTTTAAAAATTAAATGTTATTTCCTCGCCCACTATTATTCTTGAAATAACCTCTAATATGCTATTTCCCACCTACTATTACTCCTTAAGATTGAAATACTATTTCCTCAACAACGAAGTCTCTTCCGACAATAATCTACAACAAATGAATTAACCTTCAAATGTTGAGCTGATGTGTGATTATGCACTCTAATAACTACCACAAAATTCAATCATCATAAGTTGCTACCTCATTACCTTTAATTTAAAATGGCATTCAGACTTTTTCGTTTTAGAATTCCTTATCTCCTCATTTTTTATGATTTTTGTTTCTAAATTTGGCTTACATATTGTCCATTTTTTTCACAACCCAATGTAAGTCTAGGGCCCCTGTTACCTTTTTGTGCCCAAATTAATATTATTACAAATCTTGTAAGGTTCTTGTCAGTCATTTTACAGATAAACAAACTTATAATTAAAAATTTCATTAGAAATTTCATTAGAAAGTAGATGAAGAGATGAAACACTCTTGGAATAAGAACACACTTAATAATTAAGAGACATTAACCTTCTCTCCCGAGTCGATGAGAGTCTTTCTCTCTAACTGAGACTCCTTCTCACCTCTGGTGTGAGGTTTTCGTTCTTGGTTTTTCCGTTCGGCAGCCGACCCTAGCCATAGCTAGGGCCGGTGGTAATCCTTTTTTTTTTCTTTTTGCTCTTCCCTCCCTTATTTTCTGTTACTGCTCTTCCTCTGCTATCCATCATGATCAGTGCGACCTATGCATCCTTGATGCCATTACTCCTACTCAATTAATTCCTCATTCCATCTTCATGTCCCTTATCTATCCCCACAAAGCTGATCCTATTTATTTTCGATTTGGCTTCATCCTTCATCAATTTATACCCTTGTTTGGTCTGCAGTCACTTTTGACCATGATCTATCATGGTACATCGAGAAGGTGTGTCGAGTTTCGGTCTTCATATCAGCTCGAGTGACTGCCCCACCTCCTTCTCTTGATTTGCCTTTATTAGCAGTGTTGCTTGTGGGATTCTCACAAGCTTCTTTGTTTTCTTTTCCTTGGTGGCTGTTTTCGGAGAGGGTTTCATTGATGGATCGTGCGATCTTTCTTCCTCCCATCTCTGAGGTGTTGATTGGTTGAAATTGTGGTGTTCGATGGTGTACTTGGTTCCTGCTGTTCGTGCGGTGCTATAGAGGCAGTTGTAGCAAAAGACAAGGGTTCTCTTTCGGTGGGTCTTTGTTTTTGGGCTTTAACCTTTGTTTTGGCCCTTTGTGTGTAGTTTGTAAGGTCCAATTTTGTGTTGTGTATATGGTTTGGACCTTGGTGTGTAGTTTGTTTGGCCCTTTTTGCTTTGTGTTTTTTTTTTTTTGTTGAAATGTTAAATATTATTAAAGACGAATCGAAATATTTACATCAGACGCCAGAGTATTAAACAACCATTTGTAACCAAAAAAATAAAAAAATAAGGGTAAATATCAGTTTACTACCCTCAAGTTTCATGGTTTTCAACATTTGGTATATGAAGTTTTTTTCGTCCCAGAGTCATACCTAAAGTGTTAATTTTGGGACAATCGCATACATCTGTTAGTCTAACTATTACGTCTTCCACTTCAAACCCTCATCCTCCTCATCCCAAAACCTAACCCCATCCTCCACACCCCAAAACCCAGCCTCAGCCAAGAGACGATGCCGTATAAGTTATTCACGAAGCCCAATCCTCCAACACGCCAAGCCCAAGGCCACATATCTTTACCATCCTCCTCCAGATTCGGTCAAGGCCTCCAAGCCTTTGCTTGAAATCCGACGCCGATGTGGATCTTCCCAAATCCGACCCAGAATTCGTACCGTTGGGCGCTCTCGAATCGAACCCCTACCCACATCTAGCCTAGAGACCCTGACGTCCTGCAAATCCACTTGTTCTTGGCGGATATTTGATTCTGAACTTCCTTCAAATTCACAAAAAATGGAAGAACAAAAATTAAAAATCATAGAGGTAGAGAGAGACAGATCGAGGAGGAGAGATAGTACCTGCAAGATTTGGGTGTCTTCGTGTAGAGAAGAAGAATTGAAAGCAAGAATTAATTAAAGTGGGAACTAGTGGTAAGGGAGGGGGACGGTGACCATCGAAGTGGGAGTTGGAGAATCAATTAATTTGGGTGGGTAAAGAGGAGAGAAAGGAGGGAGGGAGGGAGGGAAGGAGAAGGGTTGGGACTCGGGGGAAGAGTAGGAGACAGCCTAGAAAAAAAATTTAATTTAATTTTTTTTTAAGTTTTAATTTTTTTATTTATTATTTTTTAATGTCCAAGTGGGGCAAGCTTGAATTTTTAATTTCCACATAGATCCCTTAATGACATATGGTGCACAGTCATTGTCCATATAGGCACCACGTCATCAGTTAACGGAATACTTAATAGTCAGACTAACAGATGTATGACACTGTCCCAAAATTAACACTTTAGGTATGACTCTTGGATGAAAAAAACTTCATGTACCAAATATTGAAAACACGAAACTTGAGGGTATTAAACTAATATTTAGCCCAAAAAATAATTAAGCGACATTACGCCACCAAATAATCCAAAATAAAATCCTATGTGCTCGCGTCGGATAACCAGTGGCAGTAATGTAAATAAAACCATTTTTTTGTACAGACAGAGATTCTGACTGCTTATATCGAAAATCCCCCTGGAAACAAACACCAACGTTTATCCGAACCGAATGGCAGTGGTACCCCGTTTCTCTTGCTGCTTCTTCACTCACCCCAAGAACTCCTGCCGATCTCCGCCGTCCGATCAAATTTCCTTCAAGCCCAATCTTTCCGGTCAGTACTTCCGCCTGTACCCATTGCTTTTGCTCACTTGTTAGCTGGTTGGTAGAAATGCTTTCAATTTCTAATGTGACTTCGAATTTCTTAGTGACCTTGAGTTTTCGAATTTGGGAAATTTTACTTTCTGTTTGGTTACTGAGAAAGTCAAGGAAACTAAAATTTAAAAAGTTTCCCTTTTTTTCTTCCCTAAATTGAAATGAATGAATAAGCTTGCATACGAGTGGAAATGTGAAGAGACAAAAGTTATTGAATTTTGTAATTTTTTTGCATTACCTTATAGAGCCAAAAAGTTGTATTAATTGAAATTCATATGCACATTGATATAAACAGTCGTATACCCGTGTCATGTGGTATTCCCTCGTGGTCATACAACAATTCTTCTTGTTAATTCGAGGTATCTTGGGTCGTATCTCTGTGTCCGTGTCCGTGCATCGTAGGTTAGTAGTAAGTACATTATTCTGTTGCAAGAATTGGTGGTGTTACTTAATTTGAAACTCATCTGCATATTGACATAAAGTGTTTTTCGTTGTTAGAACCCGGGAAGTTACCTTCTCTTCCATTTAAAGTCGAAAAGCTTGTTTCGTCATTTGGAAATGTTGTACATGGAGTGTATGAGATCCACCATATGTTGCCAAAATCAAAATGTCAGGTATGACGGTGAGTTCCTGCACCAGATGTTTCTGATTTGTTTGTGCATTCTTTTGGTTGATTCGGGTTTTTCATATTCGCCACCTTGCCTATTTTGTAACTTGTGTAAAGGCAATATTAGATATGATAGTGTGCAAGATGACAACACTAATCGTATTCTGTTGGGTGGTTTTTGGCGAAAACATGATGAGCTTATGCATTGTGGTGCTTCGTTCAAGTCATATATGTATATAATCCCCCTGTGGGTTGATTTTCATAGATTGACAAATGCATCGTAGGATATAATGGATTGGGATATACAGTATTTTTGAATTTGGCTAGTTTCATGAATACGTATGTGTCCGAATTACTATTTTTTTGCGTTGTTACTTTCTATCCCGTATGATGTGCTGATCTGTATTCAACAATGCTTTTTTGTGACTCTCATGTGGAAATTATTACTTGTGCAGAGAGACGTAAAGTTGAGATTCCCGGCAGTGGGACTTCTTCTCGGCAATTCCTTAATGTTGACAACACCACTGCAAGCTTTGGCGGAAACATGTGAAGCTGACAACTCCGGTTTCAGCATGCCCATACTGCTATTTGTAGCCCTTGTAGGGGCCACTGTTGGTGGTAAGATTTTACTGGGTTATTAATTGCCAACAATTCTGTTCCATTAGGTTTATGTGCTTGCTTTTGAAACTGTTGTAAGTAGTTCTGTTGATTTTATTTGTTTCAACGATATCTTTATATGATAGCCATGTTGAGCAGTTTGTTGATAGTTTAGCGCTTCTATGATAGGCTTGGTTGCTCGGCAAAGGAAAGGAGAATTACAGCGAGTGAATGAACAGTTGCGTCAAATTAATCAATCTCTAAGAAGGCAAGCTAAGATTGAATCGTATGCTCCTAGTTTGAGTTATTCACCGATTGGCGCAAAAATACTACCAGAGAGTGAGGTGATAGTTGACCCAAGGAAGTACGAGATGATATCTCGACTGAAGGCTGGGAAGAATTTTTTAAGAAATCAAGAAACGGAGAAAGCACTTGACGAATTTAAGACAGCTCTTGAGCTTGCCCAAAGTATGAAGGACCCAATTGAGGAAAAGAAAGCTGCAAGAGGTTTAGGTTTGTTTCTGATCCCCTTGTTCCATGAGCCTTATTTCTTAGCTTCAGAAGACAGTATCGACGATGTTCAACAGTTCCAACTGTGTCTGTCTAATTGAGCTGGCCTGTAGATTGGAAATCCGTTCTGATTTTGTTTATTAATTGCCATTTGCTTCTGTCAGGAGCCTCACTGCAAAGATTGGGTAAGTACCGAGACGCCATTAAATACCATTCTATGGTTTTGGACATCTCCGAGCGAGAAGGAGAAGACTCAGGAAACACAGAAGCTTATGGAGCAATTGCTGATTGTTATACCGAGCTTGGAGATCTCGAGCGTGCAGGGAAGTTCTACGACAATTACATTGCGAGGTTGGAGTCCGACTGAATCAGCTTCGCCCAAATGTTCTCTCTATTAGTTAAAGAGTTACATTGGCATATCACGAGGGGGTGTAAATGACTTGTCACCGGGACTAACCTGCAGATCCCAGAACGTTTTGATTTGGTTTCGCGGTACAAGTGGTTTAATACAGAATGCCTTTGGTCTGCCTACTCCGTCAAACCCCGTCTGTGTCACCTTAGTTTGTAGAAAATGCCAGGTTTTGTATGCAAAGGTGACCGGTGAATCCATTAGCGATATTGCACAACTCGAAAATAGCTTTCAGCTAGTAACAACCGAAGAAGGGGTGTCGATTTTACTGATATAATCAACGGTAGGCTCGTAGCCAAAACGATAAATGAAGAGACTGAAAACAAGTGTGGAAAACCCAACTTCCTCTAATAAATAACCACTCATCATAACGCAGTCGAAAACAGATCATACATGTTACATACCCACACAGACAGCAAGCACATAAGGCAGGGTACGGTAACAACCTCACCGTCGCCGCTTAAGGGGGAGAAATAATAAAAAAGATTCCTAATGGGGTTTATAACTCAGATAACACCTGCACAATGCAGGAAATAGATTATATAGGTCGTGCCATTTAACAGATACCCTTGTGTATTACTACTGGTAGTACATGAGCTGCTGGGCAGCAGCAACATTCTGGAATCCACCGTCGTATATAGCTTGGCTTGCTCCAGCTGTGCCCATTCCCAATGCTGCATGCTTAAGGGGATGCTGTCCCTGAGGGTGCATGAGGGAATGGACACCACCCATCTTGCTTATTGCCAGTTGCCGTTCATAGGCCAAAAGGTCAGTTGCAGAGAGGCCCGGCAAAGGTGCTGCTGCCACTGGCGGCGGGAGTGGGTTTGAAACTGTTCCTGGTGGAGTAGGCTTGCTACCCCAAGAACACTACATAATAAAGGCAAACAGTCAATGCAGAGTCAGAAAGAATAAACACTTGAACAGTAGACATGCATATGGGTCTCTACGTGATGTCCCAGGATGATCGACCGATCCAGTCCACTACTTTTGGTGTTACGGTAATACTTTTTATAACAGCTCTAGTAGTAAGCATAGAAGCGCACCTTTATTTGTCTACCACACAAGATGGACTGAGTGTTTCCCATTTGAATAGCCAGAGCTGCCTCAGCGTGGGTATTGAATCTCACAAAACCAAAGCCCTTGTCACGCTGCAGCCGAACTTCCTCAATCACTCCAACACCAAGAGCATGAAAATGGCGATGCAGATCAAGCTGACTGACCTGTAAGAATAAGACCAATAAAATTTAATGATACTGGAATTTCTATGATCCCCGAGTAGTGAAGATATTCATTTTATTCTCCACATCTATTCCTCTTTCCAGAAGTTAAAAACCACCAACTCAAGTTCAAGTTAAGAAGCAATCATGGTAGAAAATTCAAACTCAGTTCTGTACCCAAAAAACTTGTGTATCAATTCATATCCAAGGCATAGCAGAAAGTAATGGTGCAACAGCGCACGTTTGCGCGGTGCAAGAGAGAGAGAGGATTTCTTGCCTCTGGAGCAAGATTGCCCACGTAAACAGTAGTATACTGAGGGTTGTTCTCCGGAGCCTCACTGTTTGCTGTGTCCTTTCCATCTTCTGCACAATGAAAACAGAATATGAGTCTTAGGCAGAGGACTGTATCTTTTTACACAAAACAGAGTGTATAAGAAATTGCTACAAACCAAATTATTTTCCTCTCATTTTCCAGTCAAACTAGACATAACATCTTTTGTGTTAGAAAAGGGAAAAAACGAGTTTGAACACGGTGGTGAGCTCACCTGATGTGCCATTTGTTAGTTCCACCACACTTTTAGCATCTGAACTCTGCTTGTCTTCATTGGCGGCGGCACCTTTTGTTGCCCAGTTGCAACGTATCTGTCTGCTGCCGAGCCACTTACCTGGATATCACAGCCAAAAAGATAGTTCAGAATATGGAGAGAAGGAATACAAGAGGGGAACCCAGAACTATTGTACTTATCCCGCATGCATTTTTTCAACAAACTTGTCAAAATAATTTTTGAATAGGAAGAAGAACATCATCCTTACCAGTTAAGTCATTGATCGCATTTTGAGCATCCTGACAATGAAAATGAGAGTCATGAAAATCAATTTAGTTACAAATGAACACACTTATAAAGGCAGAGGCTCGCTCTAAACTATTGACTCTTTAGAAGAAAACTTGATGTCATTATACCAAGCTGTTACCTAAGTTCACAAATCCTAATCCCTTGCATTCAGTTACCAGTCCATCAGAAACTACCATTCAGACTCACAATAGATTATTAACAAAAAAGAATTCAACACGCATCTGAAAGATAACAAAAGTAAAATGTTCCACAAAAATACTACCTGTTGGATTCGGAATGAGACAAACCCAAAACCTCTTGAACGCCCCGTCTTCTGATCCCACATAACCCTTGCATCTCTAGAACCAACAAAACAATCTAATTAGGCATCTGAAGAACACACAATGGATTACAATGTAAACTTAACAAATGTTAGCAGATGAACGCAAGACTTCCACGTCTTAACTATTAGTCATCAGAGGTTTTATTAAATATATGAAACTAAGAAAACCAGCGCTCAAGAAGACACTTACGAACAACTGTTATAAACAGAAAAGCATGCAAATAATGTAGCATCAGTAACCTCAGGGCTGAGATCACCGACAAAAATGTTGAAATGACCTGCACATCAGAAAGACAGTATTATAATTAACCTCAATGATAAATGCCAAAGCATCATTTAAATTGGTTCAACGAAAGAAAAACAAAAACCAACCTGATGTATCCTCCCTCTGACCACTAGCATATGCCCAATTTACTTTGATAGGCTGCCCAAACCTGAAGATCACATATCAAAGATTTTAGAGAAAGTACAAATATAAGCAAACAAAATTAACAAGGAGCATAATTAATTTGTACTTACAGATGCCTGCCATTGAGAGACACTATTGCAAGAGCAGCTGATCTGCGATCAAAATAGTGAATGAACCCATAGGATGACTGCAGAAGGCACAAAAAAAAAAAAAATATTATCAATTATATGATCACCATATGGTAGAATTGAGTTAGGCTCATAGTAAACTAGTCGAGTCCAGAAATTTTCATACGGCGAGAGGATTGTTGAACAGAGAACAGATAAAAAAACCGCAGACGAATATGTGCACCGTTGCAAACTTACCTTTTCCTTTCTTATAAGTTTGCAACTTTCAACAGCACCAGTACTTGCAAAAACCTCTTGAAGAAGTGGTTCTGTCACCTGGGTATGGATGTTCCCCACGTACCTGAAATTTTTCAAAGTAAACAAAAGTTTAAAACCAGAAGATAAAAAAGAAATGAAATTAAACACTTCGTAATCAACTAATCACACTGAACCAGAAAAAAAAAAAAACACAATTTTAGTTACACATAGGTAACTTCGTCTGGATTTTTTTAACAGAAAACATAGCGAGTGAAAGGGTTATTTTATGAGAAGGATGGGTAATTTCAGATACTTGAATTTTTTTATTACTTTAGTAAGATATAGCATGGCCAAATGCAAAGCATCCATGGAAAAGATAAACTTATCATAAAGCTATTCAGTGAAGATAATAATATCAAGTCATCGACCAAGGGTACGATAATGCAGAGAAACAAAATAATTACATAAGCATAGAGGTGAAACAAATAAAAACTCAAAATAAAAAGTAAAAAAAATGTCTAGACAAACACTCACACACTGCGGCAAGTACTTGGATCAAAACCAGGAGGCAGATTTCCACTTGGGATTGGCTCTATCTGCAAAATAAAAATGTGAAAAAGAAAAGAAAATAAAGGAACCTAAAAAGGCAGAAGCAAAAAATAAAATAAACCTAAATCAAAAGAAACTAATTCCCTTGCTTATTTATCAACAAGATCAGGAGTACTTCAACCTAACAGCAAAATCATTTGCACCGGAACCCAACAACGACAAACTAAAGTACTAGTGGTCCATCTGGGAACAAATGCTTATGCAAGACAAAAACATGGTGGGAAGGGAACTAAAGATAACCTAAAGTGCGACTCCTCTTAACTTTATCAAAATTCTAAGACAGGGCCAAATGAGTATTTGGTTTACTTCTATACCGATAACTGTTATCCGCAACTTACTGGAGGCTTGGAAATCACCACCAACCAAAGCACCAATGCACGAAAAAAACAATTCGAAAAACCACACAGTATTAAAAACGCTAATAGAGTCTCCTATTTCTATTTTCCATACCATTCCACTACGACAAAAAGATAACAAAAAGTGTCAAGATGCAAACAGTTCTTCCCCATTTCAGAATTCCGAAAAAACAAAACGAACAACTATTCAAACTTATTCAACACCAATCGCAGAACCTCCGAGAATCAAGCTCCGCTCAGCTCCGAAACATAACACGAATGAGAGAAAACCCAAAAAGTAACAGCCCCAAGCTCATTTTTCACTACCGAGAAGCAATAAAAAAACATAAACAATAAAAGTCAAAACTTTCCCACAAAAGGAAATTTCCCGAAAATCCCATCTTTCGGAATCGGTACTTCCGAAACACGAGAAGGAAGAGGAACTCAACTAACCCTAGCTGCCGTACTGCAATCACACACAAAGACAATCGGAGATGGAAGACCAAAACCAAAATCGAACCCGAAAGCAGAATCGAAGCCGGAGGACGGGAAATTGGAGCAGCAAGACGGAGAAAGAAAGGTCGAACCTGAGGAGGAGCTAAGAGGCCAGGGTGGTAGAGGGAATGCTGCTGGAGAAGAGCCTGCTGCATCAGAGCTTGTTGCTGCTGCTGCTTCAGCCTCTGGTGCTGCATTTCCTCCGTGATTCTCCGAGAAAGTCGGGGTTTTGCCGAGAAATTTGAGCGTTAGGGTTCGAGCAGAGGGCCTCTCGAAAGAAAGAGGGAGATAGATGACTCTTGACAGAGAGAAGAAAAAGAAGACAAAAATGGCTATTGGGACTGATAACATCACTGAGCTGAATGAATTATTTGCCCCTTCCCCATCACCAAAATCCTTGCCACCTGACACGTGGCCACTTTGATTTTATGGATAAACTTGCTTAATTATGGATTAGGAATTTAATAAGGTTTTGATTAGGACTTGGTTGGGCTTTCCTAATGGGATTAGGGTTTCTGTCCAAAGACAATTTCAGCCCATTTTTGGTCAATTTGGACCTTTCCAAATTAAAAGCCTCCTTTCAAAACTTGAGCTTGGATTTAGGGGTTGGGGCTAGATTTTTCTCTAGCCTACTATCCATTTTTTTTCCAAATTTTTTTTCCATATTAAGATTTTAAGAAATAATAAATTGCGTTTTACCGTAGTGGTAGAAATTAATTATGTATATGCATTCAGTGCGTGTTCTAACCCCGCTGATTCTTCTCCCTAACAACTATATAACTCATTAACACTTTAACACTATCGCTCTACTATAAAAAAGTTTTAAAAATAAGTACGAAAATCTTTTATCGTTAACTATCAAGTAGAGTCCAAATTACGTGGCAGTCACTCAAAAAAACTCTAATCGTAAATGAGCTAGGGCTATTTAAAATTTTCAATAAACGAGAACTGTTCATCTGCATGCTTTAAAAAAAATGCTTTTTAAGAAACATCGTAGATCCTACTTATACTTTCCTTTACTTTTATACTGTCAATGGCAACAGTGGTTTTTTTTTTTTACCAAACACATTTAATGTCCCATATTTTTTAATAAGCTTTTTTTTTTTTTTTTTGTTCTAAGTACCACAATCTCAAACTTAGCCCTTAGAGCATCTCCAAATGAAATGTCTAAACGTTTAAATCTAAAATAACGGTAACAAATGACAGCAGTAATGTTTTTCAACCGAGAAGTCAAATCTGATGCGGCATGATATCTCTCCCCCTTGCTGTTAAATTTGATAGCACCTTCAGATTTTTAATTAATTATTAAATGCTTTTTATTAATTTTTTTATTGGTTTTAAAGCATTATCCTTTTGTTTCTTTTCATTATTAAAGCATTGTTTAAATATTTTTAGGATAATATTTGAGTACTTCCCAGAGAGTACCCAATTTACTCATTATCTTAAGTGGCCCAACAAAATCATGACATGTGTAAAGTAAATTTTACTCAAGTCCATATAATTCTACCATCCAAACATACACTCATCTCTTTAAACCTATACCCAAACATATCTCTTCCCTTTAAAAGCATAAACACTATCTCCTTCCTCTCCAATTTGGTGCTGCCATGGAAAATACACCACTGCTGCCGTCAGTCCCACCCTATCCCATCTCCAGCCTCTTGCCTCCCTTGCTTCCTCTTCAATCCTTGTCTTGTACGGTGTACCCACCCCAAATCCTTGTCTTCTTCATCGAGCCCAACCTTCAATCCCACTCTTTGCGGCAATCCCACTAACAATTACTTTCTTCACCAGCAAGCTCAACCCTCATTTATTTGTTCTCCAACGAACCCAATCCCAACCCCACTTTTCTCCAACAAGCCCACCCCCAAAGTCTCTCTTACCCAACGACGCCACCTGAAATCGCTCTCTTCAACCGCGTCGGTTTAAAGATGAACAATCATGGGGGAGAATGACAAAGGGATAAGAGAAATAGGAGTTGGATGTTTGGTTACGTGGTGAAGGATGTTTGGTTACAGGAATAGAGTTTATATCAAATTGTTTTAAATTGACACATGTTCGTGTCATATTGGGCCACTTAAGAGAGTGAGTAAATTGGGTACTCCATGGGAAGTACCCAAGTAGTATCCATATTTTTATACCTTTTAATTAATTGTCTTTCATTCCCAATGCAAAGAAAATAAATATGAATTTTTATAATTTGGTATATCGGTTGGAGATCAAAACTTTAAAATATGTCAAAGTGGCACATAAGCCTTGAAATTAAAATTTTAGGTTTAAAATTTGACATCTCATTTGAAGATGGTCTAAGACCATCTTCAAATGTGAGCATCTCCAAATGAGATGTCAAAATTGCCACGTAAGCATACAACAATAAAAAATGGTAGCAAACTCTCTCCAACCGAGCCTTCAATTTCTTATGTGGCACTAGGTCATTTGAAGACAAAGTCTTTTGCTGTAAATTTGACAGCAGATGTCAAATTCATTAAATAAATTTTTAATAGATTAATATAATATATAATAAAATGTTGTTATGTTTTTTAAATATTTGATTGGTTGGCTTAATTATTGGTGTAACATCTCACATCGCCCAGGGGAATGGGTCATGTAAGCCTTATATGTATATTCTCATCTTTACCTAGCACGAAGCCTTTTGAGAGCTCACTGGCTTCAGATTCCGTAGGAACTTCGAAGTTAAGCGAGTTCACTCGAGAGCAATCCAATGATGGGTGACCCATTGGGAAGTTATCTTGTGAGTTCCAGAAACAAAACCGTGAGGGTGTGGTCGGGACCTAAAACGGACAATATTGTGCTACGGCGGAGTTGAGTCCAAAATATGGTGGGGGCCCGGGCCGGGATGTGACAATTGGACTCCACAAAAAGATAAAAAGTTTATTAAATGACATTATTATTTAACATATCGGGTGAAACAAAATATTGTACAAAATGTCAAATTGCCATATAAGCTATCAACTATCATTTTGATGTTTAAAATTTGACATCTCATTTGAAGATGCTCTGAAATGTCAAAAATGTCACATAGACATATAACAATAACAAATAACAAATAACAAATAACAAATAACGTACCATTTACTATAACCAAGATGTCAAAGCTGACATGGAAAATGAGATGTCAAAATTGATACCATTGCTCAAGGCGTCAGACATTAAATGCTAGCATATTTAAGCATCTTTTATGTCAATTTTTCTATTTCCAAAGGTATTTTACTTTTCTTATCTTAAATGCTAGAATACTTAAGTATTTTTTAGGGGAGGCTATCCACACCCCATTTTACTTCTCACACACCTCTTGATAATTTATGTCCGTTGATCTTCTTCAATTCATCTGATCCAATGGCCGAAAATTAAAAAGGTGTGTAAGAAGTAAAATGGGGTGTGTGATATCCACACCCTATTTTTTAATTATTTTTAAACCATCAATACCCCAACTTTTTGTTATTTTTGTTATAAAAAAAAACATAAATGAAGCAGTAAATTTGACATATCGGGTGGAAGAAAAATATTGACAATATGTCAAATTGCCAAGTTAGCCATCAAATTAAAATGTGATGTTTTGAGTTTGAAGTCTCATTTAGAGATGCTCTTAGTGTCAAAGACGACCATAATAACTAATTTGATGTGTATACATCAATTGAGTTTTTTTGTATTCCCAGTAGATAATAGCGGGAGCATCGTCTATATTGATATCCTTAATTGTTGAATTTTCATCTATTTAATTATTCATTACACATTAAATCAGTTCATCAAGAATTCATGCTATAGACCAGCCCATAGTAAAATTTTCAGATGAATGATTTTGTTTAAGGTATTGTTCTTCACTTGTTAGTGAGATATCTTAGGTAAATCTCGTACATGAGGAGTGTGGAAGCCAAAAATTACTCTAACCGAGATGTCAAAGCTGACATGAAAAATAAGGTTAAGTTGACATGGAAAATGAGATGTCAAAATTGATACCATTGCTTCAAGGCGTCAGACATTAAATGCTAAAATATTTAAGTATTTTTTAAGTCAATTTTGCTATTTCCAAAGGTATTTCACTTGTCTTATCTTAAATCCTAGTATATTTAAGTATTTTTTTTTATTATTTTTAAACCATCAATACCCTAACTTTTTGTTATTTTTGTTATAAAAAAAAAATCATAAATGAAGTAATAAATTTGGCATATCGGGTGAAAGAAAAATATTGACAATATGTCAAATTGCCAAGTCAGCCATCAATTTCAATTTGATGTTTTGAGTTTGAAGTCTCATTTAGAGATGTTCTTAGTGTCACAGATGACCATTATAACTAATTTGATATGTATACATCAGTTGAGTTTGTATTCACAATAGATAATAACGGGAACATCGTCTGTATTGATATAATTAATTGTTGAATTTTCATCTATTTAATTATTAATTACATATTAAGTCAGTTCATCACAGAATTCATGCTATAGACTAGTCCATTATAAAATTTTCAGATTAATGATTTTGTTTAAGGTATTGTTCTTCACTTGTTGGTGATAGATCTTAGGTAAATCTTGTATATGAGGAGTGTGGGAGCCAAAAATTGCTACTCCACTAAACAAGCCACTAACACGACAACACATGGGAAGTGGATCTACAATCAAGCAACCTGATACCCACTTATGGAACATGGATAAATAGAAAGAGAGTGAGACTTGGTGGTAGATCACACATCGTCCGAGGGAGAGGATCCTCTATGTCTTATATATACATGTCCACCTCCATATAGCACAAGGCATTTTGGAAGCTCATTGGCTTTGGAGTTCATCGGAACTCCGAAGTTAAGCGAGTTCGCGCAAGAACAATCCCAGGATGGATGACCCACTGGGAAGTTCTCGTGTGAGTTCCCAGAAACAAAACCATGAGGGCGTGGTCGAGACCCAAAACGGACAATATCGTGCTACGGCGGAGTCGAGCCCGGGATGTGGTGGAGCCCGGATCAGGATGTGACACTTGGAGCCCAAGACTTGAATGCCTATAAAAGGGTAATAATCTCATTAGCGTGGAGAGGGAAAGACGAGATTACTTTATGAAATATTGCAATCATTTTGAACAAATACTGACTTGAGCATCGAAATGTTTTATTGCAGGTCCCCCTCCTCCCTCATTGATGGCGTGCGAAGATGGTGTCTAAGACTTCTCAACCTGTTCAAGATTACTTCTTGGTGTAGAATTACAGTACCCGAAATTTTTCACTCAACAAGGAGTTTGATACCAATTTATGTTCATATCCTTTATTATAAATATATCGTTAAGAAAAGGAAAATGTTACGGAGACCATGTTTTTAGTCCATAGTTTATAGACCATTATGTGGTCGTTTATAGTTGTATTAATTGCCGCATCTTGAGATTTACAAAATGTGGTTCTAACTTATGATCTCCTTATCATTTTTCTTAAAAAAAAAAAAAAGGGGATATTCTAACTTTGAACTTGAATTCTTTCTACACTAATTAATAACTAAATTAGTGTGATTTGACAAACATTTGAAGGATAAGGAGGCCATGTATGAAAGACAATTGAAGATAACCATATAGTTAATATGTCATTTCATCTCAGGTAAGATGTCATATATATGTTGCTCCAAGATAAAAAGGACTAAACGAGTGACCCACATTATCGAAATCTAATGGAGTTATTGGTAAGATATGAAGTAGGCTACAGTGGTGGATTCAAGAAAAATATTTCAGGGGGTCACATGTAAAAGTTTACAAGCATTTCTTAGACATATAATAACCTTAAAAATTAAACCATAGTTTCATCATTCATAGCTTATAGAACAAATAACAATACAAGTTACAATAGTCCCCGATGCGTTTTCATATTTTGAAAACCTTGCATTATAGCTTCATTGTCAATGGAAGAAAAAACATTGCTTTCAATATAAACCACCATGCTATCACTCAACTATTGATCTCCCATTCGGTTTCGCAATGGAGTCTTCACAATATTCATAGCGGAAAAAGCTCTATCCACTGAAGCAGTAACAACCGGTAGAACTAAAGGCAATCTAATTAGCAAATACACATGATTATATACTCTATTCCTCCCCATCTCCACCATTTTTTTTTTCAAGACTACCAATTCCTTTCAATTGAGAAAATTCACTACTCGAACGCATATCAAAGATATAATACCCAAGTTGATCTTCAAGTGCCAAGAGTTGACAAGTAGTAAATTCATTCAGATAAAATTGAGCAAAACAAATTAGCCTTTATTCATCAAAAGCCGATAATGAATCATCCGGGCTCAAACTTGCCAAACAAAGAAGCAACTGTGTATTTACCTTATCAAACATTTTATCAAACAGTTGGAGGTTATATATGAAGCCAACTCTAATCTTCAAAAGGGCAACACCCCAGGTATCTATGGACATTCACCAAAGTTCGGTGGGTCAGCACCCTAGATATCCAAGAATGTTCACCGAAGTTCGGAGAATTAGCTGACCACCTGCCCCTCAATGCATCCGCCACTGGTAGGCTATTCCCTACTTCGATTTCGACCAAGTGGACCTATTGGTCCATTATATTGCGAATCACAGTGTGAATAAACCTCATTTCAACTCAACTCAACTCAATTTCTACAAGGTATGACCCGAGTTAAATATCAAGTAGAATCCAAGTTACGTGGTAGCCACTCAAAAAAATTCTAAATGTAAATAAGCCAGGGTGTACTTGCTATTTAAAAATTTCATTAAATGAAGACTGTTAACTTGCATGCTTTAATAAAAGTGTTTTTTTTTAAGAAGCATGGTAAAATCCTGCTTCTACTTTCCTATGTTTTTCTACTGCAAATGACAACCCTAACCACATTTGATGTCCCTAATTTTTTTTAATAAACTGTTCTTTTGTAAGCACCAAAACTCCAAACCAGTCTTTAATGTCTGGACAAACTGGGTTAAGGGTGTGAAAGGCGGCAAAGCCTAAACAATTTAGTGCACAAATTAATTAAAAATGCAAATAAAAAATTAAAACAAAGACGACCATAATAACTAATTTGATGTGTATACATCAGTTGAGTTTGTTTTCCCAATAGACTAATAACGGGAGCATAATATGTATTGATATCCTTAATTGTTGAAGTTTTATCTATTTAATTATTAATTACACATTCGGTCAGTTCATCACATAATTTATGCTATAGACTAGTCCATTGTAAAATTTTCAGATTAATTATTTTGTTTAAAGTATTGTTCTTCACTTATTGGTGAGAGATTTTAGGTAAATCTCATATATGAGGAGTTTGATACCAGTTGATTTCCATATCGTTATTATGAACACATCGTTGAGAAAAGAAAAATGTTAGAAAAACCATGTTTTTAGACTATATTTTATAGATCATAATGTGGCAGTTGATGGTTGGATCAATCGCCACGCCATGAGATCTACAAAATGTGGTTCTAATTTATGATCTCTTTAGCATTTTTCTTAAAAAAAAATTGGAATGTTCGAACTTTGAACTTGAATTCTTTCAACACTAATTAATAGATGGTTGATGAACTTCCATCCTGATTTACTTGATCAACTTTGACTAAGTCAAACGGCTATTTAGAGTTTTTCTATATTATTTTGGTTGTCAATTAGCAATTGTATACATGTTATGCATTACTTACTAAAATTTTAATGTAAAATTTACGGAAAAAAAAAAAAAAAAAAAATATATATATATATATATATATATATAAACTGATTGCTAAAACTTTTTTTTTTACGATCTTCATACGAATTTTATTCAAGAAGCTGTTTCTGAATAACTATTTCATGACTAAAAATTTATTTATTTTAAAAAAATGTGGAAGAGAAAAAAGTCGTGAGGCTTTAAAAGAAAAAAAGTACAACTATTTTGTTCCTAAATACTATATTGCTAATAACTTTTATTTTGGTTATTTTTTCTTTAAGTAAATTGTAACAATGATCCCTTAATTTTAATTCAATTTGAACAATGGTCACTTAACTAAAAATCTATTATCATTGGTCTCTCAACACATTAAAACGTGTAACTATGGTCTTTCAACTAAAAATTCATTACCATTGATCCTTCAACTTTAACGAGCAATGGTCCTTCAACTTTAATCCAATTGTAGCAATGATATTTCCAACATAACTCATTTTGACAAAATTTTGACAAAGTTGGTGAAAATAAGCATAGCTCTACATTTTGATGAGTTGTGGGACCCCAATTGTAGCAATGGTCATTCCAATATGACTTATTTTGACAAAATTTTAACAAAATTGACAAAAATGACCATAGCTACACATTTTGATGAGTTGAAATTAAAGGACAAATAGTACTAAATTTTTAATTGAGAGATTATTGCTCTAATTTGATTAAAATTAAAGAATAATTGCTACAATTTACTTTTTTTTTCTTTAGTTTTGATGACAGAATTAATTTGATGTTTTCACCATTTTTTGATTGATAAGAAAGATTTTGTTAATAGATAAATTAAATAAAAAAACATATAAAATATGTAAGGCGCCCAAAAATTGTAAGTCGATGAGTTTTGTATTAATTTATTTCCTATATCTTTAGAGTAAATATATTTTTGTATAAAAAAACGTTAAATTTGTAAATACGTTCATCATCATAATTCAAACTTATAATTAGACATTTTTAAGAGTTGCTCCACATATAAATTTTATTTTATTTTATTTTTCAAAAAGAAATAAAACTAATAACAAACCACGGTTATCTATCCCTTCTGCAAATAAAAAAGATTAACAAAAACATTACGGCCACCCTCTCTCCGCGACCACAAACCTGACTTTTACACCAGAAATTTATATTCTTCCCATCGCTTATATCCAAAAAGTAATCAGGAAAAATTTCAATCCAAAAAAGAAAAAGTAATTAGAAAACAGTTGAAGAGTAGTCCAACTTTTGTTCATATTTCTTTATTTTGTTTCTCAGAAATGGATTATGCATCCAATCTCATTGATAAAATAATAATTACACAAAAAATATATTGTTGATGGAAGAATAATTTTGGCTTACAACAAATTACAGAGTCAGGATCATAAGTCGCCAGAAACTAACCCAATTTAATATAATAAATCTAAACCGAATTAGAATTGTGAGCCGATTTAATCACTAGAGGCTGAGTTCAAGCTCCTTTGAACTTTGCCCTTGTGCCCTCGAACTCGTTTGCTCGTCACTTTTGGCAGGAGAAGATGCTCTCTGGTTGTTCAGTTGATATGGTGCTACTGCTGTCACCCTGAAAATTTTAAATAACCCAATTGGAGAGGCGTCACTTCGATTCGTTTTTTACTAAAAAAAAAAACCTTCAGAAAATAAATACTTTTGGAAAGTAATTTACCTTTCTTTTCTCTTGGCCAAGAACTTGTGTAGTGAAGCTCTTCTGGCCTGGGTTGGCAACTTAATTTCCTGAGAATTATTTTCAGCGACAACATTCGACTGATTCTCAGAACCCAATTTCTTCACAAATCCAGCAGAAATCTTGGAGCTTCCAGTTGTAGCCAAACCCATGATTTCCTTTGCCTTCTCAGCCTGCAGATCATTGAAAACCAGCACCTGCCCACCATAAAAAATAGTCATCTGGGCAGCAGATCCTGGCTGCTGATCTCCCAAAGCCGCTTCTGGGTTTTTGGTAAAATGCGGAAGCAAATCGATGCTGGGTTTTGATGACGGAGTCTGAGCCGTCTGATCAACTGGGTTCGTAGCAGCAGCCTCCATGGCCGTCAGCAAGTTCATGGTTGTGGGAGGGATGACTTGGAGGGTTCTCTTCTCCTTCAAGAACTGGCTCAAGAGGTTGCATGTCTGTGCGAAATTCAACTTCTCAGCTGCCATGTCGGATATCTTTGTGATGAAAATTGTCGATGAAAACAATTGAGAGAGAAAATTTGATGTAATCTCGGTGATGGTTTGCTGAATGGTGGGGAGTGGTGGAGTGGGGAGGAGGGGAATATAAATGGGGAAGTCAAGTAAGGCTGCCTGTGTAGGAATATTGATTTGTTTATTGGATTTTTCAAGCACGTTTTTTTTGCATTATAAAATTGAGAGGAAAAAGTATGGCAAAGGCATAAAGAGGAGATAGGATTCAAACACGTGGAGTCAAGTGCGATAGGAGTGACCTTCTACCTGTCTTTTTACGAAAAAGCCCTTGAAACTACATTTCGTAATAAAAACAACTTAAAGCAGAGACTCTTGCAGAGCCACCCGTGATACGGTCTGATATTGTTCTAACGTGTTTGTAAATGAGAAATATTAAATTTGTGAGCTCAATACTAATTTTTACGTTGTCAATTTTCAGGAGGAGTGGAGGGTTAGATTAATTTCAGGTATATTTAGAAGGAAATTATTATTGATATTCTAAAAATTTATAATTAGAAAGAAAATTACAATTGTGAGAAATGCAGAATTAGATTGTTGCAGTGTTAATAACTGTTCTCTATAGAGAAATGCTTCCAATTGAATAAAATTACATTTAGTTAACTAAAAGAATTTTAATATTTTTAGTACGGTTAAAATCAAATTTTTACTTGTAAGTGAGAAGTATTTTTCTTAGTACTACAGTATAGTAGTATTTCTCTTTACTTGTAAATAAGAGTTCTTAGATTCAATTATCATCAAAGATAAATTTGAACCACATTATTACTGACCTATTTATTTAAAGTAAATATATCATTTATAAAAAAAAATCAAAATTTGAGAATGAAAAGTCTGATATTTTACTTCAAAACTAGAGCCAACTAAATTACAATATAAAGGTCCAATGTCGTTTAAACTAAGCCACATATGGTAAAAAGACTGACACTCTTTTAGTACTACGGTATAATAGTATTTCTCTTCACTTGTAAGTGAGAGTTCTTACATTCAATTCCCATCAAAAATAAATTTAAATTTTATAAAAAAATCAATTTTTGACAATAAAAAGTTCAGTATTTTACTTCAAAACCAGAGCCAACTAAATTACAATATAATGGTACGGTGCCGTTTGAACTAAACCACATATAGTAAAAAGTATGGCACTATTCTGTAGCTGGAGGAATATGTGGGGTACATTGGTCATTTGACAGGTCACAAAAGTTAGGCTTGGACTAGGTTCGGTGGAGACTGGAGACGTAGAGTTGGGTTCAACGACCGACTTGTTCGCGGGACCCACGCTTGAAAATGGCAAACACGCGATGTTCCTCTTGTTTCCTTACATCGTGTCCTCGAGATTCGAGAATTGGGTTCGCTCCCAGCACGTGATACAAAAGTTTCCATTCAATTCCGGTTGGGCAATTTCGTTTCTTTCATACCACTGGCCATCGCGTTTGCCGCGTGTCCAATACGTATATTCGGCCGATGGTCCACACTCCACACCTTAAGTTGGAAAGATTTTAGTGTCCCGAAACACCTCCATATAATTATGTGTCACTAAATATATCTCGACATTTAATAGACTACTCATTATACGTCTTAATTTAATTCTTTTTTACTTAGTATAAAAATATCGATTTACTAAAAATAAAAAAAACAAAAGTGTGTAGAATGATTTTTTTATTTATTTATTTTCAAAATAGAAAGAGGAAGAAAATGAGAGAGGACATGAGAGCGGTGAGACGTGTTTTTTATTTTTTTTTTAATATTAAAAATATCATAGAATCACATGTAGTTTGAGACTTTAAAAAAAGTAAAATTTGATTTGTGTGAAATTACATTACTGTCAAATTTTTCTTTGGCAGAAATGGAACCTAAGATCTCTCACTTACAAAAGAAAAAAAAATATCACTAAATCATGGTACTAGATGACTATTTCTGTTCACTTATAATTAAAAGGATAAAAGTAATTTTACAAGGTTTTGGTTGACAATCAGATTTTATTATTATGTAGTTTAGATAATACAGGCAGTTGTATATTAAAAAAAAAAAATCAAACAACTTATATTATGATACTTAGTATAACAGATTATATTCTGGTACACTGAATTTTTTTTCCCAAGTTGGTTGTGGTTTGTGAGTGAGTGTTGCGAGGCCTGCATTCACGTGGTTACAATATGAAATTGTGATTAAAATGAGATGAAAATTGCTACTTGCATTTAATTAAAGTTTATTTTTTGCATGTTTTGAATTGGAATTTTTTTTATTTGTCAAACACGTAAAAATAGTTTATATATCGACCTTCTTTTGTGGTTATATGGGTTTGCGTTTTTTGTACGTAAAATGACAGTGTTTTATTTGTTGGAAAACCTTTATTTCATGTTAGGCAATGTGATTAGGAACTTGTTTTTGTCTTAGACTGTCCAACTCACCATTTAAACAATCTTATACATGCATGCCATGCGACATGAGCAAGTCAATTGGTGGAACATATTAATTAAATGGAGTCAACATATTGGTGGTAAAATTAACCACGACACGATTTTTTGAAAAATTAAGCATACTAATCAAGCCTAGAACGTGATAATAACATGATTTTTAAGGAGTTGAATTAGTGTCTTAACTTGGTTTCAACACACAATACAAATATATATATATATATATATATATATTTTATATTATTTTTTGAAACGATATGATATTCATTGATCAAGAGAAACATACAAAATTTGAGGATAGTGTGCATAATGGGCATTGATATATATTTTTATTATCTTTTGAAAAGTCACTCATCCTAATATTTCATTGCTTTTGAGTTTGTATCGTTTTTGGTAGCATGTTTGGATATGTTGTGCACTTAATACGATTTCGAGAAAATTAAAGTATTATTCTTTGGATTTTAGTTTAATTGGAATTATGGTTTTAAAATTAAAAACTCACAAGTATTGGCTCATGAACTTGTTAAAATGTGGAGTAATGATTATTTTTAATCACACCATCACAAATTTCTTTCAAAATAAAATAATTAAAATGGACAAAAATATAAGAAAATTCTAGCAAATTAATTATAAGAATTATTACCACACATTGTAATAAGTTTAGGAATTAATACTCGATGATGTCTAGTACAGGGACCGATACATCCACAGATCATTGCTCCAACTAACTCTTATTTAATGAGAAAACCAATAATTCAACTGAGTGAAAGGATAAATGCGAAATGAAACCATAAAAGTTACCAATGGGTTTGAGTGTATACATTGAGGCATGATAAGTTTAACATGTTTTATATGGGTTTAAATTAATTTCGCACAATTTAACTGCAGAAAAACATAAATACGATAAAACAGGACGTGTTTACATTTTAAAAAATATATATACTATTATTAAGGGGAAGGTGTGACATCCCGTCCCGGGATTATTAAAACGCACGTGTGAAATTACCTTGTTGCCCCTAGTTCGTTTTTGTCACGTTGTGGGATGTTTTGTGTGGTGTGGACATGTGTTGGGCCACACACCCACACTGTCTCACTCTCCCTCACCCTCTGTCATTCTCTCTCTCTCCCTCTCCCCCGAGTCCTCTATTCTTCTTCTTCTTCTTCAAAAAACGTACGGACACTCACACAATCCCTCAAACCTGGACAGATCGAGGGAACCAAGGACACCATCGAGTTGGTGAGGCTGTGAGGAGTCCAGTGATACCCTTTTCAGGTAAGAACATCGACGTTTTCACGTCGCTTTCTTAAACTCCGATTTGAGTACTGTTCATGCAACATTAATTTACTTAGTTTTTGGACATTTGAAGCTTGTAGATGTGTTGGTGAGGTCCTAAGGAGCGTCGGAGTAGCTCGTTGGACGAATTTGGACGTCGGGAAGGCCTGGTTCGAAGTTGGCCGAGTTTTGAGTTTTGAGACAGGTATGATCGCGTGGTTTTTAGCTGTTAAAAGTTGTGTAACGTGATTCTACTAGTCTAGGGCTTTCTTTTGGTACAAGAATCATAGAAAATGGTTGAAAAACGAAGGAGAATAGTGAATTTGAAGTTTTCCCCAGTTTTCCGGCGACCGGAGTCCGGCGAGGGTAGACCGGAGAAGAAAGGAGAATATTCCGTTAAGTTTAACGGAATATTCCTAACGGCAGTGACGGCGTCAGTTAGGTTTAACGGAATATTCCGTCAGTTTAACGGAATATTCCTGACGGCGTCTGTTGACACTGTCAGTGTGCATGGCACGTGGCCGCGCGTGGGGGGCGCGTAGGTCCGTGCCTTGACCGGCGCGTGGGGGCGCGTGCGGCGGAGGAAAATTATTTTAAAAATATGGTTGTGATCCTGAGGTTGTGTAGAGCACGTTGGTATATTCATTTGTCCATTTTGAGCAATGTATGAGAAGTTATTACGAGAAGTTGGTTATGTGCTTTAAAGTTAACGTTTTTATAGTTGTTTCGCATTTAGGTGACACGTACCCCGAAGACGAGCGTGCACACGCGAGGCAGGGGGGCTACGACCCTTCTACATACCAGTGAGTGGGCTTTTGTTTTCCGTATATACCTATATACATTTATATTCCCAGAAATTGATTTAAAAAGGGTTATTTGCCTTATGCCATGCATGTTATTATTATCGTTTATGCATCGTTGCACGCATTAGTAGTGGCATACATATATATGCATATTGGGTGCTGTGGACGCACAGGTAAGTGCCAGGTAAGTGGTATTCATATTTACCTTCAGCAGTAGTTTGAGAGACTTAGAGAGCTCATAACCTGCACCCCCGGTGTTAGTGCTCCCGCCCAGAGTAGGGCACAGTCCTTCACGTGATGTTCACCTCCCGCACCATACGCTCAGCTTGGATCCAAGTTAGGTGCATAGGCCTGTCGTACAGACCACATTAGGTGGTTCCGACTCGTAGGTGACTCGCGATTATTCGCACAGCCTTCACGTGATCGTAGCACTAGAGCGTATATATATATATATATATATATATATATATATATATATATATATATATATGTTACACCCAGGCCTGTCGCACATACCACCTTGAGTGGTTCCGACTCGTGGGCAGGTTCAGTTATAGAGTTGAGATTTGAGCTCTAGATGCAGCCGTACAGGTCACGTTAGGTGACTCCGGCTGCCAGATGTTATGATGTTGATATGATTTATACCTGGGCACTTACATTCAGTATGAGATTTCGGCATGGCATATTCGTGAGCATGTTGGCATATCTTTACATACGTTTATATGTTTATTTTCTGGGAAGTATACAGGTTTTACGGCGAGGGGTTAGAATGTATTTTGCTAAATGGTTTTCAAAGAGCTTTGTTTTTGCCCACTCACGCTTTTGTTTTGCGCCCCTCCAGGTTCTAGTTGCTTAGCCGTTGCGGTGGTTTCCCCTGAGGGCTTTCCGGCGTTTCTGACAGACACTCCCCATTGTAGGGTCGCCTTCGGGCGTACTACTGTTGTCGTTTTCGTTTGGGCTGCTATAGACCTGCTCTGAAATTGTATCTCACTTACTAGCACTTGTTTTAGTACCTTGTATGCTAGTTTTAATTATTCATACTTTTATATTACTACTTTATTAGCTTCCGCACGTGCACATGGCTACGTCACCTTCGTGTGACGGCCAGCACGCTCCGCTCTCGGTCGGGGTGTGTCAGAAGGAGGGTTCAAAATTAATATAATAATTTATGGCAAGAGATAGGTAAAAATCTAATACTATCCACTAGAATATTAGATCATCTCCAAAGAAAATATCAAATTATAAGAGTTAAATCTTATGTTAAATTTTGTACTTTTCTAACTGAATTATCAAATGTTATTTTATTATTTAAATAAAAAAAATATCAAATTATAAGAGTTAAATCTTATCTTAAATTTTGTACTTTTCTAACTGAATTATCAAATGTTATTTTATTATTTAAATAAAGATTTAAATGGTTGTAATTACTAAAAAAAATGTCGAAACAAAATTTTTATTCATTGAATTGTTAATGGAATGAGGGATCCACCATTAAAATGAATTAAAAAAAATTGACATTGATGTCAAATTTGACTCCAACTCACAAAGCTTTCAAATCCAATAAACAAAAAACACTTCGGTTGGAAAGACTTTCGGTTAGAATTTAATAAAAAAATTTCAATTTTTAAATCTTATATGTACCCATTCTTAAATATACCAATTTGTTATATGAAAAATGTAACCTTTGTTGCAGTCATATTTACAATAGAAATGTGATTGTGTAAATCCTAGTAGGTTTAGGAATATCTCTTATATTCCTATTAGGAGTTGATTACATATTAAATGTTGTAATCCTAAAAGGGTAAGGTTTTACCTTTCTTACTACTATAAATAAAGGCACAATGGGGTGATACAACACACACCTCACAATTAAATCTCTATATTCTCCTTCTTACTACTGTCGGCCCCCTCCCTCCCTAATCCCTTAGATAGCTCAGTTAAATAGGCTTACAACATGTTATCAGCACAATCTTGCTAGAAGCCGAGGAATTGACGGATCGTAGGAAAAGGCTATCTTCCACAAAATTCAAAGGCTCTTCTTTGTTTTCTACTAATTAGGTATGCTTAAAATAAATGAAGATATTTAAAACGTCCACGAAGCATGAAAACATTCTCCATGATGCAGGAACCCCTTTATGTTTATATTTTCCTTACGATATATATACATATATATATATATATATATATATATATATTTCATGCATTACGCAATTAAATTGCTATGTGGAATTGTGAGTCAAAGTATATAAATAAATTAGAAGCAATTCTAGGTTTTTTTTAAAACCCTAATCCTGTCGAGAAAAAAAAAAAAAAGGGAAATTTTTTGTGTTGGGCACTATGCGGCACCACCACCGCACCCCCGCCGTGGCATCATTGGACCATCACTGGCTTGAAGCCCAGTCGCATAGACCACACGGCAGCAACTTTTTGGCTTGCTACATTGACCTAGACATCCCAAGGCCTTTGGCCTAATTAAATTAATGGGCCTGAAGTCCCTTGGCCCAACCAAAAGCATATAGCTTTTTGGCACGATGTCCTGTGAGTCCCTTATCTTCTAGGTTATGCCATGGAGCCCCAACGTATTTGCTCGCAACCTTTACTGCTAGGCTTGGCTTGCCCTAAACCGGACCTAGCCTCGGCTGGGCTTCCCAGGGCAACCCAAGGCTAGTGTTTCCGCTGGGCTTGACTCGTGCCCCACCATTCGGCCCAAAAGCCAGCAGCTGCTGCTGCTGCTGGGCTCACCTGTCTCGGCCCGTGGCTTGTAACCACATATGGGCTGCTTTTGCAGCCAAACCCGAGCCCACTTACCCCTAGAGCTTTGCCCTACTCTCGATACCCCAGCCTAAACCTGTTTTGGACTAGACTTTTTCGACCTAATGCTAATTTTTGGCATTATTTGCTTCCACGATTAACCCTGTTTGGTCCTGATCTATGGAATTAATTAAAAGTGACTTGCAGTCTATTAATTTGATAATGAATCCAAAATTATTAACCTGAAGATCATTTTTGGACTTTAACGATTCAATAATTTATTTTTATACTTTGAACCGTTGACATACTTTCGTAGTAATGAAGCTCTCACACTTGAGTTCCCAAAGAAACTCAAATCCACTACACTTAAATCAGCATATTGCATTCTGTGCTTTTTGCAAGAACCTCTCTTTTATGAACTCATCATTCATAAAACTAAATTAAACCTGTAGTTTCATATTTAGTGCCTTTGAAACCTGAAGTTTTCATTCAAAACTTACCACATGAAACCTGTAGTTTTCATGCATAAATTAAACCAATACTTGTCTATAGAACTCGAATGTTCTATGATATATGTTTGTGGATTACCGTATCACTAATCACGTTTTTGTTGTACCCTCTATTTTAAGGACATGTCGAACTTGAACAAACTCGATTTCACCGCTCTGGAAGTCTTTGGAAGAAACTACCTAAAGTAGGTTCAAGACGTGAAGCTCCATCTTACTGCAAAACGTATTAGAGCCACCATCGAGGCACTTACTGACGACAAACCTGTCGACAAAGCTCAGAAAGCTACTGCAATGATCTTGATTCGAAGACACATCCATGATGCTTTGCAGACCGAGTACCTCGTTGAGGAGGAGCCACACACCCTCTGGCTTACTCTGGTCAACCGTTTCGATCTAGATATAGTTACCTGAAGCAAGACACGACTTGCACCATCTTAGCTTCCAAGACTTTAAGTCTGTAAATGAATACAACTCTGAAGTTTGTAGAATCTGATCACTGCTGAAGTTTTGTAAAGTGAAACTAACCAAATCAGATTTCCTGGATAAGACCTATTCGACCTTCCATGTCACTAATATTATCCTGCAGCAACAATATAGGGCATAGAAATTCACCAAATTTTTGGATTTGATCTCTATACAACTTCTTGCTGAAAAGCAGAACAAATTTTTGATGAAGAATCGTCGTGGCCATGGCAATTATAGCAGCCATAAACGACTAAAGAATCGTCGTGGCCATGGCAATGAACGGCAAACCCCGTCATGGGCCCACGGTCTACAAAATCAAGGCCTACACAAGGGAGGAAATGTGACCCATAAGAGTCCACCCTTGCCCCTAAAGCCCTGAACTTCAAGAACAAGGGAAAAGTTACTACTCAATTGGTTTCCACTGAAATGGACATGTGTTATTACTATGGATCAAAAGATCATTGGTCACGCGCATGCCGAGCTGACCTCGAGGCTATTGCCAAGTATCATTCCCGTCGTGAGTCTAACTTTGCACATGTGGATCATCCAGAAGATGCTCCTACATCTATGGAGATATCAAATTTTCAGGATGCGTCAGCTCCTATGGACGAATAAATTACACATGTTTTTAGGGTGTTTTACCCCTAATGGCCGACCACTCTCCCCTATTTTTCAAGGTTTATGGTTTAATTTTGAACAAATTTTCTATGTCTTTGGAATACATTGTTTGGTTTTGGTTTGTTTTGAATTATGGATTGTTATTTGATGGATATTATTTCTTGAATTGCTTAATTGAATGAATGGAATTATATTTATACATGTGACCAATTCAATCAATTTATTTTTAGGTATGTATAGTGAGAAAATTAGTTGTTTAACTGATAGTGCCACCACGCATAACATCTTGCGTAAGTGACTCTATTTTACTAACTTTATACCCAAGAAAGCACCTTTGACAACTCTCTTAGGCCCATCCAACCTGATTGAAGGATACAGAAATGCACATATCATGTTGTCCAATGGTACAGTCTTAACCATTAAAGAGGCACTCTATTCTCCATGTTCTGGAAAAACGTTGCTGAGTTTTAGATATATTTAAGATAATCAATATAACGTTGAAACCACTGAAGATAATGGTTCTAAATTTATTTGTATCACTTCGTAGGAATATGGTCAGAAACGTATTCATGAAAAGTTGGGACGTCTCCCGAGTAGTTTGTACATAACAACCATTCACGGCATAGAAGCCCACCATGTGGTCGGCCCTATGCCTGAGTTCCAGAGCATTTTGCTACTTTGGCATGATCGTTTGGAACATCCTAGATGTGACATGATGTGCCATATACTCAAAACATCTTGTGGTCATCGGTTACCTCCATATGTTGGATTTCCGCCATGCAAAGCATGTTCTTTGGGGAAGTTAAATATTCAACCCTCGATTACAAAGATTATTCACAACCCCCCTAAGTTTCTTCAGAGGATTTAAAGGGATATTTGTAGACCTATCCAACAACCTGCGGACCATTTAGATTTTTTATGGTGTTGGTTGATGCATCGACACGAATGTCACATGTTTGCCTGTTGTCCACACACAATGCTGCATTTGCGAAACTCCTAGCACAAATTATTAAGCTAAGGGCTCACCACCATGATTATCTAATTAAGTTGATTTGACTGGATAATGCTGGAGAGTTTACGTCACAGACTTTTGACGATTATTGCATGTCAGTAGGGATTGATGTGGAACATCTTGTACCCCATGTTCACACCCAAAATGGTCTAGCAGAAGCTTTCATAAAGCGCATTCAATTGATAGCTCAGACTTTGGTTATGAGAACCAAATTGCCAGTATCTGCCTGGGGCTATGCAATATTGTACGTAGTTATACAGGTCCACCTGAGGCCCACCGCTACACAACTTCATTCACCGTTACAGTTGGTTATTGGATACGAACCTGACGTCTCACATTTTCGTGTGTTTAGGTGCACAGTTTATGTTCCAATAATGCCGCCACTACGTACCAAAATGGGTCCTCATAGAAAAATAAGAATCTATGTTGGTTATGATTCGCCATCAATTGTTCGCTATTTAGAACCCTTGACAGGAGATCTCTTTACTGCATGTTTTGCGGATTGTTACTTTGATGAGACAGCCTTCCCGTCATTAGGGGGAGATAAGCATGCTAACATTTCAGGAGAACGCCGCGAATTGTCGTGGTATGCTCCCATTATGTCTCATTTAGATCTCTGCACTGCCTAGTCTGAAACTGACGGGCGGCAAATTATAAATCTTCAAAGCATTGCTCAGAGCATGCCAGATGCTTTTAATGATCTAGCTAAGGTGACAAGATCACATATACCCGATGCAAACGCACCTGCTAGGATAGATGTACTCCGCGTATGTCACAATCCCACTTCGGAAGGCCGAACTGCCCTCGAAGGTGGGGAGGCCGCACCTTCCACAAGGCCCGGTATGTTGACGGCTAGCCAATCATCTACTTCAACCCTAAAGCATAGCAGACCCTTTGGTTTAAAGCATTCATAACCCTGGAAGAGGAAATTGGCACTAACTAGTGACCATAGTTTGAATCCGATCATCGCTCACTCATCCGTTTCAACGCATGAGGTTATTCTAGATCACGGTGATGTCTGAGCCAAACTGACATTCCGAGAATCATGAGATTTCAGTCCACTACGCAGTATTGGCTGAAGTTTGGAATCGAAATGAGATGATTGTCGACGATGCATTTGCATACACAGTAGCTACTGACATCATGCCTATCGATGACATTGAACCACGTTTCGTTGATGAATGTTAATGTAAAACAGATTGGTCAAACTGGAAACAAGCAATCCAGGTCGAACTCGATTCACTTGTGAATCGTAAAGTGTTTGGAGCTATTGTTCATACACCACCACGTGTGAAGCCCGTTGGCTACAAGTAGGTTTTCGTGAGGAATCGTAATGAGAAGAATGAAATAGTGCGATACAAAGCACACCTCGTAGCACAAGGTTTCTCTCAGCATCCTGGGAATGATTACGAGGAGACGTATTCCCCCGTAATGGACATTACAACGTTCTACTACCTAATCAGTTTGGTAGTTTCCGAAAAGCTGAATATGCAGCTTATAGACGTGGTAACCGCGTATCTTTATGGGGATCTAGATACGAAAATATACATGAAAGTTCCAGAAGGACTTCCATTGACTAGTTCAAATAGTTGTAGACCACGAAACACTCTCTCAATTAGATTGAGGAGGCCACTATACGGATTGAAATAATTCGACAGGATGTGGTATAACAGTCTGAGTGAATATTTGACAAGTCTGGGTTATATGGACAACGAATTATACCCATGCATGTTCATAAAAAAAAGTCACTTTCTGGATTTGCAATCGTTGCAGTTTATGTCGACGACATGAACCTCATTGGAACTTCCGCAAAGCTTGAGGAAATTGCTGCTCACTTGAAATCAGAATTTGAGATGAAAGATCTTGGGAAAACTCAATATTATCTCGGCCTAGAGATCGAGTATTGTTCGGATGGAATCCTAGTACAGCAATCGAACTACACCTATAAGGTGTTGCGACGTTTTAATGAGGATAAAGCGAAGCCTTCGAGTACACATATAGTCGTTTGGACTCTAGATACTAAACGAGATCCATTCCATCCAAAGGAGGATGATGAAGAGATTTTGGAACCCGAAGCTCCATACCTAAGTGGAATTGAAGCTTTATTGTACTTGGCTCAATGCACTAGACCCGACATCTCCTTCAGCTAGATACAACAATGTGCCCACACGCAGACACTGGAATGGTGTTAAAGATATTTTCCGCTACCTCAAGGGTACGCAACATTTGGGCTTGTTCTATACCCATGAATCTTCGAGTGTTACCGCCCCTATGGTTCTCAAATTGATTCTCGCCTTGTTGGATATGCAGACGCTGGATATCTATCTGACCCGCATAAGGCACATTCTCAAACAGGTTATGTCTTTACCGTTTGAGACACCGCTATATCTTGGAGGTCTATCAAGCAAACGCTAGTTGCGACTTCTTTGAACTATACTAAGATTTTCGCTCTGCATGAAGCATCACACGAGTGCTTTTGACTAAGAACAATTATGGAACATATTCAAAGCACTAATGGTCTTACTTCTGTCGTTGACCTTCCTACGACGATCTTTGAAGACAATGCATCATGTATCGAGCAGTTAAAGAAGGGATACATTTTCTGTCGTTGACCTTCTTACGACGATCTTTGAAGACAATGCATCATGTATCGAGCAGTTAAAGAAGGGTTACATCAAGAGAGACAACACTAAGCACATAACGCCGAAGTTCTTTTACTCTCACCACCAACAACATCATCAGAACATTAAAGTTAAGCAAATCCGTTTCCAGGACAACCTGGCCGATATCTTCACCAAGTCTACTTTTCAAAAGCTCGTCCAAGGAATCGGTATGCGTAAATTGTCTGAGTTGAATCGCTTGTAGTTCTTTTATTTGGAAGTTATGTCTAACTCAGGGGAATATCCTAAAGCATACTTACTTGATCTTAATGTACTCTTTTTCTTACAATTAGGAGTATTTTTCCCACTAGGTTTTTGCTACCTAACAAGGTTTTGATGAGGCATCCATCCTGGGATGATCATACTTCGTTGAGTTCATTACTTTCGTCCTATTTGACATTTGTTTTAGACATTATGCATACTTCTCACTTTTCTCCTTAATCTATGGGCTTTTCCCTATGCCTTGGGTTTTACCATAGCGAGGTTTTGTGATTTGTACTACCAATGCATACTTTATTTATATTTGAGACTCGTGTTGACCCGTTGTGTCGATGACTTCATCAACTATTCTACTTTATCTGCTGAATATCTGATGCGATGGTTTGTTTGAGTATTTGCACAATCAAGGGGGAGTGTTGCAATCATATTTAGAATATGAATGTGATTGTGTAAATCCTAGTAGATCTAGGAATATCTCTTATATTCCTATTAGGAGTTGATTACCTATTATGAGTTGTAATCCTAAATGGGTAAGATTTTTATCTATCCTACTGCTATAAATAAAGACACAATGAGGGTGATACAATACACACCTCACAATTAAATCTCTAGTTTCTCCTTCTTGCTACCGTAGGCCCTCCTCTCTCAAATCCCTTAGATAACTCAGTTAAATATGCCTACAACACTCTTTTTTTTTAAATATAAAATGTACCCATTTTTTATATAAAATCCATTCAATCTTTTCTCTAATCCATTTTTTATGCTTATGTGGGTATGTTCTATTTATTTGAGAATGTATCCATGTCAAGTTTAATAGAAGAAATTTAATAATGTTATTAAGCCTAATATCTTATTCTTTTTATTTTTTAAGTTTTTGAAAAATGTACCTATGTTTTGGTACAATAATTTTTTGGTTAGTTTTGATGAACGTATCCGTGTGTGTGCGCGTATAATATATTGGAGAGTATAATTCATCTTTAATATTTTTATTCCCATAAATTATGAATTTTATTTAAAATCTCATTAATATAAATAACTACAAATTTTATTTTTAATTTAAAAATATAATAACATTTATAGAAATACATTATTACATTAATGTCAAGAACTTCGATAGAAAAACTAAAATATACGAAAGTTTCAATCAAAGAACATTGGTAGTTAGGGACCGCATCCAAAGTGTCCATTTTCTTTAGAGATGCTCTATGTGTTTACATATTTATTTTGTCTTTTATCGTTTTTTCAAAAGGATTTTATACATTGGAAATTGATCATTTCTGGATCTCTTCCACCAAATCCTCCCCATCAAACAATACAGACCTTTGAAATTTGATTTAACGGTTAAAATTATTATAACTTTTAAAGTGGATTCATGTTTATAGCCGTTAGATTAATTTTCAAGAGTTCAAATTAGTTGATAGTGAAGATTTGATGAAAGGGATCCGAAAAAGATCAATTTCCTTGTACATTTTACTCCATCGGGTCAATCCGGTTGATTATCCTTGAAGGTTCCTGGAAGTTCCCCGTATGATTGGACTTAATCATTTAATTAAAAGCCTATTTCAATTTTCTATTCACACCATTTGACTGGTTAGAAGCATCATCTTTAAATTAACTCACCTTATTACTTCATGCATTATTATAAAAATATTTCTCAAATCTTCTACGCGGTTTGTTGCTCACCCAACCACTCTTTTAATTAAATCACTTAATTTGACACATGTAGTGACAAAATGAATATGTATTAGAAATCAATTATTTAATAAAAAAATAAATGTACGAATCTGGGAGCAAAACATAACTGTAAATATGAAAGTGAGGCCAAAAAACCTAAGGGTAGCAGAGTGTGAATTTCACAATGCGTGAAAGTAGTAAAGTGGGGCTAGATTCTTTCACGTCATCAATTAACAAATTAATTAACAGTTAGGCTAACAAAAGTATCAAAGTGACAGAAAAATCAAACTTCAGATATGAAAATGAGACAAAAAAAAGTATAGTACAATGCGATTTTGACAAAACTTGACAATAATAAAATAAAAATTACTCATAATAAATATAATGAATTTTAATTTGAAACGCCAATAAAATGATCTAGGGTTTATTTGAGAGTACCTTTTAGATAACTAATCTCATGAAACACATTAAAGCAAATAATTAGGGTGTCAACCGGTTGTCATGGGGATGAAAAACGCACAGAAATTTCTCCGCTTAAACATTTGTACATATTGCTTTCTGTTGACCAAGCCAATTCCACAGAGGGAAAATTTTGACAAAGTAGCAGGCATGTAGAAAACGTGGTACCTTACTACCTTTCATATCATTCTTTACTCTTTAGTGGAACGTCAGGTCATCCATCACCCATCACCCATCACAATAAATAATTAATAAATATATTGCCGAATAAAGTAAAGAAAATTGAAAATTCATTTAATTTTTAAGAAAACTAATGAAAACATTCTGAAAATTTTGAGTTTTAATTATAAGGATAAAATAAATTGTAAAATAAATAGTAACATGATTAACTTTTTAATATGAAAATATGATTTTTTGTTAAAATAAACATTACCGAAAGTTTTTCGTTAAAATTTCTTTAATTTTTAGACCACAACATGTGGTACACATTAGTCGTTTGTTTATGTAGTATCATCGATTTAAGTGTTTAATATTTAGTCTCGTATTAGCGAAGCCAGCAGGCATTCATATCATATGGTTGGTTGGTTGGTTAGCGGTAACTTACACGAAATTTCCTTGTGTCTGTCTACCGCACTACAATATTATTATTTTTTTTTAAATTTTTTTTTAAAGAAGCTGCACTGCAAGTTTAGTATGAAACATTCAAAGTCTTTTGAGTCGACATCGTAGAAAATCAGAAAACGCCAAGTGACAGGGACAAATCACCATACTCGTTTTTTCAACTTTTGGGTTTGAATGCTTGTTTTTTCAATCTGGTATTATAAAATGTGATCTCTTTTGGATTTGGAATCCTCTCATGAGTCCAATGAGAAGATCCTCTTGATCAAGCAATGTAGATCGTTGAATTTTTATCCAACGGTTATAAACAGAAAAATTCCTTTAAAATTATATTAATTATAGATGTTGGATAAAAATTCAACGGTCCACACTACTTGATCAGGATGATCTCTCCTTGGGCTCAAGAGAGGATCCAAATCCATCTCTTTTTAGTATGTGTTTGGGAAAACGAGTGCAACTTTAACATTATGTTTGGATGAAAAAAATAAACATGAAATTTAAATAAAAGTCAGAATTTATAAATTTATATCCACTAATTCTTTTGTTTGGATTCATAAGAAATTTAGAATTTTCGCGTGGAAAAAAAAAAAAAAAGAAATTTGGTATCTCCAATTCTCAAGTTTAAATTTCATGTAAATAAATGTTCTTTCTTAATTTATAAATTGAGAATTTAAAAATAACAAATTCCGTATTCAATTCTATTGTTGTTTTAAGTTAACCAAACAAGAAAATCACAAATTCTAGAAAATAAAATCCCGTCATTTTAAAATTTCTTAGTAATCTTAAATTTATTCATCCAAACATAATGTAATGCTACGTAACACTCAATATATGAGTGTATTAGTCGTTGAATTTGATTTTCACAATTGTCAATTTTCTATCTCAACTAGTTATTTTTCGTAGCCCTCAGTGCCACCTCCCATTAAAAAGAATTGTAAAAGAACCACCAGTTTTCTAATTTTTTTTATTTTTTATGATATAATAGTAGTATTCAAAATAAAATTAATTTGACTATTATAAAATTAAAACTGCAACGCACAGTTTGAATTCGTGAAATTGCAGAATAAAAGCTGCAGTGTAGCATACATCATGAGCTTCAAGGGTGTGGAGTTAAGGTTTTTATTCTTTTTTGATGAAAAAAATGCATTTTTTTATCCAATTATAAGGGTCTGAAAATCATGGGCTTGTACCATCTTCAATGGTTAGGCTAAAAGTCAAATTTTTTAGCCCGAAAAAGTTAACTTTTAGCCTAAAAACAGCTTTTCTACTCCAACCATTCTACCCTAAAATTTTAGCCCGGGATTATTAAAGAATGAATTTAGGCTATTTTTTTGTTAAATTAAATTTAAAAAAAAAAATATGTAGACTATCATAAATTAATTTTATGAACATTTTAATCTAAAAAAAATTTAAATTTTGATAGAGTCGACCTTGATTTCTGGGCTAAATTTCGAGGGGAATTTGGCATTGGTTTAGCATTTAGCATTTAGCTCAAAATTTTCCCTTGGGTTGGAATGCGTTTGGGGGGGGGGGGAAATTTTGGAGGGTAATTTGGCTTTTAGCCCACCATTGGAGTTAGTCTAATTGACCTATAGTTAATTAATAAACATAACATTAACTAAGTCCAAAACAAAAAATAACACTTAACATATGCTTGATTATTATGGACTTCATAGATAAGTGAGGAATCCGCCCCTCCTGCAGGAAAGTGTATGAATACTTAAATGAAGGATGTTGTCGCTGCTACTGCACTGCTCTCGCCATATTTATCTTTTAGTCCGAGTATTTTATAATTCGGAATCAAAGTTTTATTTTAATTTCTAAAACCAAAGAATACTAAATCTGCAACTTTTGTAGCTTTAGTTCCAACTGAGAAGAGATCAGGAAGAAGAACTCTCTCCCACTTCCACACGCGACCTCTTAACTTTGACCATTTTGTTTTTGTTTTTCAATTGTTGTGTAATCAAGTTACCCAATTTGTTCTTTTAGTTATTTGCAATTAGCAGAGGGCATACAATTTGTGTGTGTGTGAATAATTTCTCTTAATAAGTGCATATATTTTTTTTAATATTACATAATTATCGTTTTGTCATCTTTATGTAAATATTGTGTATCAAAAGTGAGGGTAAAATTAGAAAAATAAGTATATGATTGTCATTTTCTCAAAAAAAAAAAAAAAAAAAAGAGGGTAAAATAGGAAAAATAAGGATATGATTGTCATTTTGTGAAAATGTGCAAAATTACTATTTTACCCTCCTTTTGTCAATAGTGTGTATCAAAAGTGAGGGTAAAATAAAAAAAAAGGGAAAAAAGTTGACAATGAGGGTTCTCTTAATAATAGTATATAGATTAAGTTGCGCGTTTCTATGTGTCCACCTTTGCCAATGTGTTTTAAGCCGCATGTTTGACCCAATTATTCCTCTTCAAATTCACTATAAATTCATACGAGTTTCAAGCAACATTTCGTAAAGTATTACAAGCTCGTAATCACTTGAGCTTTTATCTCATGCTATAATTGACCAAAATATTAAGGAAAATCTATCAATTTTTATATATTATATGTTATATAATTAATAATATTTTATGTAATTTATGTTATATAATAAATATCACTTATTTATACGATATATAATAAATTAGTTAAATTCGCTTAGTCTACTTAGGCGCTAGGCATTAGGACACATCACGTTACTTGATTAGCGCATAACGTCTTGTAGAACCCTGCTCATTAGACAATTATATAATGGAATTACATTATATGAACGATGCTCAAATTCTCCTTCAAATATTCTGGTTAGTCCAAATTCTCCTTCGAATATTTCGGGTAGTCTAAATCCTCATTCAAATATTTTGGTTAGTACAAATCCTCATTCAAATATTTTGGTTAGTACAAATCCTCATTCAAATATTATGGATAGTTCTCTATAAAGTGAGGTCACCAAGTTGAATGAAGTATTGTCTAATCCTCTTGCAGACCATGGACTTAGACCTCGAACAGTTGTCAATATTTTCTAGGACCTTTTGCCCTTTCAAATTTCGCATCTCTCCTCAACAATTCTTGGCTTTGCCACTGTCCCAAAGTGATTGGACGCAAAAGAAAAATGTCCCTAGAGTGATGATAAAGTCTCCCCGCTTTCTTCTACCTACTCACTTTTTAATAGTTTTTAATACCAATTTTACCTTCTTGTAAAGTGACATCTAAGGACCAAAGTAGAAAAACAAAAACAAAAAAAAATTCTCTTCTCTGTTCACTAGCCTATACTGTTGCAGATTTAACATGGATATGCAAAATCTTCAAAGATATAGCCCCTCTAATGTTCCTAAACTTTGGTGTAACAATGTCTCTGCCCTTTCTTTGGCATGTAATCCAGTATGTCATGCTCACACAAAACACGTGGAAATAGATTACCACTACATAAGAGAACTAGTTTTGGCAAATTTGGTTAGAGTTCAGTATGTCAGTACTCAACATAAAATTGCTAATATTCATACTAAGTCAATATCCAAGGCCAGATTTAAGTTTCTCCAGTCCAAGCTTTCTCTGAGTTCCCCTCTGATTAGCTTGAGGGGGTGTAAAGAGACGCCTCATACTTAGATATTTTAGTTAGTGTGGACAGCTGTAAATTGGCTACAACTGTTATGTAACTAATCCTTGCGTTACTTAGTTAATCAAGTGTAATTAGTCACTAAGGTTCCTTAGCAAAGTGTAAATATACTCATTTGTAATTACTTCTTTATTAAGTAATGAAATACAGAAAGCAATTTCTCTATCTGTAATTAGAATATTATTTTCATTACTCTGACAAGGAAAACACATTTCGCTATAACTTATGGTGCCTCACAAATCCAATGAAGCTCCCCTCTAATCGTCGTGGCATATATGGTATTGTCATCTCCCGATCCGACTCATTCCCATCCCAAAAGGGGCGGCTAAAGTTTTTGTGCAGTTTTGGATTGTGCAGACCTTGTTGGGCTTAGAAGATTTCCATAGTTTTTGGGCAAGCATGGTTGTTGGATAATTAGCGTGGGCTGGCGTTTCTAAAATCACCGTTTGATAATCATTTTAGTTTTCATTTTTTTAGAAAACTGGAAGATGAAAATTTGTTTAGTTTCCAGAAAGTGTGGGACAAAATTTTACAAAGAAATGATTGTAAAACGACCCTTAAGTAGAATGCAGCTTTACTAGACTGCCATTTATTTCTCTAAACTACCATCTATATCTAAACTATTTTTTCAACGAAACGATTGTAAAATAATATTGTCTAGTCATATTTATCTCCATTTATAAGTGAGAGATTTCATGTTCGATGATTGTTATTACGAGTTTGAATCAAATTATTAGAGCAATCCCTATTGTCGAACTAATCATTCACTAATTATAATTAATAATTACTTTGATATACAAAACGATAACTACGAAATAGGATTCGGAGTTAAGAATTCCATTCTAACACATTCGTACAGATGAGTAAGATGGTTAACCAATTCTTTGATAATTTCAAGCTAGATTCCTCCGAAATTGAATCATTTTTTCTACTCAAATACAAACAAATATTTTTATATTTCCACTTAAGTCAACCCTTCTCTGGTTTACAGGCCATACAGCTGCAAAACAACAAAAATATAAATAAAATAAAATGAACATCATACAGCTGGAAGTATAGGTTTGCCAAAGAAAACTCAAAGTCCAATTAAATATCTATACTATTTACTATAATTTTAATTTTTTTTACTGTAATTCGACAATTACCAATGCTCAGTTTGCTCACTCAATCAAGATCGTAATTTGCTGCTAGATTTATATTATATCCGAGTCTTATTAATAAATAAAGTACATTAATAAAAATTAAAATTTCAACTTCCGAAAGAATTGACTGCCTTGACGAAAGCGTCCCTTTTTATAAAAAAAGATAAAAAATAAAAACAAGAGAAATGTCATGATGAAACAGTTGTAAGCCATTCCATGACAAAATATTAATTTTCAAGTTCACACATTAAGGCCCATTTCCAGAGAATCAAGGTCCCAAATCCGGTTGGGCCAAGTTCAAGCAAGGGCATGACAGCTTCCAATCTCCTCACGGATGTCGTTTCCCTCTCCTCCATTCCCCGTTCTAAAACTCTTCGTTTAGCATCGGCTAGACACCGCTTGGGGGCTAGGTAGTTGTCGACCGCCTTGAGTAATTCTCAGCTGGTTTAGGTAGGTAGGGCCTAGGCACCCGTCTGGACCAGTCTAAACATTAATCGAGGCTGCGATTTTCATTTAGAAAATAGAAAACTTTTATTTTTGAAATGCGGTTGCTAACTGAGACACGCTACTTTACTAATTTTGATAAAGTGGTTTCACATCTTTTGGGAAGCAAATTTTGTAGCTGATACCTTAGCTAGACAGGGTCACTCGTTACAAAATTTGCATGTTTGAAACTTGAAAGTATAGTATTCCTGATAAGTTGTATAATGCTTTTATGTTTGATTGTATTGGAACCAGCTGTACAAGGAGTTTCTCTCATCGAATGAATTACTTTCTCATAAAAAAAAATAAAAATAATAATAATAATAAAAAAAAATAAAAAAAAAATACTGATGGAGCAAAACTAGAGATCATTATTAGGAGATAAACTCACTTGTAACTAAAAACACTATGTGAAAATTATGTATTAAACGAATAATGCACTTTTTATCAGTCGAGAAGAATACTACTATATTGTAGTATTAAATGACGAATAATGCACTTTTTAAACGGGAAACGCCACTAAAACTTAACCGGCCTTCCTCTAGATAGACAGCAAGGAAATCATCTGCTTGATCTCCTTGAATACCGCCTGCACGACTCGTGCAACTCTGAAAATTGAATCTTTTTTTTTTCTCCCTTCTAGATTGTTCCTAGCAAATAGTGTACTGTACTGGTAACCTCTACGTAGCCAACCGCACACATATACTACTCCAAAAATACTAAAATAATTAATATTTTATTTATTGAAAAGACAAAACTCCACAAAAATATGCTCCATGATCTTGTTACAGCTTAAATATTGTGTTACGCTCCCTTCAAAACCAATTCATTAATTTTTATTCATTTAAGATTATCAACTAATAATATAATCTAACAGTTTTGTACTTTTCATACTGCGGGTTTGTTCACGCAAGTTTGTTCACATGAATAACGACGTTTTCTATTTGTATTTTTTGAGTTCGATACGACGATATCTTGTCAATAGCTGGCTCACTATGTTCAATCTCCTTTATTTAGAGTAAGAATATCGTTGTATAAAAAATAAAATTACTAATAATGCAATTATACGATTGATATTCTTAAAGAGGTGCAAAATGTTGCATGTGCACGTGCAAAGCATGCATGCACGTGAATGTCCTCAGTAGATTAGTTGACTTCATTAATTTCATCATTAAGTTCTTTATTACTATTATTATTATTATTATTATTATTATTATATTAGTTAATCAATTAGTGTATTAATTAGTTAATTATAGACAACAGAAAACTTAGGCCAGCCAGTGCTTCGCTGGCATGTATGATATATTATGCAGAGCTGGCGCGATTAGAAAGCCTTTTTCGAAAAATACATGGGCTGGTATCTTCGGGAGGCCCAAGCCCAAATTGAAGAAGACTGGTGCTCTTACTTTGGGCCTTGATGGCGGATGCATTATATACACAAATTTAATTATTTAGACATTTTAATGACAATGTCTAGTTCCTTAGGTATTTGATGTTCTAGTACTTCTATTTCTAGGCCAACTCTGAACCTTGTTTATTTATAACAAATAAGAAATTGCCACATTAGTTATTTAATGTTACGATCTAATGATATTTTTCTTTATTTATAAATAAGAGGTCTGAAATTTGAATTAGAATCAAATTACTATGGTCAGCCCAATGTGAGACTTAAATCACTCCCCCACCCGTGTAGATAATATCATATGTATTAAAAAAAAAGAAATTATCATATTAATTGGTAATTAACATGTAACTGAGAAAGAATTAGTCTAGATTGACGCTTCGCTTCTTGGTACTTTCATTCTTCATGTTTTTCAAATGTTTCTCTATTGTATAGTTTGACTGTCTTTCGATTCTTTTTCAATAATTTTTTAATGCAAACAATATTCTACATTAATTCTTCTATTAATACAAGAGTGATTCAAACTTTGGGTGCAAAGGGCCACATTGCTTTGACCAATTTATCTGAGTCAAGATGTGCTGATTTATTTATTTTATTTTATTGTATTACTAACTAGTCCAAAAACACTAAGGGAGAGAGGAGAGAGATTGAATCCAAGACGTAGTGAGTAGAAAAACAAAAACCCTAACTAATAAGACACTTACAAGATATGATGATTTCTAAATGAGTAAATAAAAGGCTAAAACCTCACTTTGATTCAACAAAAATGTCACTTTCCAAATTTCCTTTAGAGTACCAAGTTCGTTTGTGTGTTGTGAATTATTGGGACAATTTATTCAAAAACTCTCGCATGCCTTGGAAGAAGAAGCAAGTACACGGCCGTCAGTATATGTACGTTGAAGACGGAAGAGTAATATTCGTGTTTGATTGCTTAGAGTTTGAATGGAATGGTCAAAATTCAACCCCAATCAAAGTCTATATGTTGTCATCCGTTTTCCTTTCATTCTTCTTCACTCTTTCTATCTTGTTCTCTTGGGTAACGTCTAAGCGGTAACCTTCTCGTGTTCCCCTATGCGTTTGCCGTACACAAACATTTCTCAAATTTCCAATTTTCTTTTATAATATAATGATGTTTTGCAATAATAGTTGGGAGGAGGATTACATAATGGAAAATATGACATCAAACTTGTTATTTACCATTTTCAAACTTAAATTTTCTCACTTGGAATTGAAGATGAACATTAGTAGAGTGTAGTACTCGTTCAACAATTTAATAATTTGACAATAGAATAAAAAAGATTAATCATGTGTTGTACATCTTCATGGTACAGCTAGGATTCACGCCGATCCTGAGTTATAACAGTACTAGAAAGGAAAATACCATGATTAGTCACATGTAGAATGATTTCTGACTGTAGATTCATATAGAGGGGTTCACTGAGCCCGTGCATATCTACTACTCGTAATGAGTGCAGTCTATTTACGCTCAACCAACCGTAACTAAAATTTGTGATCATCACACTAAACATGTATAAATAAATAAATAAAAATTAACATACACATCTTTTTGAAGCCTTAACAAATACTATTCAAACGTTCTGAATCAATAATACAATGATATGTGCTAGTGTCTCTCGACTCACAGCATAAATTCACCTTTATGAGTAAAACACCGGCGGCAAAAGAATTCCCCTAGTGTTTCGGACAGTCATGCTACTCGAAGTAAGGAAAAGTCCAAACTGTCAAAAATCTTCAAACCAGAAATTTAACAAAATCCCACAGCTGCCTTTTTTGAAGGACCATCCTATTTCCCTCAACTTCCCCATTCGTTCCCCCAAAATTTCAATTCCCCACTCATCACCACCACAACACCCCACCCCACCACACCATCACCGCCGCCGCCGTAAGCTCGAAATTCTGCGTTTCATTTCATGGAATCTCCACCGCCGCCGCCTATGCTTCAAGAGCTAGACGCGGCGGAGAATATTATTCTCGTCTGGGACTCCACGGCTTCCGAGGAGGCCCGAGAGCGAATGATATTCGACGGCCAGCGCGACGAAATCGATCGCTACTTACAGGCCGTCGATGAAATCCAACGCTCTCTGTCCTCAGCCACGCTTGCTTCAGAGGGCGAACAGTCCAAGCTCAACTCTGCCATCCAGATCGCCATGGCTCGGTTGGAGGACGAGTTCCGCAACATCCTCCTCAACCACACCACTCCCATCGAGCCTGACTCGCTTTCCTCCGCCGATCCGAGCTCGTCAACTCACTCCTGCGTCGCTGATTCGAGCTCCGAGTTCGAGGATTACTCGGCTGAAGACGACGGCGGTTTGACCACACCTAAGGCCTCCTCCGTCTATGCCGGTGACGTCGACGAGCTTCTCCAGCGCGGCGATTCGTCGAACACTAGCAGCTACCGGTCCGCCAGCAGCATCCGCGAGCTCGATCTCATCCCCTCCGATGCGGTATTCGATCTCCGCAACATCGCTGAGCGGATGATTGCGGCCGGCTACCTCCGCGAGTGTATTCAGGTCTACGGCGGCGTCAGGAAGGGGGCGGTGGACTCGAGTTTCCGGAAGCTGGGGATTGAGAAGCTGAGCATCGGAGACGTTCAGAGGCTGCCGTGGGAGCAGCTGGAAACCAAGATCCGACGGTGGATACGCGCCGCCAAGGCCTGCGTGAGGACCGTCTTCGCCTCCGAAAAGAAGCTCTGCGAGCAAATCTTCAATGGCATCGGCACCGCCATTGACGACGCTTGCTTTATGGAGACAGTCAAGGGCCCCGCGATTCAGCTCTTCAACTTCGCCGAGGCCATCAGCATCAGCCGGAGGTCGCCCGAGAAGCTCTTCAAGATTCTCGACTTGCACGATGCTCTGATGGACTTGATGCCAGACATCGAATCGGTTTTCGAATCGAAATCGTCGGAGTCGATTCGGATTCAGGCGGTGGAGATCTTGTCGAGGCTGGCGGAGGCAGCGAGGGGAATTCTATCTGAGTTTGAGAACGCCGTACTTCGCGAACCGTCTAGGGTTCCCGTCCCCGGCGGAACAATTCATCCATTGACTCGGTATGTGATGAATTACATCAGTTTGATATCGGATTATAAGCAGACTTTGCATGAGCTTATTGTGTCGAAGCCCTCCACGGGGTCGCGGTACTCCGGCGATCCCACGACTCCGGATATGGAGTTCGCCGAGTTGGAGGAGAAGACCCCTCTGGCTCTGCATTTGATTTGGATTATTGTGATTTTGCAATTTAATTTGGATGGCAAGTCTAAGCACTATAAGGATGCTTCAATAGCTCACTTGTTCATGATGAACAATGTTCATTACATTGTTCAAAAGGTGAAAGGGTCTCCGGAATTGCGGGAAATGATTGGAGACGATTACTTGAGGAGGTTGACCGGGAAGTTCCGCCAGGCAGCTACTAGTTACCAGAGAGCTACTTGGGTAGGTGTGTTGTATTGTTTGAGAGATGAAGGGTTACATGTTAGCGGGAGTTTTTCTTCCGGGGTGTCAAAGAGTGCTTTGAGAGAGAGGTTCAAGTCCTTCAATGCTATGTTTGAGGAGGTTCATAGGACCCAAGCTACTTGGTTGATACCGGATACTCAGCTTAGGGAGGAGCTACGGATATCTATATCAGAGAAGTTGATCCCAGCATACAGGTCGTTCCTTGGGCGGTTCAGGAGCCATATAGAAAGTGGGAAGCATCCGGAAAACTACATCAAGTATTCGACCGAGGATTTGGAGACCGCTGTATTGGATTTCTTTGAGGGGTACTCGGTATCCCAGCACTTGAGGAGGAGATCTCAGTGAATGTGATCAAATTGAAGTTAAGTTTTGCAAGTTTAGAAACTAGGACACATTCTTTGAATTTTTTGGGGAGTGTTTGGGTGATGATGGTGCTGGTCAGTCTGGGATTCATTGAGCCTTCCATTTCATTAAAAATCCTACATAGTTCAATATTCTGTTGATTGGGGGAGGTCAGATTGTTTTACGAAGATCTCGATTGTAGCTCTACAGAGCAGCCAAGTCTACACGCCCGAATGCTTCTGCCCTGTAAGCATGTTATTTATTATTACTACCACGATCTAGATTTTTTTCATTTGTTCATATTCGAATTGTTGTGCATGTGTGTTGTTCCATTTTTTGTTTTAATATCAAGAAGCCGCTTATAGTAGTAGCTCCAGGTTACTTGTATACCATGTCATATATTTTAGCTTTTGATGAGGCAGATTTCCGAAACACACTTCAGATTTATAACTTTTCTAGAAATGAATGAGTTAGTTTTATGTTAACTGAAAGTTGTTTGTATAAATATTCGCCGTCACTCTGCATACGCATAAATTTCAACCGAAAAATCATTTGAAGGTTATTGGCACGTCGGGAATAATGCGTATTTTACATACAGTTACTTGGTCCCTCTATCCCTTTCGGTTTTCAGGTTAAGGTGCCTATGCCATCTCTCTTTCGGTTTTCGGTACGTTAAACGACTCAACTTTTGTTGTATTGGTTTTGTTTCTTATGTAATATGCTGATAACTACACTTGATAGTTTTCTGTATCTTACTAAACTGATAATTACAGATTGAATTTCACTCCATGAACGTAGCGAAGTTTGTATAGGGTGATTTTATAACGGAAAGTGTAACGATATTGGTTTAGTATAGCAACTAGCTCTTAGTACAGCGATGTTGCTCTTCCCGTTGTTGAAACAGCTGCCAATTACGCAAACACCTGAAAACCATGTGCACAAGATTAACCGGTGATTTTGCTTCTTTCGTTGCTCGAAAGTAAAATATCTTCGACTAAATTTGCGTACTACCTCGCAAGCATGAGAAATTTTTAGTTACGACGGAAACACAAGTGGTACACCACGTGTATTAATAGAAGTGGTGGAAAATTTTATTTTTTAAGTTATTAACTTTTTAACACATATATTCTCCTATTTGTACAGTGACACGTGATGTACTATCTTATGTACCGATCATACTGAAAAATCTCTCCGCAAGCATAATGCCGATTTAGCCCTGAACTCAAACCGAGGGAAAGCACTGAATAAATATGTGAACCGCCAATGAAATTTCTACTTTTGAATACAAGCGATACTATTATTTAAAGTTACATTGGGAAAGGAAAGAGAGTTTGAACGCAGAACACAATGAGTCGAAAGCTACAATCATCAGAACAATCGACCACTTGCAAACCGCCAATGATATTATCACAAAGAAACACAACAAATCTCCTTTACCCACCTTTCTTCTACTCGTGAGAAAATTCAGGAACCAATTGAACAAATACATTAAGGACTAAGATGCAAACATTAAATTACCCGAACTAATTTTATAATCTCAACATACAAATTTCTATGCCATGATCCGTGCTCCTCCGTTTAACATGTGTTCCCGAGCAGCTGGAAATTGTTGCAATGTCAACAAATATTCCAGCTGGGTTCTGTTTTTACTCTATCTTGTCTTCTTCATCGTCGCCATTTGAGGCCCCATTGCTGCTCTTCACCGGTCTAGTCTCCAGCGCACTACCAGCATCCTTAACAGGCGTTAGGGCCGGTTTTATGAGTGTCAAAGTCGTGTCGTCCTTGTCAAACTCTTCGCTATCTCCAGAGTACGCATATCTTGTCAAAAAAGGAAAATAGTGTGGGGATACGGTCATTAGATAAAACAAGGACCAAGGACGCGTTCAATAGTGTTGAAACACCACCGACATGTGATTGGGATGGCAGTTAATAAAAGAGATAATTCATGTACCAACCTAAGGATTCGAGAGTTTTCAAGTAAATTATGGGAAACGTCCCATGTGGCATGTTAAACACGAACAAAGTTTTGAACGTTAGGATGAACGAAGAAGAATCATGGAAGCCATGTATTTTACCTTGTTGAGGTCTGCGATGGCGTCCAAAGAATGCAGATGACACATAGGAGAGAGAAAGATAAAACTTGCCAGAAGGCAGGGACGATCCATGCGTTCTGCCACTGCTCATTGTAAACATCATTTGACTTGAAATACAGCTGCAGGTACAATGTTGAAAAATATCAAACATGTAATAACTGAATGAAACAAATTTAAAACAAAGAAAGTTGCGTGTGAATGGATTCAACAGACGCAAATCATTTTGCGCAAGTAAAAATTATCCTGACCATGTTAAATCCACCACCAAATCACAAAAACTTTATACTTTTCTCTCTTCCTAGGAAAGGGCATGGATGTAGGTTAAAGGATTACCTCATAGCATATCCAACCCACGGACACAATGACAGTTACTGCCAACGCATTGGTAAACTTCCTGTAAATGTCTAGTTTAACCATCATTCGCCTAGCCTGTCACAAAACAAAAGCAAGAAAAAGTAATCAACAAGGTAGCTGTACGTTAAAGCTCTTCGATTCACAATACGCAGCACGCTTAATCCCTTCATAAGCACAAACATGAAAGTTACAGGATCAACTATTAAGACCTGAGGGCGATGATTGGGTAAATTACAATCAAGTACATGTATGATGTAGCCGGCATATACCACATCTATAGATGAATAGTAAAGGTTGGTTCTCATATTGCCCATAGATTCAACTTCAAGCACCTTTATTCTTTCATTTTGGTGAAACGGAAAACATAAGTTGAACAGATTATATTTGAAAAACTAATAATTCACTGATATCATTGGAATGAAAATTAAGGTACCTGAAGCTTTTTCAAAGTTGCAGAGAGGGAAGTAAATATCCAAAGAATGAAGAACGCATCCAATACTGCCACAGGAAGAACCAAGAACAATCTTGCCTTCCCAGAAAGATCACTTACTGCACCGACATTTTCTACCATCTCAAGAACCTCAGATGCTAGGAAGAAGGTCAGTCCGAGCAAAATCACCTTTGATGTAAGCCCACCAAGGGAAGGCCTCACAACACCATAGCCCATAGAGACCATTAAAAGTATCACACGTGCTACCGTGCGCTTGACTGTCCCAAAGGTAACAGCCCATACAGTTATCCCAGTTGGCCTGATGCCTGTCTCGTTGAATTCAGCATACTCAAAATACCACAAAGCCATCTCAAACATACCGAGTGTTATTACCAGAGTGATGCAGTTCTGCAACGGGAAAACTTCTCTCCAGAATCTTGCATACTGTGAGAACCAACCGATCCCGACTATGACAAAGGCAAAGGACATAAACCCATAGAAACTCATAAAAGGAGCCATTCTACCAGGTAAATACCCAGTAGGATTTTTCCATATAGTTTTCCCCTCCACAACCACATCCTTAATACTCAGATCACAATGAATAAAATACAAATTGTACATCCCGGTTTTCGTAATTGGTATGGATTTGGACGGCAATGTAGCAACTTCCTCATATTCTTCAAATGAGACACCAAAAACCTGGGGCCAACCTGGATTCTCAGTCGACTGGCGGTGAATGATCTCTCCTTGTGCACACACCCCCAATTTCGCCAGATCCCCTGAGCAACATACTGCTCTTTGACCACCATAAGCTGAACCCCCAATGGTCTCTCTATCTTCCACCTCAAAAACAATGGCATGGACTGGCCATGAGCTCAGGTTTGCAGATTCTCTGCTCCTCCGAAACGTAACCCTTTCGAAGCTGGTTTCAAATTACAATAGCAAATCAGATAACGGTTTTGTACAAACAGGGTGCAACAATAACACATGAATTGGGTTAATCACTTGGAATAGTCCCAGTAAAAAAGCTGCTGACTTTTTACTAAACAAGCAATTTACGAACCCAATAAATCAAATACTCAAACGAACTCAATTGTGCATCAGATCTTAGCCAATTGCAAGTTAAAACTGGAGAAGCAAAGAGAGTGAAATGGGGAAATGGAATTCTATGATTTACTTTACCGTATGAAAGAGTCGCCGTTGACTGAGTCGGAGGCGGACTGAGCAGGGGCAGAAGAGTAAATTCCCTCGCTGCCGCCGTGGACGACGAAGGCGCTGCCTTTGGTGGCGAATCTCTCAGCGGCGTATTTGTGGACCGATGCCTCCGCGCTCAAAAAGCAGAGCAGAAACGCAAGGAGAGCAGGAGCTGGAGAGCACCACATTATAAATTCAAATCCCTAAATTCCCAATTCTACAAAATGTCGAATCTGAGAGACCTCGAGGAGAAGGAAGTGGAAGCTTCTCTCTGTGTGGTCTGTGAAATGAAATCGGATCTGTTTTTGTATACTCACTCTCTCTCTCTCTCTCTCTCTCTCTCTCTCTCTGTGTCGTGTGTGCTAATTCAACTTAGGAGCTGCTGGGATCATGTTAAGTATGTTTAATTAATTAATTAGTGTTTTAACGTTTTGGGTGGAGAGAGTTTCGTGTGGAATGCACGTATGGGGTGGTTTTCATCTGAGTGGGTTTAGTGCCGGTTAGTCAGCACAAACGTCGGTGAGAGTGTGATTATTATTATTACTAGTATATGTCCAGTGTGAAATTTTTTATTTTTATTCTTAAAATAAAAGAAGAGATCAAGAGAGTGAGAAATATAACGTGAGAGTGGGGAGATAGGTTTATTTGTTTTTTTTTTCCTCTCAATTTTTTAAATTAGAGATGAGAAAATTAGGCTTAAACAAAAAAAATAGCAAGATTTTGTTTTGTGAAATTACGTTGATGTCCTTAAGTTTTTTATTATGATAGAAGACAAAAATATATTTTTACCATCTTTTGATTGACGAAGAAGATTTTATTAATATGTAGTTTAAATTATTATTAGTTACACATGAGATGACAATGTACTTTTTGTCTACTGAGTCGAGAGGTACGCAAAGACGAAATTAGTGGCCCTAAGGACAGCATTCGAACTCGAGTTGAGAGCTCCAAACATGTGCTCGTTTTCATACAATGTGTGTGGGCATCCGCTAATACGATTAATGTGTGTGGGCAGTTACGTGATGATGCCGTGAAAGTAAATGTGGCGGTGATTAGTTTTCTCATTAATAAAACTGGACTCTACCATCAACTATCGACGAAATTGAAAAAGCTCCATATGAACATTATAAAAGTGTGGAAGGATGGTGAAATAGCAAAAACGAATCATGCGTTACTGTAAAAGAGAATCGGCTATTACTACCCCAAAAAAGTTTATCATATATTCTTGCCATACTTAGGTGTCAGATAATTCTCAATTCGACGATGAAATTGCAAGTGTACGCGGCCTGGACCATAAAGCAACTAGATTGAGTCTCTATTTAGTGATCAATCTGTAAAGGGTCCAGGCCGAAAACACGAGCAATCTCAACAGACAAATATTCCTGCTTTCCACTATACTTCTTTGATGTTCTTTATTTCGTCAAAAGGTCTATGAACAAACTATCAGTGTTCCCTAGAACTTTTGAATCCACAAAAAAAATGAAGCTTTTAAAGCAAAGGGACACTTCTACTAATTTAGCCAAATATTACGGAATTGAAATTCTAATTTTCGAAGATTTGACATCTACCATCTATGAACATCGGCCAACTACAGGAGGAAGAAGAGAATGAATCGCAGCCGCTATAATATTTGCGGGCGGGCAAGCGACTCGTTTAATCCATATCTAGGAACTCCATTCTTTTTCTCATTGTACCTTTAAGATCAGAAGCTTCTCTTTCTGCTTTCTGTGCCTGCATAATTACAAAGCTAATCATCAATACAGGTTTCCGTTAAAGTAATAAAGCAAACTGCGTCCAAATATAACAAACAAAGCAGACCCAAAAATCACAAAAACACTGTCAGAAAAAACTGACAAAGATGTCAACCGAAAACGAAAAGACAGTCTTTCAATTTACATATAATCTTGAGAGAAATTAAGCCACAGTTGCTGTGCCCCACCATCAGGAAAGCCCCCCTAATTCAGACTCACGCGAGAACCAACCCGTTCAAGAAATTCGGCCTCTACGTTCAAAAATTTACTTGACCCCAGTTTTGGTTGAACTAGAAACAATTAGTGATTCCATATACATTAACCAAAAAAAGGAAAGCGGGAAACATTTTTCCAAAAATCATTTTGAAAAAAGGGATTAGACCTCAATGGTCTTTAGAATTCCACCTACCAACGGAAACTCTTCACAAAAAATATTTGGGGTGATAGTCACCAAGCCCTGCTCTAGCACAGTTGGAGATTCCACTCATACTTCTGCACGTGCACGATCTTTGCTTTTTATGTGTACTTTAATAAAGATAGAACAAGTGGCACCAACCCGCCTCTCATAGTATGCGTACCTTCAGAACATAATGCTTAAGGCGTAACTAAATCGAGTGGTTCAATCATCCCATAAGTCCTTTCCTAAATGTGCTCAACTATTTGCTTCAAAACTGCACCATTCACCTACTAATTTCCATCGAGGATTTTAGTCTCAAATCTTCTTAATATCTATGTCAAAACCAGTGTTTTAAAACCATACAGCTTTCCAACTTCATAAACATACCTTAACACTAGAGCTATCAACTTCAACAATTGAAGACCAATACAGATAATAAGGAAAAAGGAAGAGAGTGAGGTAGTTTATATCAACACACCGTTTATAAAGATTATCGAGCTGGCAACACTTACCCTTTTAATTTCCGCAGCTGAAACACGAGTCATGTGTGGTGGAAGTTCCTCCCTTTCCGAATCCTAAAACATCAAGTGCGGATATAAACATTATTCAATGATGCATATTTTGAGTTATAGATGACAAAGCAACTAATAATGTACCATACCAGCTCGCCAATTAGAACAACATTCTCCCCACGGATGACGTAAAGACCCAAGGGGATGTCACAGTAAAGATCCCCAACAATGACTCTCTCACATGCACCCTCGAGAACGGCATTGGCTACAAATCAGAAATAACTATTACTTCAGAATCTTCATTAAAGTTACAGTATAATTTGGCCTCAAACAACAGAGAAGATAATGTTAGTACCGAATTGATCAAAAGACCGAAGTATCCCCAAAAGTTTTCGACCATCACGGAGCAGCACAAGAAGCTTCTCTGCAACATGAATAACAGCATTAGATCACCACACCTTAACAGTGAAAAAATGATTGGTTGACCCACCATTGCTAAACTCCAGAATCTTTTCACTAGTACTCAACTCAAAATCGACATTGAAACCGGGATTTAAAGGAATACTCAAACAGCTAAACTTCAATACAAGAAAACAATTTTTCAGCAGGACCCTACCTGTAAACCAATCTGAATTTAAGCAACAAATACCAGAAGAAAAACCCAAATGGTAAAAAGAACAAATCTTTCAACCATGTCAGATCACAATTAGTAAAACCAACTAGAAACTAGAAAGAAATACCATTAACTTCATACAACTAATAAAAAATTATAACCCCAGAAGAAAAGTATAAATCAGAGAGAGGGAAAGCATACTGTCAAGGTAGCTAGCAAGAGAAGTGGAAAGGTAGACATCTTCTGGGCCTGCCCAAGACATTGGTGCTTCTTCTCAACTTCAAAAACTCAAACTTTTTCGGTTTCTCAAAAATCACCGAAAAATTCACCAATTTCCAAACCAACAATGGCATTGGCAGCTGAGCCTTTTCTCCGATGCCTTCCCAAAACCCTTCAATTTTCCCCCAAAATAACGACTCCTAATCCGAGAACCAGAAATTCGAACAAAAGACCGAAACTTTAACGAACTGAGCAAGAAAATCCTAGCCTTTTCAGATCCAAAAACCTTAGAATTTGAGGAGAGTCAGAGGATTGGAGGCCTCTCTTCCGGATTGGTGGGACTGGATAGAGTTTTAATAAAAAATACTCAGATCCAATCGGCCCAGAAAATTTTGAGAGGGGGGATTGAGCTGAGAAAAAGAGAAGGGGTTCGAGGGAAGTGCGAGAAAATGCAGAGTAATTGAGGCAAAGGGTGATTTTATTTGTTAGGGGAGAATCACAAGTCTAGGGTTTGGACTTTGGAGAGTGACATGGTGGTGGGATGGAAGTTAGGCAACCTGTATTAGGAATGTGTTGGTAATTCCCCTGTTGGTTTTTATTTTGGGTTTGGCTTATTTTTTGAGATGGCCATTCATCTAGGGTAGACACGGTTTGGTTCGATGCGATTTTGAGTAAAATCACAATTGAAATTGTAATTTTTTACGGTGTGGTTCGGTGCGGTTTTGAAACCATATAAAAATGAAACCAAATCTTTTGGTTCGGTTCGATACGATTTCAAACGGTTTCGATTTGATTTTTGAGAAAAAATATACAATATAAAATTTATATTTATCTACACATAACACAGTCTCATTTTCCACACAATACATTAATTAACCAGCCCACACGAGAATTCTTTTCTTTACTCTAGCTAGCTAATTGCATAGATGATAGACTCTGTGAGCAAGAAAAAGCACCCAAATGGAGTGCTGCGACTTATTACTTGATTATATATTCGGTGTTTGTATCTTTCTTTGTGTGACTACTCTTATTTGATGATCATTGTTTCTTTTTGAGTTTTCATTTGCATTTCTGATTAGTCTATTATATAGGCTGTAAATTGAAAATTAGGGTTCTTAGTTGCTTTTACTGGTAATAAATTTTTTATCTTTTCCTGTAAAGAAACATTGAGATGCCAAACTTGATGAGGGATATAACCTGGAAAAAATAATCATTATTATGACATGTACATATTAAATGTATGGAGTTTAATGTATGAAGTCTAACAAATAACTAATTAAAACATGAAATGCAGTTTCGGTTCCGATGTAGTTTTCAAAAATCAAAACCAAAACCAAATCATTTCCTACAATGCGGTTCAGTTTCAAACCGCAAAACTGAAGTGTTCGGTGAGGTTTGATTTGATTCGTGTTTCGGTTTCGGTTTCGGTTTTTAGTTTCTAGTGCCCACCCCTACTTTCAACCGAACTTCAAGTCCACTTTACTATTTGAAACAAAAAAATTTGGCTTTTTATCTAAAATGATTCATGAGATTTGTATAACTTGTTATTTTGACCTCTGAGATTTAAAATCGATAGAATTGGTCCCTGACTTTGTCCACCATCAATCATTTTAGTCATTCCATGAAAAATCTCCATTAAATTAAAAAAAAATGATAAAAGTACCCTCAATTTTTATCAAATCATTTTGGTCTATTGTTTATTAAATTGAGGGTAGTTTTGTTATTTTAATCTTTTTTTAACATGACTATTCACGGAAGGACCAAAATGATTAATGGTGGACAATCTCAGGGACCGCTTGTATTGATTTCAAATCTTAGGGACCAAAGTGAGGAGTTATGTAAATCTCAGAGACCATTTTGGCTAAAAAGCCAAAATATTATTACTTTACATCTTAAAACTCAAGATTCGCTTTATTTTGGTGTAAGTTTGTTAATTCCGTCAAGTTAAAGATTGAATATGCTGACATGGAGACTTGACAATTTGACAAAAATACCCTTGTCTCTTTTGCTCAATAGATGCGAGATCAGTAAGATTCTTTCCATGTCAGTGACACACCATAATCCGAAATGTTCATTTGGACTCCGAATCGAGTTGTGCTGGCCAACACCAAGAAGGTGACGAAGGCATAAAGTGTATGATAGGAGCATATTTATGCGACTTTGTTATCTTATTTCTTTGCATTTACTTAGTTAATTTCCATTTATTATAGTGATTTAGTTTATTTTCGTATTATTGTAGGTTCAATTGGTGAATATGACAATAAATGGCCAAAAGGAGCAATTTGGAGTAGTTTTGGACTTGGATTGGATAACATGTGTATGGAGCATAATGGATGGACGTTTTTGGTGACAAATGATGCTAAACATGTGCTACAAATCTGGAAGAATTAAATTAAGGCTTGGAAGACAAGGAATTAGCTGAAAACAAGGAGATCTTATTCAACCTTATCATATTTTATCCAGTCTTATCTTATCTTATCTCATATTATCCAAACATTATCCTATTTAATCCAACATTTTCTAAACTTATCTCCAGCTGCAAAAAGGAGCAGCCTATTCTAAATCATTTTTATCTGAATTCAGGAGTCCTTATCATGTTTTAACAATGTATATCTGATTCTAGAAGTCTTGAAATCATGAAAACAATTTAATTCCTTTTCTCCTAGAATTGTGCTGTGCCCTATCCTTGTCTTCCAAGGATTGGTGCCGTGAGTCTGCATATATAGAAATCATTGTGCCACAGCTTTGGGGAGAGTTTTAAAGAGAAAAATATAGAGAAATAAACATAAGTGTGTCGCAGCTTTGGAAGGAGAGGATGAGCCAATTCTGCCATCTGGATGAGGAGCCGAATCTGCCATTGCTGGAGTGTCTCAGAGTTCTTTCTTTCCTTACTTGATTTCAATGTTTAATTTAGATTGTTTTTATTTAGTTATGATAGACATGTAGAAATAATTTCGTTTTAGCTAGAGGTGAATTCAAAGCCATGAACATATGTGTGATATGAATTGATTACATCCAGTTATTGTTTCATAAATCGTGAATGCAATTTACTTATCTGTTTGATTGATAACTTATTCTTGTATGTTGATTAAGGAGGCCCACTTAGTTTGCATGCATGAAGTTGATGCTAAAATATAAGGGAATTTCACCTAATAGATCGATTTGTGTTGCATATGTGTCATGTGTGGAGAAGGACCCTGTAGCTAGCCTTTTAGCCAATTCGCTCACCTCAATTTAGTATCAATTAGTTTGTTTTCTGCAAGTTACTTAGTTTTAGTTTTAAATTTCGTCCAAACCAAACCCCCTGCCATTGTGTCGTGTTAGTTTAGTTTTAAAATTCATTCAAACCTGTACCCTGTTAGTATTTTGAGTCAAGTTAAGTCTAGAATTCATCCAAATCACCCTTTAGTTCCTGTTTTGAGTCAATTTGTTTGTTTTGCGCTGTTTTGAGTCAGTCTGGTCAGTTTTGAGTCATTAGAGTCTAGCTTTGTGTTTTTAAGTCTAATTTGTGTTGATTAGTATCCCTTCTAATCTTCGGCCTAGAACGATCCCTACTTACGTATACTACAATTGTCTAAAAAGGGTTTAATTTGTGTGTTAGTTTATATTACATCAGTGTAGTGAGGTGGAAAATGTGAATAAATTTAAACCTAAAAGTGCCTAAATGTAAGAGTGCGCTTATAAGCGGGAAGGAACCCATTTCACACGTGATGTCAGAGCATAAGTAAAGTACAGTAAAAGTAGAATGAGAAATATACCATCGAAGGTAATCTCTAATACCAAGACTTACTAAGAATCCTTGTCGACATGAAAGCTCGGCTACTAAAACCTGGATGGGCGAAAAACAAGGGTGAGTGGGCCTAAAAATAAAGCTTTGTAAAAACCTTTTCGAAAACATAATAAGCCCTCACTGTAAAATAAGTATAGTTTCCAAAATATACATACTACATATAGTATGAAAGTACTTACCGTAAACCGTAAAATCACAAGCATACAACATTTTACAATATCTCATAAATAAACACATAATAATTTGGTATTCACAACAACTCGCATAAACGAATATCAAATTGAGTGCTCATCGACATATGCTGACACACGAGTTCATGCAGAGATATTCTGATGTGAACATGATTAGGTGTAATAATGGTTTACGCTCTAGTACTACAATCACGTGAAGACTTGTGCTATGTGCATCACATACGAGTCCTAATTGCCTATATGACAAAGTGAACGTACGGTGTGACGTGAACATACATGTGCAGCCTGGCCCTGGCCTAGGTGAGTACAAACACCAGTGTAGCACACGATGGACATATAATATAATTATGATCATATAATGGTAATCGATAATTCTAGTCAACCATAACACTATTCATGACCGCAAATATAATTAAAGCATCCCATAATAGTACGCATACATGTGCATTCAGCAGGATTTAAAATAATTTCATAGTTCTCAACATTAGAACTGTGACATCCCACATTGCCCAGGGGAGTGATCCTTGTATGTATATTCTCATCCCTACCTAGCACGAGGCCTTTTAGGAGCTCACTGGCTTCGGGTTCCATGGGAACTCCGAAGTTAAGCGAGTAGCGCACGAGAGCACTCCCAGGATGGGTGACCCATTGGGAAGTTCTCGTGTGAGTTCCCAGAAATAAAACCGTGAGGGCGTGGTCGGGGCCCAAAGCGGACAATATCGTGCTACGGTGGAGTCGGGCCCGGGAAGTGGTCCCGCCCGGGCCAAGATGTAACAATTTGGTATCAGAGCCTAACCCTGGTCGTGGTGTGCCAACGAGGACGTCGGGCCCCTAAGGGGGTGGATTGTGACATCCCACATCACCCAGGGAAGTGATCCTTATATGTATATTCCCATCCCTGCCTAGCACGAGGCCTTTTGGGAGCTCACTGGTTTCGGGTTCCATGGAAACTCCGAAGTTAAGCGAGTAGCGCACGTGAGCACTCCCAAGATGGGTGACCCATTGGGAAGTTCTCGTGTGAGTTCCCAGAAACAAAACCGTGAGGGCGTGGTCGGGGCCCAAAGCGGACAATATCATGCTACAGTGGAGTCGGGTCCGGGAAGTGGTCCCGCCGGGGCCGGGATGTGACAAGAACCTTTCTTATAAACATTAAACTAATTATGGCAATCATGTAGAGAATTCATTATTAAATATATAAACAATTTGGTATTAGAGCCTAACCCTGGTCGTGGTGTGCCAACGAGGACGTCGGGCCTCTAAGGGGGGTGGATTGTGACATCCCACATCGCCCAGGGGAGTGATCCTTGTATGTATATTCCCATCCCTACCTAGCACGAGTCCTTTTGGGAGCTCACTGACTTCGGGTTCCATGGGAACTCCGAAGTTAAGTGAGTAGCGCATGTGAGCACTCCCAAGATGGGTGACCCATTGGGAAGTTCTCATGTGAGTTCCCAGAAACAAAACTGTAAAGGTGTGGTCGGGGCCCAAAGCGGACAATATTGTGCTACGGTGGAGTTGGGTCCGGGAAGTGGTCCCGTCCGGGCCGGGATGTGACAAGAACCTTTCTTATAAACATTAAACTAATTATGGCAATCATGTAAAGAATTCATTATTAAATATATATATGTGGAAACTAAATAAATATATATATATATATATATACTATATAAAAAGAAAAGACCTGCTCACAAATACTTGCCATGTCACATCATTTCGAGCTAAGAAAGCCGGAGTCTCCGATAGTAATCGCATCTAAGCATAATACTGGGACTTGTTAGTAAAACTCAACTAAAATGATTAAATTTGGAAAAGCAGAGGGTGAATTTGGGATCAGGGCGTCGAAATACGTTAAGAAGGGTCCTGGACAATTTTCGTAAAAGTCAATGAAAAGTCAACGATCAACCCCAAAAAGCCAACCGAGACGCCAAGCCGGTCAACTACGTTAAATCTTTGGAATTTCACTAAATGAATGTTAAAAACGGACTCGGGACGTCGAAATTAGCTTTGAAGGGTTTCCGAGAAAATTTCAAAAAAGTCAACACAAGGAATATTCTGAGAATATTCCACCAATTAGGAAATGGGCTAGGCCAGATCCTAGGTCGTGAATCTGGGCTTTTTTTCTCGGGTCGGGTTGACCGGTTTAGTAGGGCTGGGTTTGGTTAGAAACGGTTTGCTTTTTTGCCAAAACCAAAACCGAACCAAAATTTTGGTTTGGTTCAATTTTTTTTTGGTTTTTTTCGGTTCGTTTTTTTTTTTTTTTTTTTCCTTCTTCTTCAATAGCATTCAAATTCAGACTCCCAATTTTCGGTTCTTATGATCTTAACCTTTTCAGACTGGTTTGGAGGACATGTTTTGAATGAGTAATGATTGAACTGTGAACATTGACACGGTTCGGTCATCACTAAATTGCAAAAGCATCTAAAACTAATTTTTTGTTTGACAAGAATAATTGGGTAGCACACCTGCAATACACCTGCAATACAAACTGCACTTAGATCCAGAATGACAAGCACACATCTTGCACCTGCAATACTAAGGAATAAAGCACAACAAACGTCCTTCATCCACACACACTTAGATTGTACCTTGTTTCTAACAATTATTTTATACAAGCACACATCTTGCGCCAAAATTTAGGTTTAAAAATCTCGCATTGTCCCAATGAAAATGCATCACAACCTGTGCTTTATTGGGTATCCAGGATTCGCTAGTTTTTCAGATGGTACTGGAAATTGAGATAAAGCAAAATATCAACACACCACAAGTATGCAAAACCCATGAAATTGAAAATAAAATATGCAAAACCCATGAAATTGAAAAGAAAATCTGCATAACCCATGAAATTGAAAATAAAATTTGCAAAACCCATGAAATTGAAAAGAAAATCTGTAGAACATGAGAGAAATTACCATGAGACTAACCTTGCAAACGAAGTCGTGGGTCGAGACTTAGACAGACAGAGGGAGATGAGATGGTCCAGACACAGACAGACAGAGGGATCAGGGATCATGGAACGACGGAGGCTGGGAAGGAGATGAAATGGTCTAGATAGGGGGGATGAGGGAATGAATGAGGGATATATGTTTAGCTTTAGGGTTTCAGATTAAAGTCATTAACAGACAGAGAGATCAGAGACGAGGGAATGAGAGGATGAGGGAATGAAGGAATGAGAGGGTCCAGCTCCAAACATAGATAGACAGAGGGATCAAGGATCGCAAAGCGGTGGAGGCTGGGAAAGAGAGAATATCAGATAGGGGGTGAGGGAATGAGGGATCGATGTTTAGCTTTAGGATTTCAAATTGAAGTCACTAAACGACGTCGTTGACCAATACGAATACAAACTTTTAGAACGACACGCCGTTTTTAGTACTAAATATAAAACGACGTCGTTTTTTACAACATTTTGGTTTGGTTCGATTTTTGAAACTCAAAAACAAAACCGAACCAACCAGATTTAGTTCAGTTTTTTTTTGGGTTTGATTTTTTCGTTTGGTTCGATTTTTTCGATTTTGGTTCGGTTCGGTTTTCGATTTTTTTTAGTTTTCGGTTTTTTGAACCCACCTTTCCCATTTAGGCTCGCGGGTCAGCCAGACCCAAAGAAGGAGAAAGCAGGAACAGGGCCGAGTTTAGCCAGGAAGATTCCCGAACTCCGTTCGAACTCGATTCTTAATTATTTTCAATGAAATAAAAGTCAAAATGAAGCTTAGGAGATCAGGAACAAGAGTATACCAAGATGAGGTTGAGCCGAGGTCGAGATCGGCCGGAAAAAGCCTGCAAAGGTCGGGTTCCTCGCCAGAAAACTAAGGAAGTTTTCTTCGAGTTATCTCTGATTCGAAACAAAACTAAAACATCTCAAAAACATCCTAATCATACTCCAAAACAAAATCTAAGGAGCATTTGGGGGTTTTCAAAGTTTAGCTTCACCGGGGATGGTGAGAAATCGTCGAGCAAGAATCTTGAACAGTGGTAGTGCCACTATGCAGAGAAATGAGAGATAGAGAGTGTCTAGTCCAGGGTTCGGGGTTTATGACGTAGGTTGTCAGGTGGGCTTTGCGGTGGTGCTTGCCGGAGTAATGACGACATGGTGGTGGTGGTCATCGGCGTTCACTGGGTTTCACATATGAATGGCGGGAGATGAGAGAGAGTGAGCTAACAGAAAGATGAGCGAGCTACTATGCAAAGAGAGGAAATTGAGAGGTAGAGAAGGAGGACACGTGGCGAAGAGGAGATGAGAGTTTGGGTGAGGTGTGGGCCTCGTGGGCCAGAAAAATTAATAAAATATTTAAAAATATCCTACTAGAATTATTAAAATAATTAAATAATAATATAATAATTATGAAAAATATATAAAATATAAAATAGGAATTTTTACAAAAGTGTTTTTCAGATTCGTAATTCCATAAAACTTCTCTCATAACTCCGATTTCAATTTCGTTTGCACTACGCATTCGTACCATCGAGTACTTTGAGAATACGGTAAAATAGTAGTTCGTACACATTACGAAAAGATCGTTAACGAAAGTCAACAATCTCGCCTCTAGGGTATTTTCGTCAATTCACTCTTTTAAAATTAATAGAGCCGTAAAATTCGGAACGGGTTGTTACATCAAGATATTAAAACCCAACTTGATGGAATTGACAAAAACTCACCAAAGTGTGGCAAATAGTGATATTTTTGTTTCAGAGGGCAAAGTGAGATTAAAATTGAGTTTCAAAGCTACATAAGCAATAAATTGATTTTCTTCTCTAACAACATACTCTTTGTGGTGGCATCGACCTTTGTAACGATCAAGACTAGTAAAACTGTCAGTTCATACAATGTCCATGTACCAATAAAAGATTCAGTAGCTACCGTGGCCCCTTCTTCTTTAGGTGGAATTCCAGGTTGATGAGTTGCTCGAAATGCTGGCAAAATATCAGTATATTTGGTTTCATAGTTAGAGTATAATAAGTAAATTTATAAGGGACATTTTAAAAATAAGTCTTTTGATGTTGCCTGATTTATTATTTGAATATTGTGATTTATGTCCCAAAAATTGATTTATGATATGGAATTTGTTATAATTCATCCATGCAAAAAGTTACAGCTAAATAGTAGGTAGTGAATTACTTTGGTGGTAGAGATATTCTCTTCAATCTACTGCGTTTTATGTTCAAACACTCCCCTAATTTAGTGTATATTATCCTATAGTTTGTAATAATTTTCGGCTAAATAATTACATTACAACGTTCTTGTCGATTTAGTGTCAACAAAATTATAAATAAGAAAATCGAACAAATCTTGACAGTTTGGGCGTAAATCCCAATCTAATCACTTACTTTCAGTTTGTACTTTGCAGACTAAGTGGTGTTAAGAAATGCCATAGCCCATACCTTCATTCCCCTTTAAGCTCGTCTGGTTTTATATGCGAGAAACAATGTTCGTTGATTGGAGTTTTTCGACTCATAGTCCTCTATATTATAAGCTTTGAAGTTTTATTTTTTGTTTTGAAATAGACAGAAAAAATATGGAATAGGCAAGGTTGATGGAGTCCTACTCTTCTAAGGTCTTCATTTTGAGGACATGTGACGACCAAATACATATTAGCCACACGATTATTTTAGTTTAGATAAAAAAGTTTAAAATATTTGAAAACATAATAGAGTGTGTGGGGGTGTGAGTGCAATATAGGAAAGTATGTGGGTGTATTTAGATAAATTGTAATTGAAAAAGCAAATGTGAGGAGTACTCAGTATATGAAGTGTATTCAACAATATGTGAATGGTGAATAAAAAAATCCTTAATTAATGGGTCAGTTAGATCCAGATCCAAAAACCCAAGTTGTTGAGTCCAATTGTAACATACCTATATCATAGGAAGACTTAAAATTTTCTAAGCAAAATTTATCTAAGATAGAATTGTATACAACTAATTTTGAAGAGGTAGATAATTATGTCCTCAATGATAGGGTTTTCCGTATTGTATACGTTCAACTCTCTAATGTCAAGGTTCTAAAAGACGTTAGATGTTAGTCGGGCGGTAGGTTGGGACCTGGCTGTTTAAGTAAATTTATTATAGATCGTATAAATAAGTGTCATTTATACTTCAAAAATACATAATTTCACTATGATACATAAACTGCAAAATAGAATAACATATAGATTATAAAGTTTTAGAACATAATGATTAATGAAGACATAAGGAACATGCATATAATGTGTGTTCCTCTAAGTATTTAATAAGTCTCTTACAATTTATTAAAAATAAATAAAATGCAAAATGTAAGTTATCTATTTTTTGTCTATGTGGGAGTCACGACCTAGCGGGTTTGGGCGGCCTAGATAGTCTAGGCGGGTGCCTAGATGGTTTGGACCTGCGCCTAGGCTGTTTAGGCAAGCGTCTAAGCTGGTCTAGCGGCCTTTCTTAATTTTCAAACTCCTAGGGATTAATTGGAGCGGTGACCAGTAGCCTAACGCCTAGGCGGGGTCTATAAGTGACTCTAGGCGGAGATTTTTAGAACATTACTAATTGTATATATCTTGTAAGAATACAGTAAACAAAGCTATCAAGATATTTTCCCAAAATGCAGGCCTCTCTCTTTTCTGCACTAGTTCTCTATCTGTCAATCGCTCTACCGATCTATCTTTTCCTATAAATTCAATATGTGAAGAGTGTAGACACAAGGATTATATCCCAATCGATTGTCTATGGCAGATTCTATCACTTCAAAGGTGTCATTCGAATTCAAGGATGCCTACTCAACAAGTATGTCATATCTACACCTTACTGATGGAAAAATCATAGTAATCTGTATAGATAAAATAAAGAAAACTTCACAACTTACAATCTATATAGTCATGCATGGACCTTTTCTTCCATATTAGCAGGGAAAAAAAAACTCAGTCCTTGCGCATATGTTGTTTGATAATGAACAAAGTCTTCATATAAGTTCATGTCAATCTAATATTTATTCACCTCAAATTATATAACAAAGATAGAAATTCAGCCAAAAAAAGAAAAGAAAAGACAGAGAAAAATGTGTAGAAAATAGGATGAAAAATGTAGAGATTGTCTAGCTTAATTTGCTAGCAGAGACTACAGAAAATCCCTTTGTCCCTTTGTAACTTCAAAACATGGTATTGCATTGTGTTTCCACAGATGCAGCCATGAAAAAAAGGGAATCAACACCGACACCAAAATAGAAAAGCCGTCCAGTCATACATATATGCATTTTTTTTCTGATCATCTTTGAAGCCACTGCGGATGAACTTATTGATGATTCGTTGTTGCCTCTCTGAAATTTCGAGTATTTGATTTCATAATTTATGAAGCTGCAAAAAAGTTGTATTAGCATATATTAAGGTGGGGAAGATGATATACATGATAAACTGCATGCTCAAAAAGGGTTTCTCTTACCATGTAATAACTAATAAGAATGGTAGGCACCTCAAATTTCTAGTACTATATCTGCAATGGAAAAACAGGCAACCATCAGATCCAGATTTTGTGCAGTTTGGTTCCCTGAATTAATTTTTTTCCCCAAAAGTGTGAGCATATTAATTATAAATCAAGCTATTTGAGAAAAAACTGAAAACTGAACTTACATTCAGAATCTGTCTTGACCCATTTACATCCATCATTAATCTTCTCTTTTGTATCATCTTCATTGTTATGTCCCTTCTTTGTTGGATTCTGTCTGTCCTCGAGGTATTTCTTCATTGATGATGCTCGAGAAGCACCTTGTGGATTGATGATGTTCTTGTTAAGCATTACCCTAAGAAGCTGTAAAGCCAAAATCATATAATGGATGATCAATCAAGATGTTAATGGAACTAAGTAAATAGTTAACATATTTTATAATGCGTGTTATGATGTTTTTTTTGTAACAAATCTGAATTGCGGGGAGAGGGATTCGAACTCAGTTTCATGTGCATAAACGATTATGTAAGTTTGCACATACCTTCTCCATTCTCGACTCTTGAAGTGTATGTCTCAAACTTGGTGCTGGTGCAAATCCACTGCTACAAACGAACATCTTCTTAAGAAGAAAAGAAATTGATTTCTTCCCAATTGCCTTCTTATTGTCTGCACAAATGTCTTTGCATCTACCAAGTATGACACTAATAGTTTTCTCAATATCTTCATCCTTGTGATCATCTGATGAATCGGAGCAAAGGGCGTTGCTGGTTCTCCGATCAACCTCCAAGCTCGATGGGCAATTTAGAAATCTGTCCAACGGAAGATCTGCGATTTGCTTTTCTATGTCTGGTTTTCGCGTTAAGAGTTTCATCAACTCTTTTTGCAATTTACCTACTTCCTCTGGTGTGAAATTATCTAGGATTTCTTCGGATGAAGACGGATCTTCCTGAATATCTTGGCTTTGAGCAGCATTTTTTTCTTTCAATTCATTGTTTCCAAAAGTTCCAATTGCTAGTAATCCATGAGGCCAGTCACTGAATTCTTCGCGTGGCTCTTGTTTCGCAGAATCTACACAATACATAAATAACAAATCACATAAAGAATTAAGGAACATTCAAAATAGTGCAGCTTTATTTATTTCTTTTTATCTTGTAATGGAGGTTGATCTATTTAATATATATATATATATATATATATATATATATAACTTATGAAACCTCATATCTGCATATATTGTAAATCTAGATTTCTTAAATCTAGTACATGTCAACTTTATTAACATGATCTAAGTTGATTTTTAATTTTTCTTTCTATTGTAATTGATTCATTGAAGTAAAAATAAAAATGTCAGTGTCATCAACAATATGTGTCAATGCAGTAAACGTAAGTTTTTTATAAGTTCACAACTCATGTAACACGCATGAGCGACTTTTTGTAGCACATATCTTTAACAAAGATCCTTATTGGACTGAAATGACTAAAAGATACTATAACATGCATAGCTTCTTGAAGAAAAATTCTTACTTTTATAGGAAGAATCACATCATTCAGATTAAAACGCAAACCATGGCATTTAAAAGTAACATATAGAATTTATTGGTTAAAACGCAAATCACATCATTCGCTTACGGGTTGTAGTAGAAACTGTATTTGGTTTCTTGTTTCCTTGCTTCCCATTGATCTTATTTTGCATCCAACTAAAAAGCTGCAATAAAAAAACCAGAAACCACCAACATTAGACAACCCTACTTCTCAGCCTTCCCAAGCATGTTTCAGCTGAAACAACAGACCAACCTCTCTCTCTCTCTCTCTCTCTCTCTCTCTCTAACACACACAAACATAAACAGTACACGTGAAAGTATGTAACAGAAACAAAGACTCACCTTCATTTTCTAAGATACAAGTGGGTGGTTGGACTCCTCTGACAGAAAAGTGATGGAGGAGACGGGTTGGGTTGGAGGAGGAGAGTAGTGGAGGTGGAGGAAGTTAACTTGTTTGCAGAAATGAGGTGTTGGAGGGCAGATCTTAAAAGCCAATGAGAAATGAACTTTGGGATTATAATACTAAACAAAAATGGGATTGGTTGAATTTCATGGCCAAGCTGATCAAATAAGAACAGATGAGAAGGGATTTGTTTAATTAATTTCTACTGGTTCAAGTTCCTAAACACAAGGGTGGCTTCATATCTCTGTACCTAGCCAATCTTTTCCCACCTTATTCTCTCTTATATAAACCCACTAGCAAATAATATATATATATATATATATATATATATATATATATATAACCTATAAAACATTCTGTTTAATTCTCTGTTCATCTAATTTAATCCGTGTACATACTTAATGACACATGGGTCAATCTGATTTTGCGGATACATTATATATTCTGAAACATCTGATCGACATGGCAGCCTTTTTATCCTCTCATTTAAACGTTGGAACCAATCTCTATACAATTTTTGTGGTGTGTTACATGAAAAAAAATTCGTTCAGATATCTTGATTTCGCAATTAGTCAAGTTACTTGTAATGTTAACTTTTAGCTACGTCTCTTAAAATTTCATTTTGATCTCACTTTGCACCTATAACTCAAAAGTCATCATTTTACTTTCTGAAATTTAAAATTTGTTTTACTTTAACTCGTAAATTTTCTCTTCTTCCTGAAACTTATAGGTCGTCTCCTAACATACGTGGAATCCAATACTTAATAAGACTATACTACACCCAATAAATTTGATTATAAATCTGTGGGACCCAACATCCAATAAATTTAATTATAAATCACTATTATGCATTAACATTCAACAATAAGAGAATATTAAGTTTAAAAGAAATTGAAGATATGAAGAAGAAAAAAAATTAATTAGCCTAGTGCACTGAAATCAAACTCACATAAGATATTAACAGATTCAAGGCAATGTGGAGCGAATTATGAGTTTTATAGAGATGACTTTCAAGTTTCAGACAACAAAATGAGATCAAAATCGAGTTCCAGGGGGCAAAATGAAGTGAACTTTGAGTTTTAGGGTGTAAAGTGGCGAATTTTAAGTTACAATGAGCAAAATAAGATTAAAATCGAGTTTCAAAGAGATTGTAGCTAAAACTAAATCTACTTTTAAAGAGGTGAGATTTTTATATTGAGAGTTATATGGGGCCAAATTGTCCTCAATACAAGAGAAATTCTTGAGTCTGATCCACTCACAGAAGGGTGGAAGTCTTGCGTTAGAATAACCAACATGCGAATTGTATCTAAATACAGAGGAGGGATCAATCTCTTAGTGAGGGGGACACAATCTACCTAGTTCTCCAAATACAAGGGGAGTTGCTAAACAACTTGTGGTTGTACTATCTACTTGTGTACAACTTAAACCCTTTTGACTATCTACTTGTGGTTCCACAAGCTTCTTCTAACCTAAATACATGCACATTAGTTGTACTTTGGACTAAAAATTGCTGCAATTTCGCATGTTGCCCAGCCATTTGCATCAAATTGCTACTTAAAACCTTTTTAATATTACCATTTCCGATGTGTCACAATAAACAGATCATGAACAATCACCCTTGAAGAATTCTGGAACTCCATAAATTTGAGAGAAACTCTTGATTTTAATTGAATGATATGATAAGATGAATAAAAATACAACCCTAAATGTTGTTTAAACAGTCTTAACAAACCCTAGATTCAAATAAGAAATAAATTAAACAAATAACAAAATATAAAAAAGATCCTAAAATATTAAATTCCGATCGAATTAAACACATTAAATGATAATTCGCCTAAAATTCGACTAGGCTTGTTTGCAAACTTGTAGATCTCGTCATTTTCTTTGAGTCCATATATTACAGGCCTAAAACTGACATGCCAAATGAAAGTAGGTTAACCCGAGTAGCCTATAAAGTTCAAAACATCCATTTTCAGTTTTCAGGATATATGATAACTGTAAATAATCTTTTAACCCGTGAATTACCAATTCTCAAATTACTTTTCTTAATTAAATGAGGTAAAGTCCACCGTACATAATATCGTTTGTTTAAAATAAAAAATGAAAAAATTCCAGTCTATAAACATAGCAAATTGCTATGCGCTTGTCACTCATTTTGTTTTTTTCTTCGCCATAACATAATTCAGTTTTGAATCCTATATATAACAAATTTCAGTGGGCCAGCAGATAACAGTTGGAGCCTACAATTTATATGCCAAAAGCTTTTTGATCAAAATTTACGACGATAAATTGAAATACAAATGGCAGATCAAGGCAAACAGTTTAGCTTATAAGTCGGAACTTGAAGGTATGGGCAGCATGCAGGATTAGCAATATATATTATGTTGGATGAGAATAAAGGTGAAAAAAAAAAGGGGTGGGGTGGGGGTATGGTGTCATAAATAATAGACCATCAATCGTCGATCAAGTTATAAGAAAGATCTGGCGTGGGAATGTCCCTCACTGACCGGACTGGCGCCTCATTATCTCACCTGCCTCAAATATTGTAGGGCACAGAAAACTCTCTCACAATTTCATGGACCCTTTTCTGCAATTAGTGGTTGTTTTTACCTTAATTTTTATTTACGTAAAACGAAAAAAATGTAAGACAACCATTAGATTAGACCCCAGAAGCTCAAGTTATCTGAGAATAGGGCGAGATAGACACATGCATCCTTCGTTGCATGTGGATAAGCACACAATTGCAATGGAATAGGGATAGACAAATGCATACAGATAAGTGCAACTCCACCCTGCCGGAAATTATTGAAATTATATGTTAGAATATGCGAGTATCTCTTAAAACTTAATGGACAATCATTAGACCATAAAAAAATCTAAAGTAGCCAATAAAAATATATCGAAGCCAACAAATATAACTAATAACGATACACACACGCACACACACACACACACATATATGGGGCATCAAAAGAATAAAGTTGGATTCTGTAGTAAATATAATTATTTTACTTTAATTATAGCAATGTAAATGTACAATTTTTTCCTTGTCATACATGAAAAAGCCACACGACATATAATACCACACATGCTAGAATGATTTGGATTTTGGACTTTGTCCCAAGAAATATTTCAAGTGTATCTCATCTTTTGACCACCGTCCTCAGATATGCAGGAAATACATATCTAAGATGAAGAACATGTTAGGAAACAAAATCTTATTGGAACATGAGCAGAAGAAATCTCTCTGCAACAAGAGATACAGAACAATCCACAACTACAAATCCCTATCGTGATTTATGAAGGGAAACCTAGATATATATGGCAGATATATTAATTGTTTTGAATCCAACATACCAAACAATCTCACGACTGCCCCTTTTTTCTTCAAATTCGTACTTAAAATGTCCCATTGGATCTCAAAACTGATAAAACAATGAGTTATTTGCACATTTTTATTTATTCTGATCTTTTTATTAAATAAATTAAAAATATAGTTAAGCAGCTGAGGGAAGAGAGTATCCAATTCAATGAAGACATCCGCATGGTCTTATTGTGGATCACCACAGTGGAATTGGCTACGTGTCACGACAAAGTGAACCCATCATGTGTTGTCGGACCAACACGTGTACCAAGGATGGCGGGTTGACTTTTACCAAAAATGTCAAAAATAGAGAAGAAAATCCCTACTGCATAATTTGCTTCTATCTAGATCACTACCATCTTCTCTATCTTTATTAAGCATGATTGCATAGGAAAACAGTGAAGATTACAATGAGATTAACAAAGTTTACTTGGCTGAGTATTTGTGTTGTGTCACTCTCACAGTGTATGATGCAACATAAATCAAACCCTAAACCCTAATTTCAAAACAACTTTTAGCTATACTAAACCCTTTCATTGGTGCAAATTAACATTAATTAGACAAACCAACATGTGAGATTGTGCAGCCTCTGAGATGGGATTTGTACGATTTTTACATTGCTTAATTACTACTCTCACGTTGAAGAACTCAATGAGCTATGCGTAGGATGTTCTGTGGTTTATATATTTGATACACCACCTCTAAACCACACCCTAATTCTTAATCTATGGTCAGTGAATAGTGATCACATACTGTACTCAAAGTAATACCATATAAATGCAAGAAAAAAGAGAGATACTACTCTTCTAATAACCAATTCTTCACGTGACAAGTGTTTATTGGATGGTGATGCATTTTTATATACCTGAAACATTTTTTGGACAAATAACGCCACTAAAACTATATAGTGGTTTCAAGAAAGAATTCATTAGTAAAAATATCCAAAGCATGTGTCATCATTGTTGGAGATGCAAAGAAAGTTGCTCAGGATTCGAAATTTTATTCTCGAGATGCAGGGCGAGGGCCAATGCAAAGGGAGTTCAAAAGAAAAATCACTCCCACCAAGATTCAACTTTAATGGAGAAGAGAAAAGAAGCCATGTTGGTTATGCATCTAGTAGATGTCTAGGGTTAAGCAAACGTATGGACTAAATTTTCTAAATCTGGAAACTACTACACTCAGTCCAACATAAACCTGTCTTATGAGATGTGGACTTCCATCCACCAGAAGGGTGTGGTGCCATCATTGTATTGAGTCTATTGACTAGCTCTTCTTTCATTGTATCTTCAATTAAATTAATAAACAATGTGTATTGCATTAAGACTAAGCAAATGTTTCATCTTGCAACAAGGTCCTTAGGGTCCTCACTAATCAAAATACATTATCTTATTTGTCATGAAAGTAATAAATTATGACTTGTCTATCAGAAACACTGAGAAACCCACTATTTTTTACCGCTAATTAGGACCTTGTTGGTATAGTCTTAGCTATAGGTTGGAATTGTATTGGTAGGTTGTGGTAATGCTTGATTAGAGTAAAACAAGTTTCAAGGCCAGTATAGCATGCATGTCTATATCAAGCTGCACCATTGCACACTGAGTTTGTATGAAACTCTAAGTTGTGCTTTATTATTTTGTTGGTGAGGAGGTTAAGAATTGTCCTATATCGAAAGTTTATCAAACATTGTGTAGGCTTCTAAAGAGTTGGGCTATTCCTAAGTTTATGATGGAACTTTAATTTCTTTCATAATACAAGAGCAGATTCGCCCACACGTGAAGCCGTTGGTCATAGTTTCTCCATGTCACCCATATTATGGTTGAAAATTCGCCACACACGAGCAGTGTGTGAAGATATGAATAATTGTCCTATATCGGAAGTTTGATAAGGAGTTAGGATACTCCTTATATTGTAAATTTGTTATATGGTGGAACCTCAACTTCTTTTAAGCGAAAACTTATCATGTGCTTGAAGATGAGGTATTTTGAAGTACCAAAGCACTTCAAAGTGATTGAAGTTCCAAGTTTAAATACTAAGTTGGGTCCCAAACATCAGGGCCAAACAGTTCCTTAGCGTTGGATCTCGAGTCTAGTCTTATGCGCCATGGTCCCAAGTTTGGTCCATGGCACTGGAATCCTGAGTCGGATCTTAGGTAATCAGGGTGGAATTCGAATCTGGTCTCAGGCGCTGAGGTTTTGGTTCATGTCTTGTGCATTAGAATCTCAAGCCTAGAATAGGCATTTAAGAAGTTGAGGTCCCGGGTGGTGTAAGGAGCTGAGGTCGTGGGAGCTATTGGAACACAAGACTCAATGACACACCCTGACCCGATAACCAGTGGACACCTAAGTTGAGGCGTGCTGACCATCATTCAAATAGGTGATAAAACCATGATATGCACGAAGTCATAACTAAAGTTTTGAATTGAGATAGTTTTACCAAAATTTTGGCAGAATTTCGCTAAAATAAAGATAAATCCAAAATAACACCTGCAAGTGACCACCTTTATTACAACACATCCCTGAAGGGCCACACCTAATAGGTATCTGACCCTCTATTTACATGCATAATAAAAGGTTCAGAGCATGGTTCACTGATACCAGTTCTATGAATAAAGCTAAGTAGATATCTTCCTAAGTAGAATATGTTAGAGCCCGTGTAGATATTTCGATGTTGAATATGCTCACAATAACAACTACTGATTTTGGTGGCATAACATATACAATACCATAAACTAGCCGTAGCTAATGTAAGCTGAAATATAATCATGTCATTGCCGAATAATCTTGAAGTAATGACAAGCTGAGAGTCTAAATGTATACTACTCAGTAATGACATGATTACACTCTCTGCTTGTCATTACTTAGAGATTACTCAGTAATGACATGATTATATTTCAGCTTACACTAGTTACGATTAATGTATCATACTGTATGATATGCCACCAGAATCATTAGCAGTTGTTGTGAGCAAATTTGACATTGAGGCATCTGCACATGCTCTGACATATTCTTATCGAGGAGGATATCCACTCAGTTTATCCGTAGAACTGGTATAAGTCAATCATGCTCTGACCATATTATCATGCATGTAATAGACGGTCAGCGTCCCATTAGGTGTGGCCCTTAGATGATGTTTTGTAATAAAGGCAGTCACTTGCAGGTGTTATTTTGGACTTATCTTTACTTTAGGGGAAGTTCCACCAAAATTCTGGCAGAACTATCTCAATTTAGAACTTTAGCTATAATTTCATGTATATCATGGTTTCGTCGCACGAATTCAGATGATGGCTAGAATGCTTTGGATTCGGTACCTCCTAAATATCCGGTCGGAGTGTGTCACTCGATGCGCAAGAGACTACCCCACGAGCTCAACTACTCGGATTCTTATATGCTAGAGAGCCGACTAAGGATTCTAGGGTACGATCATGTGTGCCGGTTCTTGAGTTTGAGTTCTTACCGTCAAATCTCGTTGCTAGATTTGGGGCCAAATCACAATGATTTACTCCACATGACTAAATTCACGAGTGATAGGGTTTTAAGCATCGTGGTCACAAGCGTCAGGGTAATAAGCTCATATCATGGGCACCGCAAGCCCTATGGCAGGGTCAAGGGGAGCAATCTTGATATTGGGTTCTCATTGCTAGAGACCCAACATTGTTTCACGATATCAATATTGAATAATTTTATCTATCATGGAGAGAAATCTTGATATTGGATCCTCATTGCTAGAGACCCAATATTGTCTCACGATATCAATTTTGAATTATTTCATCTATTATGGAATATTGAAGTTTCACCTATTTCTTAATGGAACTTAGAAATGGTATACATTAAGGCATGTCTCGTAATGTTTTACAAAATAAGAAACACAAATAAAAATTTGCATTTTGTGATATCAGAGAACATGCCTTTTAGCTTAATCCGAGAATGCATTTTTTTGGAAAGAAACCAATGAAAAGTGTCTGATACCAAATCTAAAGAAAAAAAAAAATTCATTTAGTAGATATAAGTTTTAAGATGGTGGCAGTGGTAGTGATGGGTATGGTGGCTGTTTCGAGAGTGGAATTAAAGGTGGTTGGGGTGGTGGGAGGGGGAGGAGGCAATGGTGGTTGGAGTAATGGCGGCGAAGATGATGATGGTAGCGGAGGAGTGAAGGTTGCAATTGATGTTAGGAGGTGGTTAAGGTGGCAGTGACGTAGACAATGTGGAAGTGGTGGTGGCCATGGTAGTGGGGGTGGTGGTGATGTTGACATTGATAGTGGTTGGAGGTGGCAGGGGTCATAATGGTGGTTGAGAGGCGGTGGGGGCAATGGTAGCGAAGGTGGAGGAGGTGTTGGGTCACACATCTCGACCCGAGAATTCACGTGGATACCAAAATCAAGGCATGCTGTGTTAGACAAATAAGGAATATGGTTGGAGTCCTTGTGTAATTGTATATAATATTATTATTGGAAGAATAAGCCGTCCTATAGCCGTCAAGCCGTCCTACAGCCGTCCTACCTTGTCCTACCTACACACTAGCCGTCCTACAGCCGTCAAGCCGTCCTACAGCCGTCCTACCTTGTCCTACCTACACACTAGGACGGCTACCTTGTCCTCTACAGCCGTCCTACCTTGTCCTACCTACACACTAGGACGGCTACCTTGTCCTACCTACACATTTGTATCATGTATATATATCCTTGTAATCTTGTAGAGAAAAATTAATGAGAAAAAAAGCATTCTCTTCCATATTTTCCACAAAGCGTTCTCTTCCATATTTTCTACATGCTGGCCCACACTTGAAGAGCGACAAAGCCTAATGTGAACCTGATGTGTAAAAAGTACGAACAAATTTAAAGAAAAAAAAACCTAAAGTTAAATAAACTAAGAGTCTGCACTGTGGGATGAACCTTATTACAATGCATGTAGTGTTAAAGCATAGATAAAAGTGCAGCATAATTAAAGAATATTCACATCTTGGATATAATTGATATTTATACAAAATAACGGAAATTAACTTCCTACATTATCGGAAGTGGATTCCAAGTGTTTTACTCTACCATGCCTAATGACTTGAGTAAAATAAACTTAGCACTATATTCCTAAGGCATCTAAGTCCTTCCAGGAATATACAGGCACAATTTGCCTCGCATCCAATTTTTTAGCTATGCATCCAGAACTCCGACCAAGGGCTTACAATATGATTTTGAACTCCGAAAGATCAAACCGTTGAAGACAAGCAAGCAAGACTATTCGGAATTGGCTAGCTTCAGATCAACAAGAAGTTCGAAGGTTATTCCGATGCGCATTCCAGAGAAGTTAGTTTGGGAGGATTCACTCATGGTCCATTGGTAACTACCCATCTTTGAAGCGGTACGCACATTTTTTTGGGCCCGTGACACGTGGCGAGATGACGAGGTGAAGAAAATTCACATCTACTAGTTCTGCCACCTTCGTTGACATGTGTTCGTGCACAAGCAATGCATGCATCTACTTGTGTAGGGCATAGATGCCAGAAATATCGGAAAGATACCTTTGACATGTAAAATTTATCTTATAGCTAGCTCTAAACATCCCAGCAATTAGCCAAGAAAACTAAGAATAATTTCCATGAGTTCAGTTCAATGGATACCTTGTCATATACCTGACTAGGTCAGAAAAGAAGCTCCTCGAAGATTGCTCGGCATAGAAGCTCATTGCAGCATCCTCGTCAAGTTGGATGAGCCTTTCGTCAAGGATTTTAAAACCAGAATCCGAGTAGCATTCTTTATCTTATCAGTGTAGTTATCATACAACCCATCTGGCTTATTATTGCTATCTTCTCCTCCTCTGTAATTCCATCAGACTATACTTTTGGAAACATTATATAAAAGAGCCGTTAGATAATAAGGAACTAGTACACAGATACGTATAATGATACTATGCATAAATAAAAACCCTCCCAGGAACGTCTTTTAAATCAAATTAAAGACTGTCGGATCCAAACTTCTACATAGCTCAAGTTCTAAAGGTTAATGAAATACAATTGCTAAATCCTTACCCAGGAGACTAGCAAGCAGTCCTACTCGTTAAGCGATTTTGCTGGAAGTGCTTTTATTAGAAAAATGTCGAAATTTGTTTATAAAAAACTTGGAAAAAGTTTTGATATTTTATGTCAAACATTGCCACAACAAAAATAAATAAATTAAAACTGGCGTGATGGTAAAAAAAATATTTATTGACGAAGAATATGAAAGTTAAAGTTCACTCTTGTAAGAGTTCTCATATTCAACTTTTGTGTATGATAAGTTCAATATCTAATTATTATGACATGGCTAATACGAGGCTCTACTCAAATTGTTCACCCCTTACATAAATATACACAAGTTATATTGTACATATCAACTTTCATCATCGTGGCCGTGGGATCTCAAGTATAGGTTAGTTTTCTCAAGTAAGGTGTTAGCCTGAATTTCATAGATTTTCAATCGAAATAGTACAAAAAAGGATTGTTATTTTTAAAGTATTAATAACAATGCTTTTGAAATGGTTGGCCTATTTAGGTGCCAAGGATTAAACGAGACGATTCATAGAATTTAATGTATCTTGAAATAAAAAATTGATGTCAATTTCCAAGAAAGAATAAGTTTCATTTACGACTAATGCGTTTTCTACCTTCAACTTAAACACTATATGGGAAGTTGACATTCATTTGTTGCTTCAATACGTCTCGAGTCCGGTAAATCCAGTTATACGCACCAAACGAAGCCCAAAGGGAATACAACACAAATGATAGAGGAAATCCCGTTCCATATTAAAAAAAAACAACAGATGTTATATACAAACATAAGATTCTTGTGCCTTGCTCTTCGGTTCCTAGAAATACTATATCATTACATCATCCTGAAAATAGTTCGAAGCAACAATTGAAGCACTCAAAGCAAGCAAGGGCAGTGCAGATTTGTGTGAGAACAATTGCGCACTGGTTGTTCATGTGCGAACAAGTGCTAATGAAACACATGCAACAGACACGGTCGAGAACTCGGCTACAGCAGTTGGAAGCAGCCTTCACCAAGAGCTCTGTGGCATCAGCCGCCTTCTCTTCTTCGCTTCCCGGTGCTTTGTTCTGAGCTGTTGCAGTCAAGTTACCAAAGCCAATGCCCAGGTTTCCGAGGATTATCATCTTCTGGCTACTCGACTGCGTCTTCTTCCACTTGGTAATTTTGTTGTAGACCTACATGAAAGTTGGAAACAAAGAGATTACTTCTATTGTCTGTTGCTAAGCAATAAGAGTACTTCAATGCGAGCGTAAACTGGTTTATAGTGTTATCCAGGAACTCAGTTACCAATTTTGAGATTATTAGAAAACGAATAATGAATTCCAGCTTCAATAGATGGTGAGACTCGGGTAGGAGGTGGATTTAGATAGGGTGGAATAAGGTAACTTAAATAGCTTTAGCTTAGAAGGGTAACACATAATCTGCGTATCTTTCCAGCCTAAAAGAATTCATGACAACATTCTCTTCGGATTGCTAACGAGGAACTTGGGGGAACTGTTTATCGACCTAGAAAATTACAGGGTAGGGATTGGCTAGCTAACACGGGAAGAGCTGAAGATGCATACCTCTTGGATCATAACTGATTCCGGTGCTTTCTTCCCCTCATTAGTCTGCAGCAGTATCATGCAAGTGTACTCAGATGGAACCCCGGTTTGTTTGCTCAATTTAGAAACCTACAAGCAAAGCAGGTTGAACAATTGTAATGGATGTAAAAAGAAGTGCATAAATCAGAGCTTCTAACAACAAAATAATTAAGAAAATCGTCATATTTCTACCAACTCTGAAAAATATATGTACTCAATTCGGTGCAGTTGCAGAAGGGTATCCAACCACTCTTGCTTATCTATGATAAAAGGATTCATCAAAATCCAAAGCCAACAAACAAACCTTCTCTTCTAGCTCTTTACTTCCCGATAACCATGCATGAGCTGTAAGCATGTCAATATGCCTTCTTGCAAGCACCTGTTTCAGAAAAACAGGAAAAAATGAGTTCATTTGTTTGAAGAGAAAAAAAAGGTATAAGTTCATCAATACCAAGAGTATTGCAGGGAAGTAAGCATGGAGAGCAAATCATTGACGACTGATTCTACTTAATATTTTCAATTTCTTATAACGTTAAATTCATAAGAATCCATGTTTCAAGGCCCATACCCGATCAAGTGGAAAATCCTTAGATCTTTGCACTTTCAAGTCTAAGACAAAATTGCTCATATCAGCCAAGGTACCATGAACTTTAATGGAGTCGGGGAAGCTTCCCTCGTATCTGCCTGACACGATCAATGGACTTCCAGATGAAAGGTCTGGTATATGAGATGGACACATCTGCAAGGAGCAACAAAAAACACAGCATGCCGCTGTGCAGTTAGATATGGAGTGGGATTCTCTTCCCTCCTAATTGAATGGTCACGAGTAAGTCACGTCAACATCTTGTGTTGACTTCTTTATAGAGAGAGACAAATAGGAAAGTAAGGAGGGGAGGGAAGGGGAGGAAATTTGGAGGGGAGAGAATTCTACTCTGTTAGAAATTGGAATAGAAAACTTGTTAGAAGAAAAGGTTGTAATATACAAAGTCCTCCAAGCAAAATAGACTCGAATATCGTTAAACCTCAAGATACAAAATGGGACATAAAATTAAGCCCAAGATTAGCATACCTCAAGTGAATCAAGAGAGTCTAAGGCATCCACGGTTATATTGGCAAGAATCACCGACGATGCACTTGTAAATAATCTTTGCATTCTATATTCAATTGACCCTGCAACGAAAGAGTATATTTAAGTACATAGTAATAGCTTAATAAATGTAGGGAGGGAGAGAGAGAGAGAGAGAGAGAGAGAGTATGTGTGTGTGACTAAAAATTCCTTAGTTTTATACCATCATACAAGATTAGAACCATTACCAACACAAGCTTAGCACCATTACTAACAAAACAAATATTTATCGTATTTTGTATTGACAACCTTATATCTTGGTGATCAGTGATGAAATTACAGTAAAAAGAAAGAGGGAAGGAACTGACCTGAATCATAAGCAGCATCATAGTAACCCTTCCCAATTTGAGCTAGCATTTGCAGGAAGTAATGATTACAATATAAACCTGGCACGATATTTCAGAAAAATTAATTTACAAATTCTAGAAAGGAAGGGTAATATGATTGTCAATATTTAGAATACTTATCAAACTGAACGATCTTGATCCAAAAAAAGGAAACAAGTAAACGAACAACATCCTTACCTATGCCAAAAGTAGATATGCGAGGACAAATTGAACCTGCACTAGCATAACCTTTCATAAAATTGCAAATCTCCCTTTCATCTTCAACTGCCCCATCAGTAATGAGAAAGATGAAAGGAATTGAATCAACCGTTTTGGCCAACAACATCATAGCCTAAAACAAACCAGACAACAGGATACAAAGTCAGATACTCTTCAAGGGGTATGGATGTTGTTGAATGCTAGACGTGCAAACAACCAGTTATGGATCACATATAGCATGTACAAAGACGAAAAATGCAAAATCAAAGTATGGACAAACCTTTCCGTTTTTTCATTCCAAACAATTACAGATTATAGTTTTAACTCGATTAGACAGAAATCATTTTGAATATGCATGAATGGTCAGTGGTCACTAGGAGTGCGTGTTCAACAATTGGGATACCTGTCTGAGGGGAAGCAAGATATTTGTACCACCATTAGCAATAAGATTCGCGTCAACCCAGTTCTTAGCTTTTAGAATTGCTTTGTTTGTTGCCAACTCCATTGATGATGAGAATAAGTGAACCTCTCCATTAAAAGCTATTATGTTGAAACTATCTTCTTGGTTGAGTTTAGATAGTGATGCCAACAGTGCATTCTTTGCATTTTCAAGAGGGTCTCCCAGCATACTTCCACTCATATCAACAATAAATATAACTTGCTTCTTAAAAACCTATAAATTCAGCGATACAAAGTTAGATTTTTATTCCCGTTTTACAATATAGTTAGAATTACTATTGCAAAAGGCTATAAAAGTCTGTTTAAAAATAAAAATTGATTTGGGACGTTGGGCAAGAAATTTAGCCAAATGAAGGAAAATTCACCATCTAATACGAATAATAATGTGAATACAACCTCAACGCAACATTACATAAAGTTAGAATGAAATAGGTGTTAGGGCTAAACGAACCCTTCTAGTCTGGTTATTTCCGGGGATCAGATAGAAGCAGAACATCTCTCTATCATCAAAATCACTAAGTATTGGAGATTGCAAGAACACGCCGCCATACAAGTCATTTGTATGAACCTGTAAATACAGTTGCCAATCAAGATAATCAACACATGTATGATGATTGCTCCGTGACCATCATTTGCTCAAAAAACTTTCCCAGCTGATGCATATCATGAAATTCATTAATAACACAAGCAATGATTCAAAGCCTTACAGTGTATGAAAAACTAAAGGCCGCACTTGACCATGATTGCACCTCTGCTTCATACGAAAAACTCAATTTACCGCTTTGGTGCCTCTCATCCTGGAAAATCACAATTCAACATCACTTCACGTGTCTCCGAGGACTAACTTACTTGAACTTACGAAAAAATAGTTTACCTTAAGAGGATGGCTGGTACTTTTACATGAAACGTCTATGTTAGTACCAGCATTCACATTCAGGAAGATCTTCTCCCGTTTTGAAACATTCCTCCCAGCGGGATTGACATATGCCGGAAAACTAAAAGGTACACTGAGGGAGAAGTGGCCATCATGATACAACAATTTCTGAGACCATCTGATCTTGAATGAAAGTAAGGAGCCTCCATCAACCTGTGGGACTTTTAAAGTGTATGCCTCGCGTTTCAGAAAGTAACCATCTTTGCCCACTTTCTCCCCATTTGTTGAGTCCTCCGCCGCGATCAGTTGAGTCCGATATGATCTTCCGGCGGCTTCAGCCTCAACACCTAGAAGTGAACCCTGTTAGCCACATCATGTGTTTTCTTAAGAAATTAAAAATATATACTAAAAAACTTCAAATTACATATAATTATGGACAAATATTTAAAATAAAAAATAAAAAATTAATGAAGTCCTTCCAATTCCAATTTCAAGCCTTCAATTAACTTAATTTAGACTAATTACTAACACAAATTTCTTTCCTTCTTTTAACTGAGTCAGAAAAAAAAAAAACAAATTTCAATTGAAAAAAAGTTTCCAATTTCAAATAAACTTAGCAAAAATTTCTTTCGTTTGTTTTTACTGAACCAGAAATTCCAATGGTCAACATTAGTCAAAATTCCAACTACCTGGTCGCCCATCGGAACCGCCACACGACAGTCGCACCTCTTCGCGGAGGAAACACAATGCACGCGCCACGTGCCGCTCAGGGTAACAAACGCAGTGTCCAGATAAACCTCGATCTCCATAGCTATCCCGTGCATATGCAGAGGTATTAACGCCGGCGGTTGACACAGGCCGTGGACGTACGGCTGGTAGCTCGGAATGTCCGGATTTTCCACGATTTCCGGGTTGGTAACCACCGCGTACACCATCGGAGCCTCCGGCAAAAACGACTTCGACGACCTCGTCATCGCCAACGGATCGGGGACGGACTCCTTGCCGTAGAACACCCGCTTGGAGAGGCCAAGGCCGTACTCGACGCAGCTGGAAAACTCGGCGGCCATTTCGCCAGAGGAGATTGGGTTGCGGCGGCGATGGTGGTGTCCGTAGAGTTAGGGTGTGAGGTTTCTGAAGGTCATCTGAATAACGGAAGCTCGAAGCTTTTGGATTATGGCTTTTGAAGGGCAGTTAGAAAGAGAGTGAAGGCGAAGAGGAAACGAACAGTCACAGTGGAAGGGAAATTAACCTTTTTAATTAACTGTGGATTTAATGGAGCATTGAATGGTGAAAGAGCCAATTAATGGCTGACACGCTGGTACAAGTGGTGGTTATCTTCTGTAGCTGAACTTTCCACGACATAACGACAAGTCGGTGGGCCACAAGCAGCTACGATGCCGGGTGAATCCAGTGCGGCGAGGTAGAATTTTTTGGATATACTAACTGGTTACTAGTGGGGCCCGTTCCACGTAATAATTTGTCAATCGGACGTAATTTAGAGGTGATAAATCAATTTATTGAATTGTTAATGAATACATATTTAAATGTATTTAGTTTGATTTTATTTTATACCATCATAATAATTATTAATTAATCTCTATATTATAAAGATATCAAATTAAATGAATATGCCCATAGTCACCTCTACAAACACTCAACCACACAATTTTTGGACAAGAAATAAATTGTAAATGTCAGGTCCCCCCTGATAATTAATTTATTTTTAGTTTTCGTCTTCACTTTTTTTTCAAAACTGATGCAAAAATAACAAGTTTTATAAAATAGCACTCCAAGTTCAAATGGAAGAAATAAAAAAGCCTAAATTATTGGTTGTCCTGTTTTATTTAATTTGGAGTCCAATTGGAAGAAGAAAAAAATACCGCAATAATTGGTTGTCATGTCATATTTAATTGATTCACAGTTGTAAAATTTCGTTAGTGTGATACTCCCATTGCAACGTAAAAAAGTCGGAAGTATTGAGGTGACATATTTTTCTCAAGAATTTAGTGGTCTTAGCAAGGGCTTGCATGTATAAACCTGAAATAAAATGTTTATGCACAACAAAGTGCTAATTAGGGCTTATCTTGGGGTTTAATTTACTGATATTATTCTTCTCACCAAGGAAGAAAATATATATTGTACAAGGATGATTTACAAGGAAGGAAATATCAAATAACTATCCTAATTACATCCTAATTATAAGGACCCAAACATGTAACTAAACTAATTACAAAAGGTCAACTCTCCAACACTTCCCCTCAAGTTGGTGCATAAATGTCGTTCATGCCCAACTTGACGAGAAAGTTGTAGAACGCTTGACTCGCAACAACTTTAGTTAAGAGGTCTGCCAATTGATCCTATGACTTTACGAACGGGAATTGAATAATATTCCCATCCAACTTCTCCTTAATGAAGTGTCTGTCAACTTCCACATGTTTTGTGCGATCATGTTGGATTAGGATGTGTGAGATATCAATAGCTGCTTTATTGTCACAAAACAAATCCGAGGCCGACTATAAAGGACACCTGTGCTCAGCGAGTAACCTTCGAAGCCATAATAGTTCACATACTCCTTTTGCCATGCTCTTGTTTTATGCCTTTGCACTTGATAAAGCAACCACTTTCTGTTTCTTACTCCGCCAAGTCATTAAATTTCTTGCTACAAATGTAAAGTATCTAGATATGGACTATCGATCAGTGATGTTTCCTGCCCAATCTGCATTGATATAACCTTCTATCCAGCAATGATCATTATTGGAAAACATGATGCCTTTACCTGGGGAGGATTTTAGGTATCATAGGATGCATTCAACCGCACCCATATGTGTATGACTCGGATAATGCATAAACTGACTAACGACACTTGCTGCATATGCAATATCAGGTCTGGTGTGAGATAAATAAATTAACCTCCCAACTAACCTTTGATAACGATCTTTGTTAGTGAGAATTTGATCAAGGTGCGTGACAATATGGTGATTTTTGGACAATAGAGGTGTCAGCCGGTTTACAATCAAGCATTCCTATTTTGGCTAACAAGTCTAGAACATATTTTCGTTGAGATAGAAATAGGGGTGTGCTATTCACACACCCCTTTTTACTTCTCACACACCTCTTGTTAATTTCTGTTCGTTGATCTTCTTCATTTCATCCGATCTGACGGCCGAAAATTAGAAGGGTGTGTGAAAAGTAAAAAGGGTGTGTGGATATCACACCCCTATAAATGTACCCTGTTTAGATCGAGCTACTTCTATCTCCAAGAAATATTTCAATACACCAAGATCTTTCATCTCGAACTCGGTTGCTAGATAATCTTTTAGCCTTGAGATTTCCTCTTTATCATCACCTGTAACAATCATATCATCCACATAAATAATAAGTGCCGTCAATTTACCCATTCAACGTTTCAAGAAAAGCGTATGATCGGAATTGCTCTGCTTGAACCAATACTACCTCATAGTAGTCTAGAACTTACCAAACCATGCCCGAGGTAATTGTTTCAATCCATACAATGCTTTATTCAACTTTCACACCACTCTAGGTTGTGAAACCGATGCATAACCAGGTGGAATATCCATAGACAATTCTTCTTTAAGATTACCATGTAAGAAAGCATTTTTTACATCAAATTGTTGTAATGCCCAATCCAAGTTAGCCGCCAATGAAAGTAACACTCTTATCGTATTAATCTTTGCTACCAGGGCAAATGTTTCTGGATAATTAACACCATACGTCTGAATGTATCCTTTGGCCACCGATCGTGCTTTGTATCGTTCAATAGACCCATCATCTTTGTACTTAATGGTATACACCTATCAACATCCGACTCTCTTCCTCCATTGCCTTGGTCCATCGATTGTCAAATAATGCCTCCTTCAAGGAACTAGGTGTGTTATCATTGGATATTTGTTGTACAAACGCTTTGCCGGGTTCTGATAATTTATCTGATGACACATAGTTGGCAATGGGGTATTTAGAGCATTTCATTGTTTTCGGTGAGTACAGATTAGGTGACTTTCCCCGGATGTGCCTGAAAGCTAACTGATAAGTCGGAACATCGGATACATCAACAGGGATAGTAGAGCTTGCCTCAAAAATATTCTCAATAGTATGGTCATCTTGTGGTACTATATTTGGAAGTGAGGGGGAGTAATATTAGTAGAAGTCTCAAGATTGGCAAATGGAAGCACTATTGTCGTGGGTGAGGACAACACTGTTGTGCCTACCGCTGGTTCCGTGGGCAGCGATGCTGTTTCTGTTGGTTGGCCTGGTAGTGCAACCACTGCAGACTTGGCTAATAGTGGCAGCAGAAGATTAGTGGTAGCAGCCATGATCCCAACCTGCTAGTCATGCAGTGTCTCCCTTGAAGAGTAAGGTTGGAAGAAGCTGAAGAGTAATACATCTCGGACTCAGAAAAAGTAACATCCATGGTAGTATACATCTGATGGGAAATAGGGTGGTAACAACGGTACCCTTTATGATGTAATCCATATCCCATAAAAATACAACGGAGAGCACACATGTCAAGTTTCGTCCGTTGATTTTTATGTACATGAACAAATGCAACACATCCAAAAACTCATGGTGGGAACACCAAAACTGACGGTAAAGGCATGAAGTTAGTAAGAACTTGTAAAGGTGTAAGAAAATCCACTACTTTGGATGACATACAGTTGATAAGATAAGTGGTCGTCTGAAGAGCAACATCCCAAAAGGAGCGGGGAACATGTGCCCCAATCAAAAGTGAGCGAGCCATTTCTAAAAGATGGCGATTTTTGCGCTTAGCCACCCATTTTGTTGAAGAGTATGAGGACAAGTAGTCTCGTGGAGGATTCCGTGATTAGTTAAATAATGTGTAAAATCATTACTAACATATTCACCGCCATTATCAGAAAGCAAAATCCGGATTTTAGTAGAAAACTGTGTCTAAACCATGGTGTGGAATGTCTTAAAGGTCAAAAACACATCACTTTTATGCTTAAAGAAGGTATAACCATGTCATCCCTGTGCAATCATCTATGAAAGTAACAAACCACCAAATAACAGATGAAGTAATAATCGAAGATGGTCCCTAAACATCTGAGTGAACATGACCAAAAGGAATAACACTTTTATTAGAGTTCAACAGATAAGAAACACTTTTATCATAAGCTAAATCAGTGGGGTCGTAGGTCATATGGTCCGTGGCACTAGAGTCAATGATCCAACCAGACTGAGTATCATCATGATTCATATTAAAAGCATAACCACAGTAAGTACAACCACCGGCCGGGATAGGTGGTTTGGAACGAGGAGGGCGAGGGGCCACAGTGCGCTGTGATGCCGTTTTGGCAACGAAGAGCGAGCCCTGTGTTGGGCTCGGGGCAGTAGCCTGGGGTTACAGTCTTAGGCTCAGTGCATGTGGCTTCTGGGGAACGCGGGAATAAGGTGGAGCCACGACTCATGCTGCAAGCCGAGCCACCATCGTTGCCCACTTGGTAGCTGTCATTCGGTATTCATAACAGCATGTCGCATTCCTTCTTGGCGAACATAGACAAAGGTTTATTCGATGGAAGGAAGAGGCTTAGTTCGTAGAATATCACTACGAATTTTATCAAATATCTCATCCAATTTTGCAAGCAAAGTATACACACAATCCGTTTGAACAATTTTATTATAAATTTCAATATGAGTAACGCACTTCATCGGATTGGGTCGACAATAATCAATCTTTTGCCACAAAGACTGAAGATCACTATAGTATGTCTCCACATGTCATCCGTCTTGCCTCATTCAATAGGCCTTGCAAGTAAGATTGTAGACTTGAGATATATCGGAGCTGTCATAATATGTGTGAGCAACTGCGTCCTACACTTCTTTTGCCGCCAGTAGTCGAAGAAAATACCCAATCAAATTGGGTTCCATAAAATTGATGAGCCAACCCTTCATAATGGCATTCTCCGTACGCCATTTGGTGAAGGCCGGATCGTCGGTAGGTGGTTGGGGATTACTTCCAAACAAGTAGCCCAACTTGTCTTTTCCAGCAACGAACATCTCAACAATTTGAGACCAAACTCCATAATTGGCACCGTTGAGTTTGATGCCAATCGAAGTCGTAAAAGAATCATGATGAACAATTTGTGTAACAACTTGTGGTTGAGGTGGAGCATGATTCATGGTAAGGTCGGTTAGGGTAGTAGTGTTTAGAATAGGGGTAGGATCGGTTAGGATGAGGTTATTTCCACCGTGGAGTGGTGGCAGGTTCTCCATGGGAAGGCTGAGTTTGCTTGAGGGAACTCGCAGAGCAGAAACCCTAGGATCTCTGCTCTGATACCATGCTAATTATGGCTTATCTTGGGGTTTAATTTACTGATACTATTCTTCTCACCAAAGAGGAAAATATATATTGTACAAGGAAAGAAACATCAAATAACTATCCTAATTACATCTTGATTATAAGGACCGAAACAAGTAACTAAACTAATTACAAAAGATCAACTCTTTAACACAAAGCTTACAAAAGCATTTCCTTTAATAATTGAAATTGTTAAATATTAAGACGTAAAATCCGTGGAGATCGAACTCTTATTAAAGTATATAAACATTATTGCTTATGATCAGTAAAGCGCTATCTGCTGAAGATAATAATTTGTATGCAATGACAGCTGTGTTTAGATTTATTAGACCAAGCCAATTATTATTTCATTTTATATTGAAATTATTTACCAAAAAAAAAAAAATATATGATGATGGTTTGTTAGTGGGATTACGATAATAATTTGCTTTAACCCAACAAACTTGGCTTCAACTTTCTCAAAAGCTTCTTCCGATAAAAGAATATATTTCTTTATTATTAAATCGCACATCTAAATTTCATGAAACATGTGGTTAAGAAAATGCCACAAAAGTCGCACGATTAAACTATGGGAAGGACCACATCTTAGAATGTCACCTTCAAGTTTTCAACAATGATACTGTCTGGCCAAACGGCTAAATTAGGAGGATGGTCACTGATCATGTATCAACCGGACCACCGTCGTCTGCCCCATGGCCGGTGTTGGTGGCCCATCACTTGGAAATTTGTCCAACTTGCGGATTACTAGCAACTTTCTCACAATGATACCGTCCGGCCAAATTGCGATTAGAAGAGTGGTCACTAGTTATTTATGAAATGGGGCCGCCGTTGTTTGCCGTGTGGCCGGTGGTGGTGGCCCATCACTCGGAAATTTGCCTAACTTGCAGAGTACTAGCAACTTTTTCACAATAATACCATCCGACGATTAGAAAGGTGGTCACTAGTCATTTATGAAATAGGACCACCGTTATTTGACGTGTAGCCATTGGTGATGGCCCAATAGTGGAAATTTGCCAACCAAGAGAGTACTAATAACCTTCCCACTTATGCTTTTAATTTTCTTTTTCAATCAAATCATATCTTTGTAAAACAAATTGTAAATACCCCAACACATAATCTATATGTACTCATCTTACATTCTACAACTTCACACCTTGTTAGCACATAAAAAATGTTCCATAAAATATAATTATATAGGTGTAAATGGTAGTTTAATTAATATGAACAGTACATAGTAGCAGATGTATAAGTGTTGTACCCTAATATTTTTAATATAAAAATAATAAAATATTGAGGAATATAAAATATAGTCCCTTCACCATCGGAGATGAAACATTATAGAGTAGTTGTTTTTGGTTCGTTGCACTTTTGTTCTTATAGTTTTATTTTTTTAGCACTCTTTTTTCAACTCTTTTTATGCATATTAATCTAGAGATGAAAAATCAATTATTATTATTTGGTTTTTTAAGCTAAAATGGTCCCTGAGTTTGTCTACCATAAATCATTTTAGTCATTCAATGAAAAATCTTCATTAAAGAATGATTAAATGATAAAAATTTCCTAATTTTTGTCAAATCATTTTGGTCTATCGTTTATTAAATTGAGGATATTCTTGTTATTTTGATTCTTATTTAACATAATTTTTCACGAAATGGCCAAAATGATTGATGGTAGACAAATTCAGTGACCATTTCTATTGATTTCAAATCTGAGGTCATGAACCATTTTGACTAAAAAACTTTATTATTTTTTGGGTGAATTGGAATTTTCCTAACAAGTAACAACGTCCAAATGAGCATTGAACAACATCTGACATGTGTAGGTTTATAACCGGAAGAGATCCCTTCCAGATCTCCCCCACTAATCAATTAATCCGGGTTCTTGAAATATGATCCAACGGCTAAAAACAGAGAGCCATTTTAAAAGTTATAATAATTTTAGCCATTATATCAAATTTCAAACGTCCGAATTAATTGATTGGTGAACTTTGATGGGAGAGATCCGGAGAGGATCTCTTCCCGTTTATAATTGAGAAATTCTCCGGATCTCTCCCTGTTTATAATTGAGAAATTCATAAAAGTTATGTGGCATGCCACTTGAGATTGAGAACTGAGTGATACCTATTTCGAAGTCTACGTCTCCAGCGAGGTTTGGATTTTTGTGTAAATGTTGACTAAAGAGGAGACCCACCACAAGCGATGGATCCACTTAAAGCAACTACCTTTGTATAAACTTTGGCACTAAAGACAAGTAGATATTCGAGAGTCATTTTTTACTCTCATTTGATTGCTTGAAGATGACGTCTGAGGATTCTCTTTATGGAGATTTGGAGGATCAATCAATTGTGTTTGTTCATTTGTACATCGTACGATCAGTTTTTATTAGATACTATTTATATTTAATTTTAGAAGGTAGTCATAAGGTAACATGGCAATGAGGTTTCTCTTAAAAATAAAAAAAATAAAAAAACAAAAGGCAAAAAGTGGTTTGTCCGAAATTACTTAATACCCCCATTTTTTTCTTTTTTTCACATTTTTTTAGTTATGTATTAAAGGCTATAATTGTAATTTCATTGATTTTTGGTTGATAAAGTGAATTTTATTAATATGTAGTTTAGATAAACACCTATATATCATAAATCAAATCAATTAGAGAATTCTTTCCTTATTTTTCTTTTATTTCTACGTTCTCACTCATTTCTTATTTAATAAACATGTCCTAAGAGGAAACCTTTTTATTTGGACATGTGATTCAAGTATTTTCTTAAGCTTGCTGGTCCAAGTTTTAGCCCATCTTTACTTTCTGGGCTCAGCCCAATCATATGCGATACAAGTAACATTGAGATCCATCGCAAAACCCGCCCCATGCAACGCCGTCGTATGGCTCATCGAATTTCAACACTCAGCTAACTTGGGAAAAAAGCATTCATTGTTTCCTCCTCTAATTAAAATCCCTCGCGCTCGCAGTACGGCAGTAGCCATTACAGCCTGATACGCGAAGCAGGAGGAACCCTAAAAGCAGAGAGGAAGAAGAAGAAGAAGAAGCAGAAGCTCAGCATTTCGAAGTAGTTCAAGCATGAGTCGAGGAAGCGGAGGCGGATACGATCGCCACATCACGATTTTCTCACCCGAAGGTCGTCTCTTCCAAGTCGGTATGAGATAATCACCAATACCTCCTGTGCGATTTCTCCGATTTGAATCTTGGATAGTTCCTCTGATAGGGAATATTTGTGGGTTTTTGGTTTTTCAGGGTTTTATGGGTCACCGAGATCGAAACCCATTTAATTATTATTTTGTTTTAATGCTGAAATCTGGGGAGAAGAGGGGAGAAATTGAAGATTATGAATCTCATTCAATTTAGAAAGAGAAGGAAAAAAGATAGAAGCGAATGCTTAATTTGTTTGTATTGGGTTCTGGTCGGTGTGTAAATTTGCTAGCTCAACTTATACATCAGTCAAATGAAGTAGCTCAATTTGTATGGGTTTCGGTTTCTTGGAGTCACGAGCAGATAGTCGACTTAATTTCGATTATTGAACTTGATCCCTTTGTTGGATGCTTAGAAACCTGAGGAAAATAGGAGAATTACCAACTTAAATCTCACTATTTTATTGATTTTATGTGCTTGGGGTGTAACATTAAGATAAATTTTTATGTCATGTTGTCAATATTGCATAGCATATTAGGGATGTTGTGTTCTGAGTTTGGTTTTTTGATGATTGGATAGAGTATGCTTTTAAGGCTGTTAAGGCTGCTGGGATCACCTCAATTGGTGTCCGGGGAAAGGATTCCGTATGTGTTGTGACTCAGAAGAAAGTTCCGGTGAGTATTGTTGATTAATATAACTGAGTCTGTATTATACCATGATCTGAATTTCTGCGGGTTGGAAATACATCATGAAATTAATGCAGGACAAGCTTTTGGATCAGACAAGTGTCACACATCTTTTCCCCATCACAAAGTTCCTAGGGTTGCTGGCTACTGGCATGACAGGTTTCCTTTTTGCTTCTTCTTTGAAATTTATTGGAATCTCTAACTTGAACATTTGATTTTTGGGCGAAAGTTGGTTCTTTTGTAGTTCAAAAACTCACTTTTGGTTCATCCTCTTGACATGTAATTTTGTAGCTGATGCGAGGACCCTCGTTTCTCAAGCAAGGAATGAAGCAGCTGAGTTTCGTTTCAAATATGGATACGAGATGCCTGTGGATGTGTTGGCTAAATGGTAATCACCTTAAGTGTTTATACACTATTATGCTATACTATAATACAACTGAACTTTTAGCATGCAGTTTTTCAGTATTCCTATCTTGTATTATATTTTAAGTTAAAGAGTGTTTAGTTTTATCCATTTTATGTTTAGCACTTATTTAGGCTTTTTTTTTTTTTTTTTTTTTTTTTTTTTGCAAGTCTTGTTGAGTTTACCAGTTCAAGTAAGAATTGTTCACCCCTTCCTCTTACTTGGATATGTAGTGATGAACACCATAGTGGATGCCCTGGTCCCATTGAATCTACAGTTGCCGTAACTGATAGCTTATTATTTGGTTTACTTCATTACAAACTGTCTGTGTAGGGATGTATTTTAAATGCCTCCATCTCTCTCTCTCTCTCTCTCTCTCTCTCTCTCTCTCTCTCTCTCACACACACACACACACACACACACACACACATGTAAGTATGCAAGTGATACCCGCATTACTTAAAAATCTAGTTCCTTTTTCCTCAGAAAATATAAATTTTGGCCTTCAGATAAAAGAAATTATTGTGGTGCCGAGAATTCATGGTGAGGTGATGGCAATTGCATTTTCTGTTTAAGCTTAGAATTCAAGGGATTTTTGTCTTCTAGTCAAAAGATGGGGAATCATTTCCCTAGGTTAAAGTTTTTTGGTTTCAATGTCTAGGTATCCTCTTTTGGTTGGCATATGTGTTCACATTTGTTATCTCAAGGCAAGGATCTTAGGTTAAAATGCCCAAAAGCAAAGGTTTTTTCTCCCCAGCAGGGGGAAATCTACTCTAAAAGTACTCAAAGTCTTAGAGCAAGGACTGACACCAACTTGGACCTTTTTATTGATATCATTTGTATGACAGGATTGCAGACAAATCACAAATATATACTCAGCATGCTTATATGAGACCACTGGGAGTAGGTCAGTATTTAGTCCTTCCTATGGCAGTTAATAACCTTTTTGTCTTGCATAAAAGTACATCATGCAATAATGCATATTAATTGTTTCTCTTCCATCTTCCACCCTATATAACTTGATGAATTGCCTTTGCACTTCTACTGATGCTATCATTTGTCTACAATTTATGTTTGCTTTCGTAGTGGCTATGGTTTTGGGTATTGATGAAGAGCTCGGACCTCAGCTCTACAAGTGCGACCCAGCTGGCCATTATTTTGGTCACAAGGTAATGTGTTTCATTAGCTCCACAAATTTCATGTATGCAATATCAATGAATTTTTCATCAGAACCTCCACAAGTTTCAAGTATGCAGCAACCCCTATTTTGGTTCTAATTAACAGACACTCATGCAGTTTTTTTCCCTCTTTAGTGCATGCTTTTCCATTTATAGAAAGCACAAAGGTTAATTTGCACCACTGTAATATGTAGATAGTTTCAACAAAGAGTGAATAATGTATTATCTTGAGACATAAAACAATGTATTATCTTGAGACATCACTATTAGCTCTACTCTGCCATAGTTATATCTCTCTATTTTAGAGCATTGCCCTATGGTTCTAGTTCTCAACTGATCAACTATTATGCATCTTAGGCGACAAGTGCTGGATCGAAAGAGCAAGAGGCCATTAATTTCTTGGAGAAGAAAATGAAGAATGAACCTTCATTCTCTTATGACGAGACCGTGCAGGTAGACTTTTCTTATCATAATATATTGAACAGGGTGCATAAGATATTATATTGTTAGACTAAATTTATTCTGGAGATTTTGGTGGCTGTTAGCTATTGAACTATGATTATGTCATAGTTAACAAGAGTAGGAATGTCAATACTAATAATAATAATAATATTTTGGGTTCCTTCCTCTAACTTCGCATATTTGTTTCATTTTTAGACTTGTGTTTCTGCCCTGCAATCAGTTCTGCAAGAGGATTTCAAGGCCACTGAAATTGAGGTATTTGAAAACCCCCTTATAGTGTTCGAAATTTTACTGTTTTGTGATGGGAACCTTAAATGTATTGTTGACATACTGGTAACTTTCATTGCTCGTATGATGCTACAGTATATTCCCACGTAGGTTTTACCTTGTCCTGACATGGCACTCTATTGAGTTTTCACATTATATCACATAACTTTTACTAAGGCAATTTAGTTTGTTACTTTGGGATCGTAAGTGCTTTACTCCATAGGCCTCTAAAGATCCAAGCCAATTGTTTCCCTTCAGTCTTCAATTTTCCATAGGAGCCTAAGAGGGTCTGAAAATAATCTAGTTTTGCATCTCCTGTAGCAACCTGCTTCCAGTTGGGCATCGTATACCTTCGAAGTGTACTATCTACTACTCAGGAGTGTGTTCTGTTAATTATATTTCTTGGGTAAAAATTGTTATTGTGTGAGATCTCTCTGGAAAACTGCTTTGCAAAGTTACTTTCAATATCCTATGTTTAATGGTTTTGTATATCTTAATTTCTATCAATGTCACGCCCCTACATGCGTAAAAATTTGGGCATTATATGCCAAACCCTTTGGAACTAGGAATTTAATATATGGTAAATTTTGAGTATCGCGATGGTGATGGTATAATAATGCATTTGCAGCAGCAGTAACTTTTATCAAATAAAATGTATGTTAATTTTCCATTGCCATTTTCAGGTTGGAGTGGTGGTAAAGGAGAATCCAGTCTTCAGAGTACTGTCCACCGAAGAGATTGATGAGCACTTGACTGCTATAAGTGAGCGAGACTGAGTCCTGGCCTTAAGCCAATACTGCCCGGAGATGTTCGGTTTTGATAATGTGCTGCATATTTTCGTATCCCTTTCAGAATATCAGGTTAACTTAAAACATTAAAAGCGATTTGGCCGGGATGTTTACTCCGACGTCTGCAACTTTTTTTAGTTGAATTACTGTTGTATGATTGTCAAAATTCACTCTTTTATGATTTGTAGCCTTTTTTTTTTTCCAGAATTAGTTGTTGAGACTTCAAATTCCTGTTGGCCACTTTTCTTTGGACGGTGATAAGAGGGGAATAGGGTGTTACAAATTTACACCACCGCCAATCAGAAACCAATAGGAAATACAAGGTTTAATAACTTTCACTGTGGACGCCAAACCAAGTCCTCAAAGGGCTTGTTTTGGAAGTGTTTTGAAAATGATTAAAAGCGTTTTTGGTGAAAACGTTTTAAAAACTAATCCTTAATAAAAATCAAGTGGATTCCGGAAAAGCTTTTGAAGTGTATCATACAAGGAGTGTGTATTTGGTGTTTTATTTTAAAAGCACTTTTAGATGAGCCTTAACATTATAAACTTTGGAAAACGAACCTCAAGTCAATTTCTTCTTAATCCCCACCACGTGACCAGGCTAGTTGAAGGGCTCATTTGGAAGGAAACACTTTTGCTTGTATTGTTTTTGTTAGAAATGTTTTTATTATAAATATATTATTTTCCTACTAGCTCGATAGGCCATTGTTAGAGGGGCTGTACGATTGTGGCATGCCGAAGACTTCCATTCAATCATGATGACGTGCATAATTTTGAACAACATGATTGTGGTAGATGAGTACATTGAAATTGAAGAAGATTCCAACGAAGATGTCGATGACGACTAAGCAACACATGCAAGAGCTATGGCAAGAGATGTTGAATATCTCGCTACTACCACATATGAGACCCAACAAGATAGGGTCACATTGAGTGAGTATATGAGATGTTTAAATAGAATCCAAGCTCTTCAAGGTCATGACACACTCTGCAAGGATTTGGTTAAGCATATATGGCGCTGAGAAAGTGAACGTTGATGATGTTGGTGTATTACTGTGTTCTTGTGTTAAATTTAAGTGTGCTATTTTGTTATTTTATGTAATAATTTTAAGTGTATTATGTTGGTATATTCTAGTAATAAATTGAAGTGTCTTCTTGTGCAAAATCTTTTATCTAGTATGTTGTCAAAGTTATTAAATGCTGTTTGAATTATTGAAGACATCTATTGTACTTCAAAGTACAATAATTATTGAAGGCATCTAGATTAATAGAAACAATAATTAATAAGCCATAAATTTAATACACACAACAATTAATAAACTACATAAACTTCATACAAACGACAATTCATAAACCACATAAACTTAATACAATCGATAATTCATAAACTTAATAATGATATCCACCATATTGACTTGGTGGTGGTGGACTAGGGATATAGCCTTAAGATGCTTCATCATCTTGAAATATACTCCTTGTGGCATGCTTTCGCAAAATTTCCTTTTACTTATCTCGTAAGAATTTCTTTCTCTATGGAGTGTATTTGTTGAGGTCTTCCATCATGAAATTACATTCAAACCTTTCTTGCTCCCTATCCATTTCTTCCTTCATGGCCGAACACATTCGGGGCACTTCTTCTTGCTGAGAGCTATGGCATTCTGTCAATCTTGCAAATCCGATAGCAATTTGTGCACTTGTTGGATCTTAGGACTTCCCTTTTCTCTTTGCTTCCTTTTTTCTTATCTCTTCCTAGGGGCCTTGCAAAAGAAGAAGTTGGGGTCAATTCATCAACAGTTTCATTGACACCTTCATTGACATCATTTGTCGGTGCAACTTCAAGTTGAAATAATATTTCCCATTGTTGGTCCACATCGGTTCCCCACCTTGGACAATCCTTGAGGATGTCCCAATCATGATGCAACTTAAAAGGTTGTCATTTTGCTGTTACTCTTGTCTTGTAAATTGTCATTGCTTTGTCACCATATGCAAACAATACATAAAAACAATTAGTTGCAAAATAATATTATGTACATGACAAATAAAATATTAACAAAGAAACTCACAATTTCTACGGCGCTCATTCCACTAGCCATGTCAACCACGGCTCTCTCCAAGCTTCCCTTTCATAAAATGCACGTTTTGTTAATAACCTTCCACCAATCGTAAACATCACCACCTTCCCTTCTACTGGCGTTGAAGTTTTCATGGAACTTATCAACGATTTTACCCCACAAAACCTTTTTATTTTGATTCGTGCCAACGACACCATCTTCACTAATAGAAATCCATGCCAAACATAAAGCAACATCTTCCTCACAGGTCCAATTCCGACCTCTAACATGCTCTTTTGCCATCTTGAAAAATTTGGAAATGGGAAGAAATGGTAGAAAGAAAAATTGGAAGAATTGTAGGAAAAAAGTGAGTTTTGTGTGGATGTTTGAACAAAATACATAGGTATTTATAGAGTTTTTTGGTGAATTTTGAGTTAAATAATTTTTTTAATTATTTTAGTTGTTGGATTTAAATTTGGGCATTTAGATTTTTTTTTTTTTTTTACCGTTAGATTTGATTATATTCAATCTCAGCCGTTGGATTCAATAAATATATAAATATAAAACTAAAAAAAAAAAATTTGAATCTAGGCTGTTGGTGATCCAACGGCCTGTTGATTCCATCTATTCGATCAAAAGAGCCATTGGCTCGCCTGGGGAACGTGGTCGACATGCCCACGTGGGTGGGGCCCAGTCAGTCTAAGTGCTCGCGCGTTGTGCGCGTTTGGCGAGTGGGGGGGGGGGGCGTTTGGCGCACAACCGCCCGAATTCAATCACACAGGTGGGGCCCATACCGAATCCTGGGCTATTTTCTAGGTGGAATTTGGCTATTAGGTTTTAACCCACGCATTTAGCTTGGGTTGGATTGGGTTTGAGGGGGGGGTAAGGGGGAATAAAAGCTAAAATTTAGCTTTTAGCCCAGGGTTGGAGAAAGCCTTAGGGAAGCACTCTAGAGGAGCTTTTACGACCTAAATGTAGTTGGGTTTTCTTCCCTTATAAAGTTATAAGCGTTGTTAGTTGTCAAAATAACAGTTTTACTTATTTTAGAAGTAGTTTCAAACATGCATAAGCTTTTATTTTTTAATTTTTTGTAACAACTTAAGACTACAAACATGCTTAAGTTGTTTGTCCATAAAATAAAATAATTTTCTAACAAAAAATAAATAAATAAAATAATTCATATTTACAGACAAAAAAATAAAAGTTATATTTTGGTTTTTTTTTTTATATTTTATTTTATTTTAAAATTTTAATATTTTAATATAAGTCAATTTGACGACCTGAGGCGGCGGCAGAGAGAAAAAGTACAAGGAAGGGAGGCAGCGTGTTCAGGTCGGTTTCTAATTGCCACATCCTTTCCCACGCACCGTCTTCCGTCGCCCGACACGTGTCCCCAACCAAAACTACGCCCCCGCCTGCCGTTTTGCTTCAAAACTGCGCGAAAGCTCTCCCAAACTCTCCAAACCCCATAAAGAGGAAGAAGCGCAGAATTTATAGGCTCTCTCTCGCTCTTGTCAAAGGATCAATCTTTTATTCGATGCCTTATGCTCGAAGATAATCTCATTCAATTACCATTTTATCCACGCCACAATCGATCTCTTCAGGTACGCTTTCCGCTTGCCTTTGAATGTTATTGTATCAAATTGCCCCCGAAATGTCTCTCGGATTTCCGATTTTTAGGGTTTTAACGCTTAAGCAATTTCTGATTTCAATCAGGTTTTCTTGAATTTTTCTCTTCACGTTATTGGGTTTTCGATTTTGTTCACTTTTTTTATTTTTTTTATTTTATTGTTTTGGTTTTAATTTATAGAATTTTCGCGGTAATTAAGAAAGGAGTTGATTTTGTACACAAGCAGGAAAATTTGATTAATTTTTATTTTATTTGGGAGATTTCGGATTCAGGGGTTTTGTTAAAGTTGAATTTTGATCATATTTTTGTTAATTTTGTATTGTTGTAGGGATAGTAAGCTAATGGCAACTGCAACTATGGCTACCGCAGCCGGTGCAGCTGCTCTTTTGTATTATACATTGAATCGTAAGTTACAGTCCCCTACATCGGATGGTGATGATGACGAAAATGGGGGTGGTGGTGTGCCCAATCATGCTCCTTTGGGAATTGAACGCGTTTCGCATAGGTTAATTCAAGCCCCGGCTACATGGCTGGAGACCATTTCGACTTTGTCAGAGACTCTTAGGTTTACTTACTCCGAGACTTTGGGGAAGTGGCCTATAGGGGATTTGGCATTTGGGATTAGCTTTCTTCTAAAGAGGCAGGTAAAATGTTTTCATGGACATAGTTTCTTTACTGTGTCGGTTTCAGTGTTTGCATTGATTTTGCGATCATTGCATGTGGGTTTTGCTTTATGTGCTGAATACAGTGGTTACACTGATTTTATAACTATCGCATGCGGGATTTGTGTCACTTAGATGGTTGCTTTCATTGTGGTGAGATTTTAGTATTAAGATTCATGATAGACGGATGTTGCTTTTACAAAAATCATTAGTATCTTATATCTGAATATATTACTCAATCTAGAGATGGAAAACTGGGCGGTTGAATTATGAAAAGCATCCTTCTAACTGAGTGTTAAAAACAGAATGGTGAAAAATGTGACATTATACTCTGCAGCTTTCACAAAAAATTTGGGAAGTTTACCTATCATTAGCACTTCTTTGGCATAATAACAGAACCAAGACAGGAATTATCCAAAAGTGTGTGCCATTCTGGAGATAAATAGATTCACAAAAAAAGAAAAAATGTTACATGACATACTATCCTTCTTGTATTTATTGTTTGATTATATGAGCCCTTATCTGGTATATATACCAAGTAGTCATTTTTCTTCTTTGGTTTGGTTGGAAGAGTGATATTTGATAATAGCTCGTCTGCATGGTGCAGGGAAACTTACACGTTCATGGTGTATTTGGTGGAATAGACAGTCAACAGCTAAAAGGATCTCAAATAATTGCTGAACTCAAATACCTCTTAAACTTATTGACACTGTGTTGGCATTTTTCGAAGAAACCTTTTCCATTGTTTTTAGAGGAGACAGGCTACTCAGAAGAGAACGTTCTTCTGCAGGAACCCAAAGCAGGAGTAGGTTACATTACTTACATATTGTTACTGTTGTAGTGATCGTTGGTCAGTGTCTTTATTCACTATTTACTGTCAATGGCATAAAAAATTAATTAGCACTATCCATTAATATCAAATTCTGTATTTACTGTGTTTTGCAGATCTTGAAGCCTGCTTTTACAATTCTTGTTGATCATAATGAGAAGTGTTTTCTGTTGCTGATTCGTGGAACCCATAGTATTAAGGACACTCTGACGGCTGCAACGGGAGCCATTGTACCATTCCATCACAGTGTTGTACATGAGGGAGGAGTCAGTAATTTAGTTTTGGGTTATGCACATTGTGGAATGGTTGCAGCTGCTCGATGGATTGCAAAGCTTGCAAAACCTTGCCTACTAAAAGCACTTGAAGAATATCCTGACTATGAACTTAAGGTAGTGGCATGAAGTGTGGATGTTCTCTATTTTACTACTCATCTTCATTGGCTAATTAGCAGATATTGTTATGTTGTTGATCTAAACGATTCTGATGTGGTAGTTTCTAGAAAGTATACTTTTTCAGTAGACATCTTGGATCTGATACCTTCCAGTATCATTTTTATTGATTTTTTTTATTTTTTTTATTTTGCATATCTATAACTGTGGCCCTGTAGCAGCTTTGCTGCTACAGGTGATGGGTGGGGCTTTATGGATTATCAGATTAGTTATTTCAGCAGTCTTCTCCTGTTAACTGTATTATGAATTACACATACCGTATGACTACCAACAGTTTTTTCTTGGAACTTGATCGAACTTACAATATTTTAAGTAGATTCGTGTAACATATTGTTCAAATGTTTCGTCTTAAACCATTTGGTGGCTTCGAACAATATTATGGTCCACAAGATCAAAACATGTATAACATAATTGTTTCTGACAGATTGTAGGGCATTCTTTGGGTGGAGGCACTGCAGCACTTCTAACATATATATTGCGAGAGCAGAAAGAACTTTCAACAACCACCTGTGTGACATTTGCTCCAGGTTTGTGTTCATTAGATGCCATGGCCTAATATGAATTTCAGTGCTGTGCATCAGCTCGGGTTTCTTTTTTTGTATTCTCAACACCAAAAAACCCTTTTAGTTCTGTCTTGTATTATTTTGTTCTGAATCTGGATTTTTGTTTAGTTTAGCATTATGTAACCGTTTTTTGTTCGGTTAAGTATTTCTATTAGCACTAACTACGTATAACAACGCAGCTGCCTGTATGACGTGGGAATTGGCAGAATCAGGAGGTCGTTTTATTACATCCGTTGTCAATGGAGCTGACTTAGTGCCCACGTTCTCTGCTGCGTCAGTGGATGATTTGCGTGCTGAGGTTATGTTCTTAAACTCTGTTATTGAGTACTCCTTGGGAGATTGCTATCTTTGTTGTTGTGGGGCTAATGATACTTATCTCGTTGACTAAATATGCTGATTTTGAATAGGGACGACACTTCTTGAATAGGGTCATAACTAGTATATTCTCCCTATAAATTGACTTGGACAAAGTTTGTAGTACTCAGATTGTTTTTGTTGCTGCTGAGTGCTGATAAAGCTTTTCATTTTACGGTACATTGTTTGTTCTTCTAAATGGTTTGTGTTATTACTGGTGATTTTAGTCCGATTATGACAATGAAGTTGAATAAAAAGCGAGCAGGAAAAGCTCGTACTCTAGCGCCATCTCTGTATGCTCTTTTCTCATTTCTCTTTAAGTGATTGTAATATTTCCTTCCAGTAAATAAATGGGCTTTCGACAAGGATTAATGATATTTGTTGAATATGCCCAATATTGTTTTTTTCCATGATAGCTTGTTATTTTCGATAAATTTTCTCTGTACAGCCATTCAGTGCTGGTTCTCTGGCTTGTTGGTGCTTGAAAAACTTGCATGCTTTCTGTAGTTTCATTGAGACATTGCAAATGCTTATGATATTCCTTTTATGGTTCTACTATGTCTCTTTCTAATGTATTGTTTTATAAAATTTTGTATCTTTTTACAGGTTACGGCGTCTGCTTGGATAAATGACTTGAGAAATCAGATTGAGCAGACAAGAATTCTTAGCACTGTCTATCGTTCTGCTTCAGCTTTGGGATCACGGCTTCCCTCCATTGCCAGTGCAAAAGCAAAAGTTGCTGGGGCGGGGGCGATTCTACGCCCTGTTTCCAATGGTACACAGGTAACCTTTTTTCTTTTTAATGTAGTTTTGTTTCGCATTGTGTTCTTGTCCTTTCACAACCTGCTTGTAATCAACCAAATACCACTTCTAATATGTGTCATGTCTTGTGACATTCTTGTTATAGAAGCTTTCAACTGTGTAATTCGGCAGTTGGAACTTGGAATCTGTATTCCTCTTCTACTTAATCATTTGATTAGCTTGTGAAACTTTCTGACTTCACAGGTTGTTATGAGAAGAGCCCAGAGCATGGCTCAGGCAGCATGGACTCGTCCTTCCCTTGGCTTGTCATCATGGTCGTGCATGGCTCCTCGTCACCGAGCCTCAGCTGCTCATTCAAACTCAAATGATGAAGGAAGTTCTGGAGGATCCTATGGTGGCAACACAGAGACTTCTGACCCTCTTCTTACACCCCCCAAGAGAACCACAAGCTCAACTGCCATTGAAACCATTGACCTTCCTGTATCTTCATCTGTAGGAATGGAATGGACATCAGAGATTGATTGTTCTTATTCTGATAGAATGCATCAAGATGCTGATGGTGATGTCGGTGATGAGCATGAGGGGCTCACAGACCATGATAGACATGAAGACCGGATGACTGAAGTTGAATTGTGGCAACAACTTGAGCATGAGCTTTATGATAGAACAGAAGGTGAGGATGGCGATGTGGTAAATGAAATAAGGAATGCAGAAAATGAAATAAGGGAAGAAGAAGAAGCCGCAATTGCAGAGGCAAGTGATGGTCGGCCAGAGAGCTCTGCTCCTGACATGAAGGAAGCACATAGATTTTTTCCTGCAGGGAAAATCATGCATATTGTTACCGTTCACCATGGTGGTGCTGATAGTGAAAGCGGTGGCCCTAGCTTGAGTGGATCAGGCAATGAGCAGCCAGAAGAGACAAGGGTTGGTATTTTCCTTACTTCAAGATCTCTGTACAGTAAGCTGAGGTTGTCACAAACCATGATTAGTGATCACTTCATGCCGGTATATAGAAGGCAGATTGAGAAGTTAATTAAAGAACTTGAGGAAGAAATGGCTTCCAACGGAGAGGTGGTATTATAGGGAGATAAACATTGGAATAACAATTTGTCTATACACTCTGCACCGGACTTGGATTTTTACCTCCATCAATTTTGAATCTGAGCTGCATAGAGACGGTAATCCTCCTTCATTTGCTTTGCTGCAATTTGGGAAGAATGGTGATGGCTTTGATGCCGCGAATTTCAAATCGAGGAACCTGGTGGATGAACCTGTATGCAGTTTCAAAAATCCTCGTCTTCTGTAAATTGGTTGAGGTGCTACACTTGATTTCTCTGTTTTTTCTTTTTCCTTCATTAAACTAAGGTGGTAGGCGACTTTTAACATCTCTCTGTTTGTTGAACTTGTGGGTTAAACTCTCTGCTTTTTGTGCGCCCTGATCGACATTAGTTTCTTCAGTTGTAAGAGAGAGGGTTCCATGGCACGGGTAAGTTTTTCTTCACATGGCATTATGCGATTGGCATGAGATGCCACGACGGCTGTGTGCCGTGCCATGGAAATTACTCTCTAGCTTTTAAGGCAACGCACTCAGAGTTTCCCATCTTAATTTTGTTAGAGAAATTTTAAACATCTTATGACATCAGTATGCAAATATGGGAATGTAAGTTTTGGTTTTTTTATTTTATTTCTATGTTGCCAAAATTTGCTGATTTTCTATTAAATTTTCCCTTTAAACATTTATGGATGATTGACAATAGTAATGTTATTTAAACACATAAAACTCGATAAATCATAAATTAGATACTTTGTGCACTAATCAAACAAAAGTTATTTTCTTGTAAAGCTAAATTATCGAGGTATGCGGAATTGGAGTTCCACGTCGAATGCAACTCTTTGCGGCTCAAATATCATGCCAACTTGCATCATAATTTAATTAATTAATTAAATAACTAGCTTTGTTTGCTTTTGGTGTTATATCTAATAAAGGTTCATATATTAATGAATACAAGGCCAACCTTGACTATATATAATAATGCACATAGATTTACCACTTGTCCAAGGAACTTACTATGAACACTACCACGATTTTGAACTTGTGCTATGTAACTCCTAGTAGTAATCACAAAGACCCACTTTATATACATTAAAAGAAGCTATTTTATATTTTGTGGTCCGTTTATTTTTGTCTTTCGTTTGTATGTTACAGAGAAAATAGGCGGGACAAAATGAGGGATGAAGAATGGTAAAAAAGAAATAAAAGAAATGCATGCGGAATGCATAATGAAATGAAAACTAAAATCTAAAATTACTTTTAACTTGTTTTCACATTCAAAATTTTGCTTCATTCATTCTTCTTCATTTCTCTTCATGCCCCAAGCCGTTCATATTCATCTCTCTTTTCAAAATACATTCTCACAGAATGATCAAAATGATTAATAGGACAATCTCAGGGATCATTTCTATCAATTTTAAATCTCAAAGACCAAAGTGAGGAGTTACTACAATCTCAAGGACTATTTTCGTTAAAAAAAAACTTCTTTTTATACACTCATGTTTAATTTGTGTTTGATTTATTCAATCTGATGATAAAAAATAAAGAAACTTGTGTTAAATAGAAAAATAGTGTGTAACTTCCATTTCTCAAAATAAACCATACATATCTATGTGTTTGATTATTAATATTTGATGAGTCACTATCTAAGCTCACATCATCGGATCGTCTCCAAGGATCTTTGAGCTTTTGTTAATTAATTTATATTAAGGGCTGTAATTTATACATGATCATGCATTTGATTTCTCCGTCGAGATCGATTAGTTAAAAGCACGTTGCAAAAATAACAAAGAAGGGGTCTTGCAGACCCTGAAAGAAAACAAAAATAAGCCAAAATCATCAAAGGCAATGGTTTGGAATGATGCATGCAACCACATTTTGGGAATCGGTTTACTAGCTATATATATATATATATTGCTTTTGGTCGAGTACTAATTAGACGCAAATTCTAGTTGGACTTGAACCTTTTATTCATGGTTAAAAACTTACGCTTCTTTATCACGTAAATACTATTAGAGGGGGAAAACCGAACACATAAATTCAACTTTCAAGTGCATGAACGATCGCTTTTATTCACTTGCGTGCGATGCAGTTTCTTATGCATTTATTTTTAAAGAACAAATACTTACGAGCAAAAGGAAACAATAAAGCATAGGGAAATTGAAATACTCATGCCCTTGCCTTGGTTCTTTTGTCAAATTAAGGATACATGGCCATTTCTCTCTGTTGAGTTTTTGAAGGGTTCTCAACCAGAAATTCTAAATCGATTCAATATAAAATAATTTGATGTTGGAAAATAAAAAGGAAAGTATTTTAGGATTTGATTTAATTAGTGATTTTATATGATTTAATTAGGGTTTTGATTTAGTCTAGGTTTCCTTGTCTTGTAGACAAGGGATTGTTTTGATTTATTTCCTAGTATTACTTCTTTGTAATCTTATAAATACCTCCATATGGAGAAGAATAAATTATTGAAGTAGTATTTTGAGAATTGTAAGATTGTAGAGAATTCTAATCAATCCTAAACTCTTTATTTTCAACTTGGTATCAGTGCAAAGTTTGATTCTCGATTGAACTTTGTTGTTAGCGCTTCCTTGTGGGTGTATGAATCTAATTTTCTTCGTGCACCCACATGCCATGAACCTGAGGGTGAAAATTGTCTACAATTGTTAGAAGAAGATAATTTTCCCCTGCCATGAAGAAGAGAAAAAATGACGGAAAAAAAAGAAAGAGAATAAAGATATAAAAAAGTGAGATTTGGTGGTTGGGACTTCCGAAAAGAGGCGTTAGTTTTAGTTTGGCTTTCGGAAAGATTAGCGTTTGTTCCAACTGGACTTTCGAAAAGATGCGTTGGTTCCAACATATCAAGAGATTTATTTATTGGGCTTTTGAAAAAAGATGTTAGTTTCAATTGGGCTTTCAAAAATATTAGCGCTAGTTCCAGTTGAGCTTTCGAAAAGAGGCGTTAGTTCCGAGGATTATGATTTGTTCGTTGGGCTTTCGAAAGAGACGTATGTTCTAGTTTGCTTTTCGAAAAGATTAGCACTAGTTCCAACTGAGCATTCGAAAATAGGCGTTAATTCTGATGGATTGTAATTTGTTGAGCCTTCAAAAAAATTGGCGTTAGTTTCAGCGTATCAATGAAGATTTCCTTCTTGGCAAACTCATGATTTCACATCATGAGTTTAAGGGGGGTGTTGGAAAATAAAAAGGAAAATATTTTAAGATTTGATTTAATTAGTGATTTTATATGATTTAATTAGGGTTTTGATTTAGTCTAGGTTTCCTTGTCTTGTAGACAAATAATTGTTTTGATTTATTTCCTAGTATTATTTCTTTGTAATCTTATAAATACCTCCTTATAGAGAAGAATAGATTATTGAAGTAGTATTTTGAGAATTGTAAGATTGTAGAGAATTTTAATATATCATAAACCCTTTATTTTCAACTTTTGATAGCTGTGTATTGCTGCAGGCATCTAATACGACATTTGCTTTCCTTTATAATCCACCATTATGGTAGGTTAAAGCAATCCAATTAAAAACATTTTAACTGCATCAAAAGAAAAGCAAAAGATCATGATTCATGAAGTAAAGAAATTTCACAAGAGTAATGATTTTACCAAACAGTACTTAAAGGCTTCTATCTTTGATAAGACTGTTTACAATTTTAAAGCATTTTGACAAGAAAAATGGATGATAATTTTTTTATTTTGTTCAAATTGAAGATTACTTATAAAGAAAAATTATCCTTTTTAATTCTACTATTTTTAGGAGAACTAGTAATGATATTTTTTCTTCGAGGAATCTTGAAAATATCTTCAATGTAATGAATAGTCTTATTCAAATTAATAGTTCACATTAAACCGGGCCAAAGAGCCACGACACATGGGAGACAACAACCTCAAAAATTAAAAACAAAATCATGCAATAACAAAGAATTAAAAATTGTAAATTGATTATATCTCAACCGGAGAAATACATATTAAAATGGTGATCATGAGCAATCAATGAAAGAAAAATTGGCAATTAAAATGGATAGGAATCGTCATCTATTCCATCTAATCTTTCTCGTTAAATAATTTGGATCTTTGAAATTTGATCAAACGCTTAAAAATATAAGCCTACTTTAAAGTTATAATAATTTTAACCGTTGGATTAAATTTTAAAGGTCTGGATTGTTTGATGAGGAGAATTAGATGGAAGAGAGGATCCCTTTCCAATTAAAATGATAGCTATGACCCACCTGGATAATTTACCAACATGATTAGTGTGCAACACGTAAGTGCTGACTATGCTGCCCTGTCACGATTTCATATAAGGTAATCGCCACGTCATCCACAGGAGATAGGGATGCCAGTTGGCTTTTGGTTGACCTAATTGAACATGACGTGTCCATTCAACAAAACCCAAAGAGATACAAATATATGCTGATAATAACCTTAACATTCTTTAAGAAAGAAATCAAATTAATAAACTCTTCTTTTTACTAATTAGGATCCAATGAACATAAACCAATAGGGGTATCGCATGAATTAGCAGATCTAGAATTCTAATACATTATGTGGTCATAATCAGGGTACGCTAGGCACTCGGGTGATAGGCTAGGATCTCGAGCCTATGTGCCTAGAATGGATCTAGACGGACTAAACGAATTTACGTAAATTTATTATATATCATATAAATAAGTGTCTACTTACGCTTAAAAACTATATTGATATTGAGAATTTGAGTTTGGTTTACTATTTAACATATAACATATAAAATATATATTATAACTTTTGCTTTAGTACTTTAGCGAATTTGATGATATGAGGTGAAAATTCAAGTGATTATGAGTTTGTAGTATTTTACGAAATATTTTTCAGAGATCGTATTTAATTATAATGAATTTTAAAAGAATTTACGATGTCGAACAGATGGTAGAAAAAATATTGATTGAGTAATACACTATCCCTTTGTTAATTAAAATCCTAGGTGGCATAACTTGAATGGAAAACAATAAAAAAAAAAAAGAAGGGGGAATTGGTCACGTGGGAAAGGGAGAGATGGTCTTTCTTCTTTGTAGGAACTTAGGTCCAAGAACAACAAAGCTATGTTGCTTCTTGGTTCAAAGCTTATGTTTCACCACATCTGCACAACCATTGTGGTCTTCTCTCTTCCACCACATGTCCAGACCGTTGGGTGATCCCGAGAGGTCCTCACCGACACTTCTTTGGACTTTTGAGTGGTCTTGAGACCATCCGGGTTCATATGCCTCTGCTCCCATATGTATGGCAGAACTTCAATTAACTCCTTACATAGTTTTTTTCTTTTTATCAACAGTGGTTCATCCATGAAGTTTAAACTAACTTGCTCCACAAATTATAAGTAAAAAATGAATGTCGGTAGAATTATTATGTACACCTGTTTATAATAGTGATTCAACTACATGCACGAAGAAAATGTTGAACCAAACAACCACTTTCATGGCCACGTTTTCCATTCCAAATCCCTTATAACCTAGCTTGCACGATTTCATCCCTAGTTTGCATAAACACATATTGAAGACAAACTATCCTTGTTAGTTAAGTTGCATGTGAAGTATGCATGCATATAAGTAAGAAAAAAACACGAGCGTGATCACGATCGTTTGGAGTATCTCTGCCCATGTCCATGTGAACTTGTGGGCATGCATGGTTCCAATTCAGTGTACTTCAAGAGACGCATTAAAAGGAGCAACAAATTTGGTCCTTGTTTTTGTGATAGGAACAATTGCTTAGCTTAGGTGGGTTGCTTATCTATTCCCGCTAGCTGTGGCCAACTGCTAGTCTCTTTCACAATAATCACTTGGAAAAAAAGGTCTTTTTCTCGATCGATATCTGCAATAATTTCAGCCTCCTTTAATTTATTTTTTAGGGTCTGGCGAAGCCTGGTCCATTCGTTAATAGTGAAAGCGAAATCATATATTTATGTAATTTTGATTGTGATTGGTTGGTGTTAATTACCAAAACAACCAAATTGTGGAATTGCTGGTCATGAGGATTAATGGTCAACCAGGTAATTGGCATATCCTCGTGCCTCAAAAATGAATGAATCGTGGGGACTAAAGAGGGTTGCGTAAGACACACTTATGTTCTAATGTGAAACTTCAATTATTAAAGGCGTGAATCGTGATCGAATGCACAGATCATATTCAGAAGTTCCACCCCTTTAATTCTTTATTCATTCACAATTTAAACATGTGAGTGCTCATGCGCTCGAGTAAACGAATTAATGGATAGATGTACGCTTAGATGATTGTCAATAAAAAAAATACATATTAATCATGCCGTGATTCGTATGATTTAAAAATGAACAATCGATTATTTTGTACGTTGATCAATGATTTACAGGGGAATCACCGTGATCGTTTTCCTTATTATTTTATGCTCATTGAATCAAAAGGCCCTCGGCACCCCATAAAAATATAAGACGTAGTTAGTTTGTTTGATAACTATTCTATTTTTACTTTATAAGTTCTATATTTTTGTGCTAGAAGAAGGGGAATGTGTATGTGGGAAACAAGTAATATATATATAAGGATGAACGAAAGTGCTCAAAATGTTATAAACTTCTTGTTTAAATGTAATTGTGTAAATCTTAGATTAGATTTAATTATAGTTATTCTTTCCTATATGAATTTGTATTCCTTGGAAGAGAATGCTTTATTCTCTCTTATTATTATAAATAAAGGCACTGCGTAGGGGGATAACACACGTTCCTCTACACAACCCTACAAACACATCTCTATCTATTTTCTCTTTCTACGCCACTGGCCCCCTTCCCCTTGTCAGATAAAATAGGCCACAATACGTTATCAACATGCTCTTACCGCTATGTTTAGGAATCTGACGTGGAAGTTTATGCATCAAACCAATTCACCAATATCATCACGCAATTAGGTTCTTCCAAACCAACGGTTTTTATCTCAATATTTTTGTAGCCCTGATAGCATGAACATTCACCATAATGCATGACCCAACTTTACATTTTTCAAATTTTAAATTCGACATAAATTGTGTATACATTATATCCATAATTATTGAATTATGTGAATTTGATATTTGCCATGACTTGCATCCTATATTTGCTCATGCATTAAATTATTTGTCAATATGCATTGAATTATAATATGGAAATCAAGAAAAAATAAAAAAATAAAAATTTCTAGGGTTCTTCGAACCCACACCCGCGAGCAAGCTGAGACCATGGAGCCCCCTAGTATTCGAACCCAAAACCTGACGCCATCATCGGCGTCACCACTGATTTTCTGACAAAAGCATGGCGTGCAGCCATGCTCAGCCACCACGGCTACCTTTCCCGACGACTTGAAGTCATCCCTGTCAAAATCGTCGTAGAGATTTTCGTAATCTCGTCGAAATTCAAAAATTGTAACTCGAACTCGAGGGTTTCTTGGTTCGTCGATGTCGAGATTTCACTCTTTGTCACCTAGGAAGAGGTTTTACGGTGAACCATAATCTCATACCACTACTAGAAGCGACATGTCCGATGTTCTTCCCCGGTGAGCACACCCAGCACACGGCTGAGATGTTTTTCTAGTCCAGATACCCAACCTTCTTGGGCTTTGGTTATTCTCGGCCCAATCTAAAACCTAGCATTGGGTTTTGGGTTTGCATGTCGAGGCCCACTGCTAACCTCTTTCTCTCGGCATACTCACCACCTGCCCAATTGGGCTTCGGTGTCTTCGTGTCCCCGCTGTAGTGGAATCCAGCTCACATGACTGTTGTGGACATCTTGCGCTGCGACACACCGGATTCTAGCCTGGCCGGTGCATCTGTGCTCCCCGCAGCATTGGATCAGCGCCCTCGCCTGGGCCTATGTTGGGCCCAACTTTCCTTGACAACCCATTTGCTGTCTTGGGCCTGAAACCCTTTGGCTTGATCCGACCATTCCAGCCCAAGTGTGGGCCTGGACCTCACAACTTAATTTTATGTAGCCCATCATTTTGGGCCCTAAGTGTTTATTGCCTATTTTTTTTAGGTACTTTTGGGTTTTATAATTTTTTCACCCACACTTTAAATTTGGCCCGAAGTCCAAATAATTAATTCAATTATAATGATAGACCTAAAGTTCTATTTGCGTATTTTGTTGTTGCATATTTCTGTATATATATTTGTGTTTGTCTGCAGGAACATATGAACCTGAAGTTCATAATTATTTCAAAACATGAAGTTTCTAAAAACATGCCTTGTTTGAAAACTTGAAGTATTCCTTAAAAACATCACCCATGAAAACCCGAAGCTTTTTCATGCGAATTTAAACCAATACATGTCTATTAGAACTTGAATGTTCTACTCATATGTGAATGGATTGATATTCTTCTCCATTACACTAATCACATCTTATCCATTTATTTTGTGATAGGAACATGTTGAATTTGAACAAACCCGACTTCACCGCTTTAGAGGTCTGTGGAAGGAACTACCTCAAGTGGGTTTAAGATGTGAAGCTCCACCTCACTACAAAGAATTTGCGTCCCACCATTGAAGATGAGGGACAATTCGGTTGGCAAAGCTAAGAAAGCCACTGCCATGATTTTCATCTGAAGACATATCCATGATGCATTGCAAACCGAGTACCTTGCTGAGGAGGATCCACGAGCACTATACGTCGTTTTGTCTGATCGTTTTGATCACCAAAATGACATCTTCTTGCTTGAAGTAAAACATAATTGGCAGCATTTGCACTTCTAAGACTTTAAGTCTGTGAATGAGTATAATTCTGAAGTTTGTCGAATCCGATCACTTCTCAAGTTCTGTAACAAGCCCTTGACCGAAGATGATCTCCTAGAGAAGACCTATTCGACCTTCTCTACTATTAATATTGTCATGCAGCAACAATATAGAACTCAAAAGTTCACTAAGTTTTCGGATTTGATCTTTTTTTTTACTTCTCATTGAAAAATAGAATCAGTTGTTGAAGAAAAATCATCAAGCTCGACCTAGTAGGGCGATTGTTGTGCCTGAAACACATTATAGCATAAAAAAACGCCCAAAACGCCAACACAGGCGTGGTTGGGGCAGCCAGAAACGACCACGTCAAGGTCAACAGAGCCAAGGCCCATCTAAAGGAGGAAACAAAGCCCAGAAGTGCCATAACCTTGCTATAAAGGCCCCAGACTTCAAGAATAAGGGCAAAGCACCTGAAACCATGGATGCAAATATGTGTTATCGCTGTGGTTCAAAGGACCATTGGTCCCGTGTTTGCTTAGCTCCCCAAAAGATGTAGCTGAATATCTTTCTGGTCGTAAGAAGTTTGAATCAAACTTTGTGTAAGTGGATGAATTAGAGAGTACCAAGATGGAGGTTTCCGACTTTCGAGAGGCTATCACCCCTATGGAAGATTAGAATCTTAGACATAAACTATTTTTTTAGCTGAAATTTAGACATTGGGGCCGAAATCCACCAGTGGTCGAACCCCCTCTTGTTTTTTGGTTTTATTTTGAACAATTTTCCTTTATGTTTGGATTATTTGTTGGTGATTTGTTTTTGGATATTAAGTTTTTAATTAATTATCATCCTTAAATACTTAAAGTTATTTTGAATGGATATTTGTTTTTAGAACTTTTATGCATGTGACTGATTCAAATTAATTTTCATTCTAGGTATAACTAGTGGGGAAGTTAGCTGTCTGGCAGAGAGTCCAACCATGCACACCATTTTGCGTGAACACATCTATTTCACTAACTTCATACCTAAGAATGCACATCTGACAACCCTCTCAGGCCCATCCAACCTGATCGAAGGATACGGTAAGACACATATAATGTTGTCCAATGGTACAATTTTGACCATTGATGAGACACTTTATTCTCCGTGTTCCGAAAGAACGTTGTTGAGTTTCAAGGACATTAGAGATAATAATTACCACACTGAAACCTATGTAGAAAATGGAGTTGAATTTATGTGCATAACTTCTTACGAATATGGCCAGAAGCGTATTATAGCGAAGATAAAACGTATCCTGAGTGGTCTGTATGCTACAACCATACACCTCGTAGAAAGCCACTATGTGACCGGCTCTACCTCTGGGACCACGCATGAACTTACACTTTGGCATGATTATTTGGGACACCTTAGATGGACAGCGTTGCGTTGTATCCTCAAATCTTTACACGGGCATCTACTAACTCGAAATTTAGGTTCGATTCAAGAAATCGCATGTTAAACTTGCTCCATGGGAAAATTTATTATTAAGCCTTCGTATGACAATATTCGTTCGAATCCTCCTATTTTTCTACAAAGGATTTAGGGGGACATTTGTGGACCGATTAACCCTCCCTGCGGACCATATAGATATTTTATGGTTTTGGTTGACGCTTTCACACGTTGGTCACACGTGTGCTTGTTGTCCATAAGGAACGTTGCGTTCTCCAAACTGTTGGCTCAGGTTATCAAGGCTCACCACCCTGATTATCTAATCAAATCTATTCGATTGGATAATGCTGGAGAATTCACATATAAAACTTTTGATGACTATTGCATGTCAGTTGGGGTTGAAGTTGAACATCATGTACCTCGTGTTCACACCCAGAACGGCCTGGCAGAGGCATTCATTAAATGCTTACAAATGATTGCTCGATCGTTGGTCATATGTACCAAGCTCCCGATCACTGCTTGGGGCCATGCAATATTGCATGCAGCCATGTTGGTTCGCCTAAGGCATGTTGCGACCCAACCATATAACACCCTTCAGTTGGTTACCGGATATGAACCCGACATATCGTATCTGCACGTTTTTTGTTGTGCGACCTATATGCCAATTTCGCCGTCCTTACGTACAAAAATAGGACCTCAGTGACTATTCGTTACTTAGAACCTTTAACAGGCAATCTATTTACCACTCGTTTCGCGGATTGTCACTTCTATGAGACAGTATTCCCGTCGTTAGGGGGAGATAAGAACGTCAACGTTCCTGAAAAATAACTTGAATTATCGTGGACAACTCCCACTTTGTCTCATTTAGATCCCCACATTGCTCAGTCTGAGACTGAAGTGCAGCGCATATTAGATCTTCAGAGCATGCCAGATGCTTTCACCGATCTAGTGCGAGTGACAAGATCACATATTCCAGCTGCGAATGTGCCTGCAAAGATGGATGTACCAAATGTACGACGGACTTCCCTCCTGGCGGCTCGGGATGCCACTTTGGCCGATTCATGTACATTAGTGGCTAACCAATCATCTGCCTCTACACAAAAGCGTGGCAGACCTCTTGGTTCAAATGATTCACACCCTCGAAAGAGGAAACCCACGACACAGGCACCTGAAGAGCCTACCGTGAATCCAACTGTCGCTTACTCATTCTATCCAACTCATGATGAAATTCTAGATTACGGAAGCATCGTTAAATAGACGAATCCACCTTGTGAGAATCGTGAGATTTCGGTCTATTATGCTAGCTCAGATTATGGTGAAGAAATAAGATGATCGTCGATGATGCATTAACATATGCAGTAGTTACTAAGATTATGTTGAGCGATGACATTGAACCTTGTTCTGTTGGTGAATGTCGAGTAGAACCGATTGGTCAAACTGGAAACAAGCAATCTAATTCGAACTCGATTCGTTTATGAAACATAAGGTGTTTGGACTTGCAGCTTCTACTCTTCCACAAGTGAAGCCTATTGGCTACAAGTGGGTTTTCGTTCAAAAACGTAATGAGAAGAATGAAATTGTGCGTTACAAAGCTTTTCTTGTTGCACAAGGCTTCTCACAATGCCCCATAATTGACTGTGACGAAACTTATTCACCTGTTATGGATGTGATTACTTTTCGCTACCTTATCAGTTTGGTAGTTTCTGAAAAACTGAGTATGCAGGTGATGGATGTAGTAACTGCGTATCTCTATGAGGATCTTGATACATAAATTTATATGAAGGTTCCCGAAGAACCTACATTGACTGGATCAAATATTTCCAAACCTCGGAACACGCTTTCAATTCAGCTGAGGCGTTCACTCTATGGTTTGAAGTAATCCGGAAGAATGTGGTATAATCGTCTGAGTGAGTATTTGACTAGTCAGGGATATGTGAACAATGAACTATGCCCTTGTGTGTTCATTAAGAAGTCACATTCCGATTTTGCGATAGTTGTAGTTTATGTCGATGACATGAATCTTATTGGAATTCCTAAAGAGCTCACGAGAACTGCCGTGCACCTAAAGTCGGAATTTAAGATGAAAGATTTAGGAAATACTAGATACTATCTCGGTTAGAGATAGAGCACCATTCAGATGGAATCTTAATACATCAAACAAATTACACCCAGAATGTGTTGCGCCACTTTAATGAGGATAAAGCGAAGCCTTCGAGTACTTACATGGTCGTTCGATCGTTAGATGCAAAATGAGATCCCTTTTGTCCGAAGGAGGATGATGAAGAGATTTTGGAACCTAAAATTTCTTATCTAAGTGCAATAGGCGCTTTATTGTACTTAGCTCAATACACTAGACCCGACATCTCCTTCGCTGTTAATCTTTTGGCAAGATACAGTAATACACCAACATACAGACACTGGACCAGTGTTAAAGACATTTTCCACTACCTTAAGGGTATTATGGATTTGGGCTTGTTCTATCCCTACGGATCCTCGAGTGATGCTGCATCCCCTTATCTCGAGTCGATTCTTGCCTCGTTGGTTATGACGACGTATAATACTTATCTGATCCATATAAGGCGCGCTCTCAAACAGGTTATGTCTTTACAGTTGGAGATACCGCAATCTCTTGGAGGTCAACTAAACAGACCTTACTTGCCACTTCGTCTAATCATGCTAAAATTCTTGTCTTACACGAAGCAACTCGGGAATGCTTTTGGTTAAGAGCAGTTGTGGGCCATATTCGAAGCTTATGCGATCTTTACCCCGTCTTTGATGTCCCGATGACAATCTATGAAGACAACGCATCATGCATAGAATAGCTTAAGAAAGGCTACATCAAAGAAGACAACACCAAGCACATTGCGCCAAAGTTTTTATTCTCACATTAACAACAAAAACATCAGAAGATTGAAGTCATACAAATTCATTCACAAAACAATTTGGCCGACCTCTTCACCAAATCACTACCGAATGCGACATTTCAAAAGCTTGTTCAAGGAATTGGTATGCGTAAACTTTCTGAGTTGTAACATTGCTAGTTTTCTTTGGAGTTGTGTCAAACTCAGGGGGAGTATCCTGAAGTATACTTGCTTAATCTTAATGTACTCTTTTTCCCTACGATTATGAGCATTTTCCCACTGAGTTTTTGCTACCTAACTAGGTTTTAACGAGGCACCCACCTAGGTTGATCATATCCCTGATGACGTCCTGTAGAAGTTTCATTTGACTTTGCATTTCCCACACATTTTTCCTTAAACTATGGGTTTTGTCCCTACTCGAGTTTTTACCATAGCCATAGGATTTTTTGTGAAACTTACTTTCTTATACAAGTTCCTACCTTATTGAGAATAGCGTCAATGCCAACGAGTCGACTTCCTCAACCTCTACATGATGCCGAATCTATTTGAGTATTTACACACTCAAAGGGGAATGTTATAAACTTCTAGTTTAAGTGTGATTGTGCAAATCCTAGATTAGATTTGATTCTAGTTATTTTTTCCCATATGGACTTGTATTCCTTGGAAGAGAATGATTTCTTCTCTCTCTTATTACTATAAATAAAGGCACTGTGTAGGAAGGATAACACATTCCTCTACACAACCCTACAAACACATCTCTCTCTATTTACAAACCAATTAAATATCATACTCTAGTTTAAATAGAGTCCTGCTCTCCTAAGGTCTTGATTTTTTGAGGATCCATAAGGACTAAATGCTTATTAACCACAAGATTATATTAGTCAACTTAAAATCCACGTACGAACCATAAGAAAACTCATTTTCTTGTTTTGCTTTATTAAGTTGTAAAATATTTTAAGTTTTTGGATCTAAACTAATATAATCTTGTGACTACTATGCATTTAGTCCTCACAAGTCCTCAAAATGAGGACCTTAGGACAGGAAGACTAGTTTGATTAAGGTTCTTCAATTTAACTAATATATACAATATATTTTACTTTTACTATCTTGCAAATTAATTTGATATAGGATTAAGTAGACATTCCAATATGATAATACTAATTGTTACTATGTACATAATTTATTTAAACAAATTATTTGAAGGAGTTTATAGCTTCAAGCAAAGCAGTTTAATTACTTGTAAATACATTAAGAGTGTTTACACACTCGCAATCAGAATGAAAATAAGGAGTCCGATTGTGATTACGGATCATTATTGTGTTTACTAAGATATGGAGGAATCATGACAATATGGGGCCCACATGAAAAATAGATTGGAAACTGTACCAATTTTCTTAATCTTTGGATTGAAATAGGACAAACTGGTCATTGACAAGTCATGCACAAAACTGAAATGACAGAAATACCCACATATAAATTGTAAAAACTCACATGTGATGACATTATTTTCCTGATTTCAAAGAAGCTGTAAGCTTTTAAATTTTTGGGAATATAGATATGTGAGCATACATGTGCATGTCGCGAAATGACAAAAAGTAGTGGAAATATAGAGATTACCATTTATAAGCAGGCTGGGGAACACCTAGTTAGGGCTTGCGTAGTACGTATCGGTTGAAAGCTTAGCGGTAATGTGATTGAGAAAAAGGACTTTTGGAAGTCTCTTTGTTTTGTTTGTTTGCTTTCTTTTTCCTCTGGGAGTCTAGTTTTGAAAAAAAAGACTTGTAGAAGCAAAGCAAACAATTAAACCCGTAGCTTACGCGCTTTTGGTTTACACGTGGATGCAATTCATTGGTTTAAATAACAAAGAAAATGGAAAAACCTCCCCCCAAACAGCACATATTGGGTAAGAATAGTCTGAAAACATGATAATGCTTAGCTGGCAATCAAATAAATCAACGGTCAGAATTCCCTGACAGCAAGTGCTGCTGAGGTCGAATATGCTTGTAGTAGTAGTCCAGCACCTTAAGCCTTCAATCATTGGGTCTTCTGTCTCTTGCACCGCTCTCTCTCTAGGAAGTGTGTTGTGTTTTCCTCTCTGTATCTCTACTTCTCTGCTATTCATATATTGTTGAGTAGAAGATTTTGTGGAGGAGAAACAAAAAGCAATCTCTTTGTTTGCTCATAATACTAAGAGTTGGGTTCTTTCCAAAAACACAGAAAAGAGATCAAAGAGAGAAAAAAGATCAAAGTTTGGGTCTTGCATCAGGAAGACGAAGAGATACTTCAACTAGCAAAGTTTGAGAAAGCTGAAAATTAAGGCTCCGTTTGGATAAAGAGTTTTGAGGTTTGAAGATTATTTCTTTAGAAAATGGCTGCGGAAGAGAAGGTTGAAGAAGGAGCTTGGGAGAAAGAGCGATAGAGGATACGCACAGAAAACAAACCAAAATTAGCAGAAATTCAGAAGAAGAAAATAACCAAAAAAGGATATATCGGGTTTAGGTTTTGATCTGTTTCTGCAGTTTCTGCCGGTAATTATTCACTTTTTGTTTTTTTAACTTGAGCTTGTTTCATTTGAATTGCAACTAGATATTTCTCTGTTTTCACTTTTCAATGAGAAGCTCATTTTCAAAAACATGTTTTTCATTTTTGTTTTGATGCAAGCGATATTGGAAGGGGAACTGAACTGGTGATACGTTGAGTTCAAAGGAAAACGTTTTTAACCAATTTACATGGCATTGCAAGTATGTTTTTATTTTATTTTTAGAAGAAAAAATGGTGCAAGATTTCTTCTTTTCTTTTGATTCATATAGGATTGGAATTAATCTGCAAAACCCATGATTTTATTTTTCTATCTTTTGAGGAAGAAAGAAACTAACAAAGCTATTTCAAGAACATAGTTGGGATTTCCAGCTCAAACCTTGTTTATTTTTTGCCAAGAAGCTCAACGTTTTTTGTTATCCAAAGCCGAATTCTGTTTTTCTTATAAAAAAATAAACACACATAACTTCCCATGATTCCCATCAGATGTTACACATTGCTCATGATTCTAGAAATCATATTTGCATTGCTCGCATTGTTTGCAGGTTTAACAATAATGGCAATGTCCGCAACTGTCGTCACCACCGACACGATTGTTCTACCGGCCGCGGCCGCGGAAACTCAGCCACAACAAACCACAACAAAACTCGTTCCCTCCATCGAAATCGAGTTCGTACAATGCGACTGCTGTGGATTAACAGAAGAGTGCACACCTGCGTACATTGAGCACGTGAGGGAGAGATATCAGGGCCATTGGATTTGTGGGTTGTGTGCAGAAGCTATAAAAGATGAGATTGTTAGGTCGCAGAAGAGGCTGATCAGCACGGAAGAAGCCATGGCCACACACATGAACTTCTGCAAAAAGTTTAAGGCCTCAGGGCCTCCTCCAAACCCTACCATTCACTTGATATCTGCCATGAGACAGATTCTCCGGCGCAGTTTGGATTCTCCGAGGGGGGGTTTGAGATCATCTCCAAGTAGTCCTACAAAGATAAATGCAGGCAAAGGGCTCACAAGGTCTGAGAGTTGCTTTCCGACTCTGACTGGTTGAGGATATTGATTACTGGAGAATAAATTGGGAATAAGGATCAAAAGTTGGGAAAAGTTTGGCGAATTTGCAATTTTATTTGCTGAAAATAAAAACCCAGAAAGGAAAAGCAAGGAATTTAATTGTTAAGGGTAGATGTTTAATTTTAATCGTAATTTAATTAATTAGTACTGAAATACAGAACCTTTTTTTCCTTTAATTTTCTTAATTTTCTTATGGTTATGTTGCTAGAATTTTGATATTTATGAAACTTGAAGGTGAAATTGTTGACATGATATATATATATATATATATATATATATATATATATATATATATATATATATAAGTTTATGAGAATGGAAGGATCATTCTGCAAAGGAATCAAGAGAAATGTGGAAACCTACACATGGCCTGCATGTAACATGGAAAATGCCCACCCATCTACAACTTTTTTCTTCTTCTAATGGTGTTAAATGCTACCAGCATTAGATAACATACATTGATTTAGATTACTATTTTTATTGTAGACCCGTGAATTTAGACTATCTAACGCCGATAATATTTAATGTTATGAAAGATGGAAGTGAAATGTTTTTAAATATATGATTAAATGACAATGAGAGGTCTATCAATTCAACCTAAATTAGAAAGAATTGAAACAAAAGATGACTATGACAGGTAAACGAAGAGGTTTTATAAGGACAGGATTCTCTCCCCTTCATTTTTCCCTCCTCTCCTCTTCCATTTTTTTTTTTTTTTCCGTTTATTTTGCAAAGATGAAATCTTGAACGTTCAAACAAAAAAGAAGGAAAAGAAAAAAAAAAGGGAGAGAATCGTTGTCCGTTTTATAAATCATAGTGGCTGGCACAACACAAACCCAACACAGAAATGCAGTGACAACTAAGAAAATAACACCAGAATCAGAGCCAGACAGGCACTATTTCAGTGACTCTCTGGTGGACAGTGGATAGAACAAGGGAAGGATATGGGAACCGGATCTGGTGCACTGCATGAATGGCCACAATACAATTATACTAGTTTTCCCATCAGATTTGGACCCACACCAAGTTTTTTGGCCGTTAGATATATTCTTCAATATCTTTAACTCAATCATTGATTACCAGCAGATATCTACTTATCGAGTGCTTGAGCTTCAAGCCTTCAAACGTGTAATGCAACATGGCAACTTGGTATGAAGAATATTTGTTTCCTAAGCTTTAGCCATTCCAAAATTTATTAGTTTTGTTAAGGATAGTCGCTTACCGCATGATTGAATGTCAACTGTTGATTGAAATAGGTCTTACATTCATTTACGACCGACAATCATTCACAATGATCTCTTTGGTCTTAAGTATTTTCATGAAAAATATGCCACTTCGAAATAAAATTCGTACGGACCCTTTTTGCTAGAAACTTAGAAGGAAATAAATTCAAACTTCCAGATAAATAAATTATCAGTCTTGATACACCAATACTTTTATTGTAACCGCCCATAATATATTTAAAGATTTTTAGTATGATTTAGATTGATCATACCAAAAGCCAAGTAATGCCAACACAATAACATCATCACCTGGTATCTTCGTATATCGCGTTAGCATATCCAAATTACTCATTAACTTTGAATTTAGGGGGTCAAAATTAGATAAACTCGCCAACTAGACTGACAGAAAATATAATATGAAGAAATTAAGTGTCTTTTTTCCTATGAAATGGTGGCTAACTTCTGAGAAAATACATATTCCTCAATTATTTAATATCTCATTTACCTAATCCAATAATAAGATAATACATTTAACTCAATCATCATCTCTTATTTTATATGGTATTATAATTAATGGTCACATGATTCATTCTTTCTTGTCTTTGTATCAATAGGGATTAATTAGTTTTCTGGCGAACCATATGGCCACTCGTTTGGAAGTGCTATTAAAATTACTGAAAACGGTTTTAGTGAAAAGGTTTTAGATCCAATCTTTAATAAAAACGCATATGAATTCTGGAAATGCATTTAAAGTGTTTTTAGTACAAAAAAAAAAAAAATTTCTCTAAAAACGCTTTCAGTTATATTAAAAAAACTTTCAAACTAGCCATATGTCATTACCCCAACAATAATATGACGAGCAGAAAGTGAAAGAATGTTTTGCTCCGGAAACATTGCAAGACTATGCGCTGAGCCTTAAAATATTTACTTGATTTTTGGATAAAACGTACAATTAGTTTAGATTTTTTATCAGTAACTGAAAAATGACTGAAAAATGTATGGAATATAAAAGGCCCTCTAGCGGGACTAATTGGGGCAGCCCATATGCTCGACACTATGTCGGCTTAAACAGAAGTTGAGTGGAGCCCAATTAAGAGACTATTCGTATGCTATTTTTTGTCGAAATGTACTGAGTTTTTTGGGTTATGCCTCACACTATTTGTATGCTACTTTTGCTTAAGCTATTTTAATAAAAAAAAAATACAACCATTCGTGTGGTCCATAAACCATTCTTAGATTATATATCATATTACAAAATATAATTCTAGTTGTTAGGTATCTTTATTCAGAGCAGTTTGTCTCTTGTGTGGGTCTGCGTTGCTTATCCTTTAGACGGTATGGCCAATCACATCGCTCATGCCAATTATTTTGCCCAGACTTCCGTGTAGAAGAGATCATGCGGTTTGGTTTGGGACGTGATTGATTGGCATCTGAGTGGTGTGGAGGCAGTTGAGCATGATGTGGGGTGCCTACGATGCCCTCTTCCCTCTTGTATTCTCATCCATTTCATTTCCCTCCTCTCACACACTACTCTTTTGTCTTATTATCTCTATAAAAAATTAATATAAGATGTTGATGTGGCTTAACTGTGACAGTTTAAATAGGAGGTGAGGTAAAAGAAGAGAAATTAGAAGGAAAGAAAATACTTCTTCCACTCCGGCCGAGATAAATCAACAACAACGAATGACCACTAGTTTTGGAGGTTGTTGGATCTCAAATTTGAGACCATCGACCCAACCAGCCTGTGTCTTGTCAGCATGAGTTGAGGGTAAGAAGTCACTGAATATTCAAAGGAGTCGCTGCTGGGGAGAAAAGGGCTGCAATGGTCTGGAAATTGGTTTTGAGCCTGGGCCTTAACTTTTTTCTGTTTTGGATTTGTTTTGAGACGTTTCATACCAAAACAGGTTTTGGATTTAAAATTTTTAAATCAAAACATGTGTTTTAGAAAGGAAAAAAAATCAAAATTTTGAATCCTTTTTTTACCAAACGGGCCCTAAATTACGTAAAAATTATTGGTTGATAAGAAATGAAAAATAGAATGAAGGGTAAAATTGTAAACCTAACGTAAAAACCCAAACCCTAGTTGATGCAAAAGACTATTTCCTCTCCTTTCTCCTACTTTGCACTGCGTCGTTCATTCGTCTCGCGATTCAGCCTCCCCTTCCGCGCCGCCACTTTCCCGTCTTCTCCGACCTCGATTGCTCTCATCTGGAAATCCAGCCTCCAGGTTAGGGTTTTCTCTTTCGCATAATGTAAATCCTATGTTATATTATTTTAATAAGTTTCTGTTGGGTTTCTGAATGAATGAGAAATTTTCATTGTTCCTGACAATTTTATTTATTTAGTTTTTATAGCTTGATTCGTAGAAACATATGGGTTAGATTTGGTACCCAGAACCCAATCTAATTTATTAATATCGTAAAATGTGAGGAGCTGTTGAATAATGATTAAATTTTCTGTAATCTCATTTTCTAGGGTTTATATTACTGTATATTCTGTTTCAAAGAAAATTTAATCTTCAAGAAGTTGCCTTGAAGCTTGGTGCTCACTTCTTAGTGGCAGCAATTACCAAATACCATGAGATTTTGAAGCCCTATTGAGTTTTTTGCTCTGTTTTGTGGTGGTTCTTGAATTTGAATTTGTGTTTTACTTATTTCGTAAATTCGTTATGCTTTGGATACCGTTGTATCCTCCCTAAGTACGACGGGATTTCGCTAACTCTGATGTACTAGATTGTAGGGTTTGAAACTAAATCAAATATTTGTGCATTCTAAATTTTTCTTTCTTATTCTGTTTTCCGCGAAGAATGGAATCCACGATTAAGCATGCTATTGTGATCAAGGTTATGGGACGGACTGGATCTCGTGGGCAGGTGACTCAGGTGAGAGTCAAGTTTCTGGATGACCAGAACCGTTTTATCATGAGGAATGTCAAGGGACCAGTGAGGGAGGGGGATATCCTTACCTTGCTTGAGTCCGAGAGGGAGGCAAGAAGGTTGCGGTGATCAATCAGAGATTGTCTTGCTTATCGAAGCTCCTATGTCTGTGTTTGTTGGGGAATGACTGTTGTTTTGCCAATTCTGGGTATTACTAGCATCATAGACCTAATTTTTGTCATGAGATTTTGTTACGGAATCGTTCTAAACTAAATTGTCTGAGAATATTTTTTGTTTGTTTGAACAAGTAACAATGTTCCTGCTTGCTGTGTCAAATTTTTGCTTTCCTTCTTCCCTGACCTCATCTTATTGTTATTGAGCAACAATTCTGGTTCTTAAAAGTTACCATGTTTTGTTGCTTCGTCGGAGTTGAAATTTGGTATGTAATTTATCTTGTTATTTGTTTAGAAGGGTGAAAGGGAATAGGTTCTTTATCCCATCGGCTTGTAAGAGAAAATACATCATATGGTTCTGGTTCTAACACTCGTCGAGTGCAAATATCTGGTAAGAAACGATTCAACTGACATAGAAGAGCTGTCGAGTGTTATAGCGTCGACTGCAACTAAGCATATGGTGTTAAGGTTACTGGTTGTGTGATGGATCCCAAGTCGAGTGGTCAAAGATGTTCTAGTCTCCGCACCACTGTTGGGTAGCTTTGATGTGTTGTGTTATGTTGTGAGGTCATCAAGCAACTAAGAAGAGACTAGAACAGCCTTTGCCCACTCGAGTATGGTGGGAAGCGAATCAGCAACTAAGAAGAGACCAAATTTTGATAAAATTCACGTTGTCATCTAATTCTTACGAGTATTGTTAATATCATGTTTGTTCCCTAAATTTTTGGTGTTCTTACCTTTTGGTACTTGAATTTTTTTTCCTTGCTGATTTAGAGTTTGTCTCTGACCTTCTGAAAGCGTGTTTAAGGTCGTTTTTGTTACAATCTTACAATATAAACGGGACGTTTGCACCATAGGCGCATTCTTGTTATTTTGCACAAGCAATTAGAGGAGAGAAAAAAATCAGTAGTCCAGTGCAGTGGCACTAGATACACACCCTCAGGGTCGGCCGTGTACTTAAGACACAAATAACTGTTTTCACGTTCGAGCTCAGCTCTTTGTAAACACGAATGCAAACTCGAGCTTGTAGTTTGCTTGACTCAATCATTTTTGAAACAAACTCGAACGATATGATTTTTTGGACTCTGTTGCAAGGAGAAAGATTGTTGGTTTAGTAATAACGTAAAACATTTATCAGCCAAACTTTACAACAAACCTAGTCAAACTAAAATTGTTCAAGTCGATTTACAGCCCCCCACCCCCCAATCTCAAATTTAAAAGTAGGTACATGTTTTGGTGATTACGTAGGTGGTGGTGGGTATACACTAGAGTCATGGACCACACTCCACTTGATTCCCCCGTTAGACGTCGTTTTGCCTGCAATACCGAATTTAAAATCCCGGTCCCACCCTATGTCATGTGGCAGGCCAATCATCGCGGCTACATTATTCATTCGCATCCTCCAAAATTCGGAATCCAAAATCCAACCGTAAATAATTAGCTACGGCAATCGGATGAACCTGCCTAAAATTCGCGCACCAATCCATTCGTAACAAAAATTATGGAGCCACGTGGCAATTAGAAAACCCCACACCCAGTTTCGCAGTTCTGCGGACAAACCCATTTGTTGATTTTCCTCCTCTTTCTGAGGAATCAAACACTCGATAGCAATGGCCGGTTCCAACCTCCTTCCCTTCCTTTTCCTCCTCTGTTTTCTTGTTCCTGCTGCGCTCTCGATCCCGCCCGACCTATCCGACCGTCCAAAAACCTTCATCGTCCACGTGTCCAAATCAGACAAGCCCACCCTCTTCTCCTCTCACCGGAGCTGGTACACCTCCATCATCCAATCCCTCCCGTCCCCCCACCCCACCAAACTCATCTACACATACGACCGCGCTGTCCACGGCTTCTCCGCCGCCCTCACATCCTCTCAGGCCACCCAGCTCCTTTCCCACCCCGCCGTCCTCTCCGTCACGCCCGACCAGCCACGTCAGCTCCACACCACCCACACCCCCAGCTTCCTCGGCCTCGCTGAATCCTTCGGCTTATGGCCCAACTCCGACTACGCCGACGACGTCATAGTCGGCGTCCTCGACACCGGGATCTGGCCGGAGCGCCCGAGCTTCTCGGATTCGGGTCTCGGCCCGGTTCCGTCCCGATGGAAGGGCACGTGCGTCAGTGCCCCGGACTTCCCATCCTCCTCCTGCAACCGCAAGATCATCGGCGCCAGAGCCTACTTCGACGGCTACGAAGCCTACATCGGACGATTAATGGACGAATCGAATGAATCGAAATCGCCGAGAGACACCGAAGGCCATGGGACACACACGGCCTCCACCGCCGCCGGCTCCCCGGTCGCTAACGCCAGCTTGTTCTCGTACGCTCGTGGCGAAGCCAGAGGCATGGCCACCAAAGCGAGAATCGCCGTCTATAAAATCTGCTGGTCATTTGGGTGTTTCGATTCCGACATTTTGGCCGCTATGGATCAAGCAATTGCCGACGGCGTTGACATAATTTCACTCTCCGTCGGAGCCAGTGGTCGTTCTCCACCGTACGATCGAGACTCTATAGCCATCGGATCCTTCGGGGCCGCCCAGCATGGTGTTCTCGTCTCCGCCTCAGCCGGTAATTCTGGGCCCAACCCATTTACGGCCACCAACATAGCTCCATGGATTCTCACAGTCGGCGCTTCCACCGTTGACAGAGAGTTCCCAGCCGATGTTATCCTCGGCGATAACCGGGTTTTCGGAGGTGTTTCATTGTACTCCGGCGAGCCTCTAGTCGATCACCAGCTTCCATTAATATACGGCGGAGACGCCGGAAGCAGGTACTGTTACGCAGGGGCTCTCAAGCCATCGAAAGTCCAGGGAAAAATTGTCGTCTGTGATCGCGGCGGCAATGCGAGAGTCGGAAAGGGAAGCGCGGTGAAGCTAGCCGGCGGGCTTGGGTTTATCTTGGCCAACACAGCCGACAGCGGAGAAGAGCTTCTCGCTGATGCTCACCTTATCCCAGCAACAGAGGTGGGTGAAATCGCCGCCGATCAGATAAGGGAATACATCAGATTGAGCCAATACCCGACGGCCACAATTGTTTTCCGAGGAACTGTAATTGGGACTTCGCCGCCGGCCCCAAAGGTGGCAGCTTTTTCGAGCAGAGGACCGAATTCTCTAACACCAGAGATTCTCAAGCCCGATGTGATTGCTCCTGGAGTGAACATTTTGGCGGGTTGGACTGGGGCGTCTGCCCCCACGGATTTGGAAATTGATCCTAGAAGAACCGAGTTCAATATAATTTCGGGGACATCTATGTCGTGCCCGCATGTGAGCGGCATTGCTGCATTGCTTCGAAAGGCCTATCCGAATTGGTCGATTGCTGCTATAAAATCTGCGTTGATCACAACAGCTTACACTTTAGACGATTCAGGTAAGAAAATCAGGGACCTTGCAACAGGGAAAGAGTCGACTCCTTTTGTTCATGGAGCAGGACATGTTGATCCCAACAGAGCTCTCAATCCCGGGTTGATTTACGATCTCAATGTGAATGACTATGTTGCATTTTTGTGCTCAATCGGGTACAGTCCAAGGCAAATCGCGGTTTTCTTAGGAAAGCCTACTGGTTCTGATATATGCACAAAGAACAGTTTGGCTAGTCCTGGTGATCTGAATTACCCTTCACTTTCCGTCATCTTGAGCTCGGATCAAAGCCTGGTTAAGTACAAGAGAGTCGCTATGAATGTGGGGAGCAATGTGGACGCAGTTTATAAGGTGAATGTTACTGCTCCGGCTGGTGTTGAGATCAGCGTTTCGCCGAGCAAGCTGGAGTTCAGTGAAGAAAACCAGAGTCTGAGCTATGAGGTTACATTCAGGAGAGGAGTTGGGTATGATGGCGGAGAGCGATACGGGTCTATTGAGTGGACAGATGGTAGCCATCTGGTGAGGAGTCCGGTTGCTGTGAGGTGGAGCAGCACTCGGTATACAGCTTCCATGTGAGATTTAGCGTTAAGGTTGTTCAGCTAGCATTTGGGTGATCACTTTGCTTTGTTTTGTGCAATTTGTAAGTTATCAGTTAGCCCACTTGTATATATACATGAAGGGCTGGGGATGTGTGTATGGCGCGTTGTATGCCTTGGCTGGAGGGCCTTCTCGAATCCTACGTTGTGTAAATTTTGCTTAATCAATAAAGCTCATGCATTGGCAACCAAAAGAACCGTCTCAGAGGGTCTGTATACTGCTCGAAATTTTGATTGGATTTGGTTTGACCCAAACCTTAATACACGTACAGTCTGACTATTGGATTCGTTCGTAATCGATCTTTTGCTTAATCAATAAAGCTCATGGATTGGCAACCAAAATAAAGTTTTCTTAGTGGAAGTTGAATTGTCTCAATAGGCCTATATATCTCGGATTTGATACAAATTCGAACCCCATTATAGTCAACAACCATCATGTCTTATCTCATTAAGTAGGGTTAACTGTACTATTCTAGAATGCTATTATACACGGTTTTGCACAAGCCTTTCGTTAACTTCAAGTACTCCATATATTTTCTCATAGTATCTTTCAAAGTCTTCCTAGTCTACCTCTACCATTTTTGCCATAATCCTTCACCTCATAATCACATCTTCTAATCGAAGCATCTGTAGGTCTTCGGTTCACGTGTCCAAATAATCTTAACCGAGTTTCTCTAATCTTATCTTCAATTGCGGTCACTTCCACTTTACTTCGGATATCCTCGTTCTTAATCCTGTAATTTCTCCTATGCCCCCACGTCCAATGAAGCATTCTCATCTCTGCTACATTCATTTTTTGCATGTGTTGCTTTTTGATCACCCAACATTTTGTGCCATGAACATTGCTAGCTATATTGTCGTCTTGTAATTCTTCTTGAGCTTTAGTGGCATACGATGATTGCACATCACAACCAATACACTCTTCCACTTTATTCATCCAACTTGTATTCTATGGCTGAGATATCCATTTATTATCTATTCTAAGCCCACTATAGTCAAAGTATCGAAATTGATCATAATCTAACTGTCGAGCACAGAATCTCAATTCATCTCCTACATCGAATTCAGATCAAAATCCAATCCATTTAATAATGTCAACTGTACTAAGTAATCTTGAGAGAAAAGTCGAAGAAATCACAGAAGTCGAAGAGAGAGAAGAAATTGAATAACCGTTTTTCACTTTCATTCAATTAATGGTGTTATAATTACAATTTACAACTGAGAGTATTTATAAATTACAACAGTATACACTCATATAACTACATTAAGACACATCCAATTGAAGAAAGTTGAGGTTATAACATAAAAAAAAAAATTAGCAATATAAGGAGTAGCCCAATTATTTATAAGCGCATGCAAGGTCACTCATTTCCCTGATATGGAATTTACTCTCAACACGTCCCTCACGTGTGACGAATTTTCAAGCATAAATGTGGACAACACAAATAAGGTGACGTGGAACAAGGGTGGCCGTTGGGCTTCATACATAAAACAACCTGCTCTGATACCATGAAGAAAGTTGAGGTTCCACAATAAAACCAATTGGCAATATGGAAGTAGCCCAACTATTTATAGGGAACTTTAACGAAAAACTCACGGTACTGTTCAATTTAACGAAAAACCACATTTTTACACTAAAAAGTCAATCCTGGTACTATTCACTTTACCCCTTATTTTGTCATTATCGTTAAAATTTAAAGTTTTTAAGTCATTTTCATTAGTTTTCCTCTATTTATAAGCATATGTAAGGTCTCTCATTTCCCTAATATGGGATTTACTCTTAATACGTCCTCTCACGTGAGACGAATTTTCAAGCATAACTGTGCACAACACAAATAGAGTGACGTGAAATACGTGTGACCGTTGGGCTTCATACATGGACAATTTACTCTGATATCATGAAGAAAGTTGAGGTTCTACCATAAAATCAATTGGCAATATGAGGGAGTAGCTCAATTACTTATAAGCACATATAAGGTCCCTCACTTTCCCAATGTGAGATTCACTTTCAACACCAATGACACAATAACACATATCATAATCCTAAGTAAACATATTCTCTATCGAATTAGAGGTCTTAACCGTCAAACCGTAACAAAACAATATGTCCATTTGCAAACCCCCACTTGATATGCACATGCACAATCTTAATTTGTTGTGCTTGAGAAGCAACATGCTCACCTTTGTTGCTTGGTGGGCACAACAACTATGTTGGATGGGGCGCGGGTTCCAAACTTAACTGTTGGTGGTGTGGGTGTGGTAATCCGCGACTCTAATGGAAGTTTTATTGGGGTTGCTTCATTTGTTTTCCAGGAGGTGTTCTTCCTTGTTCAAATCGAAGCGTTGAAGATTAGAGTTGGTTTCGAATTGGTTATTGAAGGAGGTTTACATAATATAGTTTTTGAAAGTGATTCACTTCAGATTGTTTCCGCATTGAATGATTCTTCTACTGATTCGTCGACTATTGGACCTATCATAGAAGATGCCAAACCCTTTATGGAAATGATCGCTGAAGATTCTATTACCCATGTTCGCCAAGATGCCAACTTTGTAGTCCATAGAATTGCTAGGTTTGCTCTTCATTCGGAGGGTAATTGTACTTAGTTTGGTAATCTTCTTTTATTTATATGTGATCTTCTAGAGGAGGACCTCCTTTTTCCTTGTACTATTTAGCCTAGCTCATAGCCTTGGAATGAAATATCTAGTCTTTTATCATTAAAAAAAAAAATTTAAAAAAAAAAAAAAAAAACTATGTTGCATTTCATTGTATTATCAATTAGTTAACATGCAACTTCAACTGAACTAATCAATTTTTATAAGGGAATCGATAGTAATAGATTACAATTTTTTAGAAACTCAATTAATGAATTGGTAAGGGAAAGAACGTGTTCCATGTGTCCAGTTTGCAACAATACAACGTCTAAATAACGTGCGAATAAAGTATAGCCGGGACCGTTGATAATACAGAACACGTAAACAGATAAATTGCAACATGTCAATATATATATATATATATTAGGTTAGTAAACACTAACAGCAACGACGCTTTGGCCGAGTGGTTAAGGCGTGTGCCTGCTAAGTACATGGGGTTTCCCCGCGAGAGTTCGAATCTCTCAGGCGTCGTCTCCATCTTTTTCCATTTTTCTCATTCTTTTTGGTCAAAGTTTTTTGTTCATTCTTGTTAAAATAGAATCTTAGCAGGTGAGCAAGACTTAAAACCAAAGCCGGGTTATCAAGCCCAAAAACCAATAGCTAGCCCATGAATCTTAAAGAGTGGACTTTCTATATCTAATTTTCATCTTTGAACACCTTGTTTCTTTAGATACCTACAATTTTATTTTAAGAAACAACGGATAGAAGTTACGATTATTCACATCTTCTGGGAGCCGGGATTCGAGAAGACTCGTATATGCATTTCAACCTTTTTTTAACCATAAATCTGGCTTCCACACCAACAACGGATTTTAAACCCAAAACCTTCAGTTTTTAGTTTAAATGAATTTTTACAATCCGTCGTTTACTGAAACACTCATGTAAATTTATAATATTTCTAAGTTCTTCCTACTAGAAAATAGAGAAAAAAAATTGGCACAACCATTCGACCCGCTCTGCCATACCCTTCTTTTTCTTCTTCTTCTGCATCTCATCATTCTTTTTCAAAAACAGCGAATCTCAGTCCAGTCCAGAGCCCATTTCCATCTCTGGTGATCGCCATTAGGCACTCCAGTCTCCACTGCATCTGGGGTTGACAAGATCCACCGCAACCGCGGCTTAGAAAAGGACGACGCCATTTTCTAGATTCTCATTCAAGCACCCTCTGAAATCCTTATGGCTTGGAGCACCAAGAGGAGGTGGTGGACCCACCTACAATGGGATGGCTCTTGACGATGCCGTCCCCTTGCCCTCTAAGGAGGAGGAGCACCACGGCGTCGGACGGCCAAAGTGGGAACTGGGTTTGAAAGATTTTACACGTGAGGTCTCTCTTTCTCTACCCAGGAGAGAGGAACAGCATGGGGCAAGAGTGGCGACGTTGCATAGCTTCCTAGGGAAGATGACCGTGGAAGGTTGACTCTGAGAGAGGAGAGAGAGATAGTTGGGTGGCTGCAACACCGTTTCTGCGTTCATTTTTTTATTTTATTTTTAAAATGTTAAGAACTATTACCTAAAATTTAGTTGGGTATTTTGGTAATTTTACCATGGATACAATGGTCTTTAAAATAAAGAAAAACGTGTGGTCCATAAATAAAAAAAGTGGTGTACAAAGAACCACTCAACTTAAAAATTATCAGAGTATACTGTTGATTTTCTACTTAATTATCATGTGAGTGAAAACGTTCCTACACTATTTTTCGTTGAATTAAGTCCTTAAAGTCATTAGACACTGTCAATTTCATCTTTAATATTCTATTTTTTTTCAATCAATATAAATCATGTGACTTGCAAGTGGTAATATCGTCATTTTCTCACCCATAAACTCTTAATATTTGCATATAGATTGCGAATCTAGCTATTAATTTACTCTCCAAATTTAACTTCATTCACTATTTTCTCGTAAAGTTAAATTCTTAAATTCACTAAAAATAGCCAATTTACCATTAAAAAGTATCACATTCAAGTGACTTGACTTAATTGATTAATTAATATTTAAATAGAATAACTTTGAGTATTATAGTAGGGGAATGAAATTGACAAGTCTTAATAAGGTTAAGGACTTACTTAAAAAAAAAAAAGTTTAAAAACTTAATTTGTACTCAGGTAATAATTCATGAACCAAATTGACACATTACCTCATTTATTATTATATTTATATGCCACATGGTTAGCATATAAAATATTAGGTTTATTACACTTAGTATCCCTCTAGTTTATGATTTGTAAAAGTTAAGTACCATATTTATTAAAAAGTTTACAATTACTATTCTAAGTTACAATTTTTTACACTATATGTCCTTTATAATGTTCAAATAAGTGGGATAGCAAACCCGGTCCACAAACCTTTATTGGGATGAGGTGAGCATAAGCACTTCTCTACTCTCCTTTACATTGGCCAATGTTATCCCGAGCTCACAATCGATATATAGCTTCACCAAGCTTTCCTTTTCGACTCCTGTATGTGAAGAGTGTGAGGAATGTGATGTGTATGTATAGAGAATAAGAAGACATGATAATAGCGGAAAATATATTGAGTGTATTAAGATAAACTGTAATTGAAAAAATAGAGGTTGATTTCTTTGGCTGCATGATAAATCTGAAAAAGAAAAAACATAGTAGTGAATAGGAATCCCATGGGTGGGTGAGTGGATGGTTTGGATTAGGCTAAAGATACTGTAGGCCGATGCGACCATGGTGGGGAAGAAAGAGTGAATTTTTATTTTTATTTTTATTTTTACTTTTTAAAATATTAAAATATGTTTAATGTTGTTATGCACACATGGCAATGATATGGAATCACGTAAAAATAAGTGGGCACCAATTTTGCCACGTCAGTAAACTTAACAGAACTTTTATAAATTGACGGAAATTAAGTTTTCGAAAATAAAATGAATTCGAAGTAGAGTTTTAATGGGCATAACAAAAAATAAGCATACATTGTAATCTTCTCGCCCTTAATAGAAATGTGATAATAATATGATATTGCAGACCATAGTAATGACCTACGTGAGAGACATTGTATTATTAGGAGGTTACATTAGTATATGTACAGGCATTACACATTATATTATACAAAGGAATTTTTTAAACAGTGGTAAAATTTAAAAATAGTTTTTGCTATTTAATGGTCAATTTAATTTGTTCGTATCTTATATTTTAATCTCAAATTCTTCAAGTTGCTAGCGCTTAAGATTTACAACCCCATATATAAAATTATAAATTAAAAGTTCACATTGGTTGACATTGTCCAATTCCAAAAAATAAAATTAATACCGACTTCTGCTTGTGGATGGTATTCGAATTTGAATGTTCCAATCATGTACGATATGAACTCAAATTACCTACTACCTTCTTTTCTATCCCAAGTGATAGCGATGTTTCGTTAAAAGTTATAACATGAGTACAGAAAGGGTGACATATTGGATGCATTTTCTCTAGTGATCAAAACTTTGATATGAAGGGAGTAAAGCGCAACAAAGAACATAATAAATCTCTTATATGATCGTCACAAACAACACAATACATAAGAATAAGAGGTGCAAATCTGCCACAATAGATCAATGATGCAAGATTCGAGATCGAGGAACACAGAACCATGACGGAAGTGACGCCAGACAACAGCTTGGCGGCACAATCAAACACCAATTAGGAAACCACCAATTCATCTCCACAGTTAAAAACAGGGCAGCGTGTTCGGACCATCAACAACATCACCGTACCTCGAACAATCCGCATTACCACGACCAAAGCAAGGAAACCCGCTGCCATTCCTGCCATGGAAGGCTTCATGGCCACAGATCAAGCCATGATTCCGCCGTGGGCTCACCCCACCACAACCACAATACCGCATAAAAACTCATGAATTAATCTAAATTCGGAAGAGAGCGTAAAGGAGGGTTTGAGATGGAGCTAAATTAAATTATGGAGTGTTGCTCCAAAACAGTGGGTGAAGAAATGGAGAAGGAGGAGGCGCGGGATATGGCATGAAGGAGAAAAAAAATTGTAGAGAAGAGGATTGCTGCCGACCCCAAGCCCTGTCAAAGGGCCAGCAGCTAGAGGAGAAAAGGTTTTCGTTTTTGTTTTGGTCGCAAATTACCTACTACCTAAATATTTATGTACACAATTTTATTTTTTTTTGGGAAAAATACGTATGTGCGCTTTTGACCTATAGTTAAGCTTGTTAAAATTAATTAGTACTCATTCTTGTCGATCTCTATGCCATTCTTCAATAAAACCAGAATTTGTCAACTGAAATTCGTAAATTATTAATTATGCTCCTCACAATCTTTTAAGTTTTAGTCGTTGAATTTCAGTTTTTACAACTCTCATTATCTCTCTTCTATAACATATATTTTCTTGGTAATTTACATTACATGCATTGCATGTTCATGTTGCTCGTTCACATGAAATATCTGAAAAGGAAAAAGGAGAAAAAAAAAGAAGAAGAAAGTCTTGGTGTTGTGGCATATTGAAACTCCTACTCCAGTACAGGTGTTGCACGTACGCATGCATAGAAGTGCAGTGCTCAATCTGCACGTAGAATTTCATACGTTTCTTAAAAACAATAAAAAGGGATAAAAATAGAAAACTTTGTACAAAATAAATAAAGAAAAGAAAAGGTTAACATAACAAGCATGATATGCATGTTGTTCAAGTCATTCAATCTAACGTAATGGACAATATTGTCCTCTTAAATATCTTGACAAAACAAAACTTCATAAATATAGGAAATTAATTCTTGCGCACAAGTTTTTTCAATTTTTGTACACTTTTATTTTTCTCATCATGCACACTCCTATTTGTTTTGAGCTTTAAATCAACCAAAACAAAAAAAAAAAAAAATTAATCGACATAAATAAATATAGATGTGCAAGAAAAAGAAAAGTGTGCTTAAATAGTTTTCTCAAATCCAAAAAGAATTCAGAACAACAATTCAAAATGAATGCATAAAAATATATGTACAGAAATCACTTTTATGAAATTGATCATTTTTCTCTCAATAAATCTGATTAAGGAAATACTCACAGATTTGATTCCAAATCAAATCTCAAACCTTAATTATTTAATGGCCCCACATACCCCACCGAAAAGAGGATGCTTTTGTTCTTATTTCGTCAACTCATTCTTTTATATGCATAACCTCATCAAAACCTCCCCCTACTCTATGCTCCTCACGCCTTCCACACCCCTCACCCCAACACAACCACATGGCTCAAGATCATGATCTCCACCGCCAAAGCCAGCCGCTTATACGACGCGGGTTCCCCATCCGGCGCCGGAAACTCCCCTTGGTCCGTCTCGGTGGGCCAAAGCCGAGGCGAGGTGTTGTGTTTGCTAGAATGCTTAAGAAGATCAGACTAAGGTGGCTGAAACTTCACTACTTGTGCATATTGAAGGAGCTCAAGAAGTCTTACAGGAACATGGTCAAGGACCTCATGGAAGCTGGGGCGAGCTTGGAGACCTTCCACCAGAGGGTTTTCATGGAGAGTACATTTGCTATTCCAATGGGAGTTTCTCTCTCTAGCTACCCTTCTGTTGCTGGATCAGATCGGCCTCGAACCCTTTTCATGTAGATGTAACTCTTTAATCTTATCAAATATCATCAAGCTTCAATACATGCATTTCATGTAGATCTTACCCTTTTGTTGTTTCTGTTTGTACGTTTTAAAAATAAATTGTTATTTTATTTTGTTGAATGAATCTCTACCTCTGTATTATGAGTAACAAATTGATAAAAATGTATAGTTTATTTCGGTTTTAATTTGGAGGGATTGTTTGTGTGCAATGGATCTTAATTTTCGTGTTGTCTTGCATGCGGCTTTTTAATTTGCAATCAAACAGATATCAACATTTTAATTTCTGGCAATATACAATAATAATTCAATCATCATCTTAATGTCATTTAATTTACAAAATTTAGTCTACATTTAATAGCTCCCTAGCATTACTCGAAAAGAAAAACCATATATTACATAAGGGTAATGCTAGTTAGACCGGATTTTTGAACCAAATATTGTAAACCAAATTATGTGGTTGTTGATGATTGGATTATTATTTAAGTGTTGATTAGCGTGCTTATTTCTTATTGGTACCACATTATTTATTTTATAAATTTTGTTTAAAAATTTGGTTTATCTAGCATTACCCATTACATAATGCATCTTTGCTCTGCAGAATCAACAATTGTACACAATTATATGTATATTTCTCCTCATGATCAGTGTACAATTATATATATTTCTTATTACGTAATTATATATCTTTCTTATTACGTGATTATAGAATTTTATAGTGAAATAATTGCACCGAAGAACTTTTAGACGGTGCATGCAAATTTCGGCATAAGTAGACCATCTTCAAGGGAGATGTCAAATTTTAAACATAAAGCTTAAATTTGATAACTTATGTCGCACTTTGACATCTTTTAAAGTTTTGCTCTCCATCCGAGATATCAAATTTTAAACATAAAATAAAAATTCATATTTTTTTTTCTTTGCATTCGTAATGAAAGAAAATGACTTAAAATGTATAAAGGTATTTAAGCATTGCATTGGTCATAAAAATAAATTAAAAGGCAAGGCCTTAAACTAATAAAAATTAATAATAAGCATTTAATAATTAATTAAAAAATTGAAGCTGATGTTAAATTTGGCAGAAATGTTATTCTATGTCATGTCACATCAGATTTGGCTTATCAATTGGAAAACATTACTGCTGTCTTTTACTACTGTTATTGAGTAATTGGACATTTTAACATCTATTTTGAAGATGCTCTTAATTAAAAGTTACTTACACATACAACATCGCATTGCCGAGTTTGGAGTTATTTACGTTATTATTTAATGTACATTTAAAGGAGAAGATCTTAATTAGTTATTACGTCTGTGGCGCCTGATCACTAAGGATGACAATTCTAACCGTTAAACTCGATAATCGTGGATAACCGCCTAAATGGATTGGATTTGGGTATGGAAATTCGGGTATATTTTGGGTATGGGGAAAAACCGTGAATATTATTCAGTTATGGTTTTGGATATGGTTATAGGGGTCCCCAATCCATATCCGTACCCGAATCTGAACCGAATAATATATAATATAATTATATATAATATTGAAGTATTATATAATATATGTGTGTGTATGTGTATTCATTATTCACCGAATCCATTACCTTGAGAATACAAAAATTGCATTGTGTGAGTTGCATTTTATAGCAAAGTTCAATAGTTTTGATATGAATCAAAATCTATGAGAATTTAATGGTATTTATGGGCGATATAAAAGATCAACCAACATTATCAATGTTTAGCTTTAATTTTCATGCTCCACAAGATCCATTAATTAAATCATTTTAAACATCAAATATTTAATAACAAAATTAATATTTACTAAATTATCATGCGTCAGTTGGGCGAATATATTTTTTGTACTAACGAAGATGGATAACCGTTAACCGATGAGGAATCCGTTATCTGGTGGGTATGGTTATGGATAATACCCGATGGTTAATTTGCGATTATGGATATAATTAATTTTCGTAATTATGGGGATAAATTTAACATTTCCGTCCCTAAACCGATCCATTAACATCCCTAATGATCATAATTCAACTTATATTATATGTACCATTAAATCGGGCTTAAATCAATGAAGTAAAATAACTCCTTTGCAAATCACTAAGAGCTTTGGGAGGTACACCCTGACTGGTTTGGGAATCAAAACATTTAAGCAGAGCATCTGCACAAGATTCTTTGTTATATGTCATCGATGGAAGTTGACATTTCACCGTAAATTCTATTCATAATATAGAGAGTAATCCAACTATTTATAAGTGTATGTAATGTCTCTTCTTTTCTTGATGTGAGATTTATTCTCAACACATTTCATTACGTGTGGAAATTTTCGAGCCTAACACATAAACAACACAAATTGGGTGACATGAACACTGTGATCATTGGCTTTACACATGAGACAATCTGCTCTAATACAATAAAAAATTTGAAGTTCTACCATATCACCGATTGACAATATAAAAAGTAATCCAATATAAGCACATGAAATGTCTTTTATTTTCCTAACATGAAATTCACTCTCAACATTTCTTATATATACGAGATGAGAGATAAACACAGAAAGATATAGGACCAGTTATACCAAGCACATACTCCGACCATCTACGCAACGAGCGGAAATTGATATTAGCTTGAAAGTAGGGGCAAGGTATCTTAGAAAGCCAGAAAGTAATAACCTTGCTGATAGAGAACTGTTGATAAATAAAGATAACTGACAGATTAAGAAAGCATGCAAGAGATGGTAATACTACATATATGACGGTGAAATTAGATTGGTATCTAGTGCTCAAAATAGCAGGATGAGATGGGATCCAATGACTTCTTCAATAATTTTCTTCTTCCTTGATGAATTATTGAAGTGCCACTCGCAATAGCTAGCACATTGTATGCTTTTGTCTGTCTGAAGTGATAATATATGCTTTTGGTCTTGTACTTTGTGTTCTGTGTATCTGCTTGATCTTGCTTAGCAGATCTACATTAGATCCTGAAGTTTATCAAACTAAACCATGACTAGAAAATTTCAATCCAAAACCTAATTAAATTATATATCTGACAATTGTTGCAAAATTATATTAAATTAGTCTGTGCCTCTCTGCAATTTTGCTTATTTGATTGGAATACCACTTGCTTAGTGCTTGATTTCATTTTCGTTTATGCTTTGTTTGACAGTTGGGAAAGTACACAAAGACCAAAATAAATTGAAAACTCCGAATTAAAATGCATTAAGCAATCGATTCCGAACGAAATTTATATTCTACACTAAACTAAGGAATGAGACATTTGAAGCCCAACTGCAATGGATAGAAGAAAATGTAGAAACTCATGATTCCGAGAGAATATTGAAGGTAGAGAGAGAGAGATAGGGAAATTGTAGAGAGAGAAAGTAATTGAAGTTGTGTGTTTTCCATATATCCAAATGAATAAGTACACATGTATAAATACATTACAATATTGGTTGAGTCACCATAACAACTAACAAACTCTAACGGATTCTATGAGCTAACAATCCTATCTTAACAGCTAAGCAAAGATTTAATCTGGTGAACCTTTTTTATCCTTAACAGAAAAAGCCCTATCACAAGTGGTGGCATTAATACTGAAGAGTACTAACCATTTGCATGCCCAACAGGTGTGACCTCATATGACACACAAAGCTGTCATGAGATTCCAACGTTTGCTCGCATTGCTTGTCTACCTACCTATAGTTTTGAGCTACTTGTCTTCTTTTAGCTGCTCCACCTACGGGTGAGTTTGATTCCAATAGGATCCGTATTTTCCCAAACCGAGCCGAAATTATTGATCGATTCAGTTTGGTTTGATTTATTTTTTTATTTATTTTCTATTTTTTTGGTTAGATTTCGGTTCGATTTTTTCTAATAGATAATAAACAGATTGACGTGCGAATTTAAAGCACTACCTAAACAGACGTCTCTTGTATGCAAAAGTGAACAAATGTGGTATTTACATTGACCAAGCAGCATCGTCAAGAGAATTGGAAAAAAAGGGAAAGGGATGTGAGGACCTCGAAAAGAGCATCACATTTGGATATCTAAACAAGATAACACAACACTGAGTAAGCACCAATTTTGGCTATCTAAAAACAGGCAGACCTCCAAGCCAATGCAAAAAGTGTGTAAATGTGATTCCCACTGGCATGCTCTTGAAGGTGTCAAACCTCCTAAACTCACTATTCTAAAAATCCTCACCTAGGTCTCGCCTAGGCGCTAGACAACTGACTACTGTCCTAATTAATGCATATGTGTTTGAAAATTAAGAAATGACATCTAGACCTGTTGAGGCGCCCGCCTAGACTGCCTAAGCACCCCCTAGCTTGCCCAGACCTGCCTAGGCAACCACCTAGATTGCGACTTACTTAGACGGAAAATAGATAACTTTCATTTTGCATTTTATTTTTTTCAATAAATTGTAAGAGACTTGTTGAATACTTAAATGAGTACACCTTATATGCTTGTTCCCTATAGTTTCATTATGTTCCAGTACTTCATAACATATATGTCATTCTATTTTGTAGTCTATGATGAAATTATATATATATATATATATATATCTATATATATATTAAGTATAAATAGACACTTATTTACACAAAATATAATAGATTTACTTAAATCCGCCTAGTCTGCCTAAGCTCCCGAAGCCCTGCATAGCCGCCTGGGCACTAGACCCCAACCCGCCGCCCGACTAGCGCATAGCATCTTTTAGAACCTTGGCTAAACTGCAAATAGGAATCAAGATTCGAGTTCAAGCAGATCATGTGGTAATGGGAAAAAGAGGCAGAAAAACAGAAGGCTGGAAAAGGTGGGACGAGTGTTGTGAAAGTGGTCATGGTCACGGTTTCACTTGTTCAGATAATAAAACCTTTGCATTAGCAGCTGCATTAGGGCCTTTTAGGCACAAAAGAAATTGCTGTGTGTGCACACTAAGAGGGATTTTGGTTGGTGTAAACATTCTTTGCTATTTTTTTGTTTTCCTACTAGTATCACACTGATCCATCTTCAAGGGCTGAAATGATTGTCGAAATTTACCTTTGTAACCGTATATATCAGAGGATCAATGAGAGAAAAAAATCCCAAATGATATATGAGGAAATAATATGTAATGGAATTGTTCCATCAATTACAAAATGTTACTGGAGTCTAGTCAACTGTGGACTATATCGACTCAAACCTAGGTTGTGAACTTGTGCCTCCAAAAACGTTGTGCAAAAACACATAGCTTTTCTCATGGAGTGTTCTCTAAAGAATTATTATTGTTTATTTATTTATTATTAAAAAGCTTTACCTTGGCACAAAATAGATGGACATACATTGGCCTTCACAATTAAATACTCAACATAAATAAATAACTAAAATTAATATATATTTAATTTGATTCGGTTCAGTTCAATTCAGTTTCTAAACTATGAAAACTGAAACTAAACCAACCAATTTCGGTTTAGTTCAGTTCTCACATTTAGTTTGGTTTTTTTTTTTTTTTTTTTTTTTTTTGTTTGGTTTTTTCGATTTTGGGGTTCGGTTCCATTTGTTTTGATTTTTAGTTTTTTATATCTACCCCTAACTCCACCATGGCTACAACAGATACACTTAAATTATAGCCACTTTTATTTCGAGGTTTTGCACGCAACTCGCGTTTTTGCTTCATCTCTATTATTACATAGCATCATAATTAGGACAAGGAACTTGAGGATAGACTCAAACATTATATAGCATAAAAAAAAGATTACGAGTTTATTAAAATCCCGAGTCCTGCTCGTATGACGACATGCAGGTGGTGAGTACTATTTAAGATGAGTGGATCTGAAAGATCCATCCGCCGTATAAGACAACAAAGTCCGAAATTTCTACTTACATATTCACCACAATATCACGTCACCTTTGGAATGAGAGTTTGAGCATTTTTGAAGTTTAAAATCCAAAGCAGCAGATAAAGTTTAACAAGTATATGACTGGCTGTGTGAAAAAACAATTAGGGTTTGTTTTCAAGTCGAAGCCCCACTGACTGTGCATGCAATAGATAAATAGTTACAGTTGTTTAAATGTCATAAGTCAATTCTGATCAACCCTAACCCATCTCTTTCTACTAAGAAATAAAAATGATGGAAATAATAAAAGGAATTTTAACGAAAAGTTCTCGGTATCGTTTACTTTAATGAAAAACTATATTTTTATATTAAAAAGTCAATCATGATACTATTCACTTTACCTTTTATTTTGTCATTTTCGTTAAAACTCAAAGTTTTCAAATATTTTTCATTAATTTTCCTAATAACAAACCCTACATCCACCCCCTGAATTACCAGGAAAATAATATGGTCAATTATTCACTGAATCTCGGGTCAATAAGTTAAATAGTTGACTTAAGTCGGGCAAAAAGTATTCTCAAGAATGTCAACCTGTACGAAAAGGTCAAGAACTACATATTTGGCAATTAGTTGATGGATTCAATGGCACTTTGATGTAGTATTATATTATCTTGTTAGTCTATCAATGTCATAAATAATTGACAATACTCAAACTCTAGTTGAGAAACACGAGGACAATCACGCTGCAAAATTTTATGTTCTTCGGTTCATTTGGTAACAATATATAAAGCGGTCTTCAGATTGTGTATATACTAGGCATACCAATTCAAACCCATTGTTGAAGACATATCATGTCAACAAGATGAATAAAACTAAGCAATTACGTTAGCATAAATCAATTATAGCTCCTCAAACTATTAAACATATTCTTAGAAGTTGTATATTTGCTTTGTGGGTGTGAAATTGAACACTATTTCATTCAAATCATCATGATTTCTCCTTGTCCTTTGAGGACAGACTCGGCATTAATCTTAACAAATCATCATTTTTCTTGGAGACTAGTCTTCATTGCTCGTGACGTATGACCGAATTGGAGTTATTTTAGATGTGGTAAATAAAAGAAGAAGGTTACATTTGATTAAGAAAATTAGTGATTGGAAAATTAGTAATTCACAAGTTAAAATGTTAATAATTTTCTACTGGTATATTAAAAAAGTTGTTGGTTGGACTTTTCAAGTTGCTCACATAACTTTAGAGTTGGAGCGTCTGCACGGACATAAAATGTTAGCAGACAAGTTCATGAAGTAGCTCAACAAGTGTAAGCCTTTTTTTGAATAAAAGACGACATACATTTCATTCAAGGCATGAAAAGGCTAATTAGTACAAAGTTGTAAACTTTTGGATTCTCATTATCTTTCTTTACAAGGTTACAAGGATTTATATACATGACTTCAAGTATCAAGATCAAATCACCCTAAATTAAGGGATACAAGTGTGTAGGTAGGACGGCTTATACTTTGTAGGTAGGACGGCTTATAGGACGGCTTATACTTTGTGGGTAGGACGGCTTGTACTTTGTAGGTAGGACGGCTTATGACTACTAACAACCTTATCAACATCCCCCCGCAAACTTGACTCCGGGGAGGAGACAAAGTTTGAACACAGAGATCGAAAACGCGCCGTAGACAGCCGCTTCGTAAAGACATCTGCAAGCTGCAATGTGGAAGGCAGAAACTGAACTCGATGAGTACCAGAAGCAACTCGTTCACGAACGAAATGATAGTCAAGGGCAATATGCTTAGTGCGAGCATGAAACACGGGGTTAGCAGCCATGTACGTTGCACTTAAGTTGTCACAATGCATCAAAACAGGAAGACGAACAGGCACCCGTAGTTCATGTAGTAAACTGAGGATCCAAATGGTATCGGCACAAGCAAAGGCAAGAGCCCTATACTCCGCTTCAGCACTAGAGCGAGACACTGTCCGTTGCTTCTTGGCACACCAAGAAATTAAATTATTCCCCAAGTAAACACAAAAACCAGTTGTAGAACGGCGGGTGTCTGGACACCCCGCCCAATCCGCATCCGAATAGGCAGCAAGCTGAAATGGTTGAGCAGAGGGTGTGAACGTAATTCCCATGCCCAAAGTCCCTTTAAGATATCGCAAGATACATTTAACAGCATCCATATGGTCAGTGGTAGGACGTCCCATAAATTGAGCAACAGTTTGCACCGCAAAGGAGATGTCAGGACGCGTTAACGTGAGATACTAAAGTGAGCCCACAATTTGTCTATAAAGGGATGCATCTGGAAGAGGTGAACCTGAGGTAGCAGATAAAGAAGTCTTGGCAACAACTGGAGTAGGGCATGGTTTACACTCAAGCATATTACTACGTTTCAAAATATCAAGAGTATATTTGTTTTGTGTCAACCGGAGGCCAGAAGATAGATGGGAGACTTCGACACCCAAGAAATAGTGTAAACGCCCAAGGTTTTTAAGTTCAAACTCCTTACCCAAAACTGCAATAAAGGTTTGAAGTAGAGAAGAAGCATTACCCGTCAACACTATGTCATCAACATAGAGAAGAAAAATCAAAATTGTAGAACCCTGATGAAAAGTGAACATGGAGCTATCCGCCCTACTTTGAACAAAGCCAGAATGGACAAGGAAAGCACTGAGGCGTTGAAACCAAGCACGTGGTGCTTGTTTAAGACCATAGAGTGCCTTGTGCAATTTACACACATAATTAGGGCGAGTGGGATCAACGAAACCTGGCGGCTGCTGCATATAAACCTCCTCCATAAGAGAGCCATGAAGAAAAGCATTCTTCACATCAAGTTGATGAAGAGGCCACCCAAAGTGCACTGCTAAACTCAAAACTGTGCGAATCATCGTAGGTTTAACCACGGGACTAAAAGTTTCTGAATAATCAACACCGGCTTGTTGGTGAAACCCCTTGGCGACAAGACGCGCCTTATGACGTTCAATCGAGCCATCCGAATTCTGTTTCAACTTAAACACTCATTTACAACCGACGATGTTGGCACGAGGAACCGGAGGAACCAAAGACCACGTACGTTGTTTTAATAAAGCATTGAATTCATCTGACATCGCTTGTCTCCATTCAGGGGACCTAGATGCTTGGCTGTAACATGTAGGTTCAGAATCTTCCCCAACCAAAGCAATGAAGGCGTGAGGAATGGGATGACGCGATGCAAAGTAAGACCGAGCTTTGGGTTTAAAGATACCCGATTTGGAGCGAGTTTGAGGTCTAATATATGGAACTGGGGCAGTAACAATAGCTTGAGATGGCTCGCTAGCTGACGGGAGTAAGCTACCAGATGCAGGTGGAGCTGTGACGCCAGGACCAGAGGGAGGCACAACACCCTGTCCAGTACCAGAATCTGAAGTAGCTGCTGCAGAGAGAGGAGCAACAGGTGGTTGCAGAGAACTAGTAGATGGCGGTGTAGGCAGAGTTTGCGTCTCAGAGGGCAGCGAGTAAGGTGCATGAATAATTGGCACAAATGCAAAGTCTGATGGTGGCATCGTGGAAGAAGCAGCAAGAGCACCATAAGGATAGGAGTCCTCATTAAAAATAACATGACGAGAGAGATATACTCGGCCAGTCGGAGGGTGAAGACATCGATAACCCTTGTATTGGTCACTGTAGCCAAGAAAAACACAAGCCAAAGATCTAGGTTGTAGTTTATTAGTCATATAATCACCAAGATACGGAAAGCAAGCACAACCAAAAGTTCGGAAAGCCATATAATCTGGAGATCGTCCAAATAGCATTTGGAATGGAGAGGCCCACTTAAGAACATGAGAGGGTAACCGATTCAAAACATAAACAACGGTGCAAAGTGCCTCAGCCCAAAATTTAGGAGGAAGATTGGCAGCAAGTAACAATGTGCGTCCCATTTCAGAAATATGACGGTGTTTGCGTTCAGCAAGGCCGTTTTGTTGCGGGGTATGCGGACAAGAAAATCTGTGGTGAATCCCTTTTTGCGCACACACGGTCCGAAACGATAAATTATCATACTCCTTACCCCCATCACTTTGGAAGATTTTAACCATGGTCGAAAATTGATTATAAATAAGAGTGAGAAAAGTATTAAAGTGAGTAAAAACCTCTGACTTATTACGCATGGGATAAATCCATGTATACCGTGTGTAGTCATCGGTAAACAAGACATAATAACGAAAACCGGAGACTGACAAAATAGGAGACATCCAAACATCAGAATGAATTAATTCAAAAGGAGACTTAGCATAATGTTCAGAAGAATGAAATGACAGACGATGGGATTTAGCCAACGCACAATGATTACAAAAAATTTTATTTGAAACTGAAAAAGACGAGCCTAATACATCACTAGAGGCTAATACACTAAGAACTTGACGAGATAGATGCCCAAGACGACGATGCCAAAGTGATGACGACGCTAAAACGGAAACAAAAGCACGTTTGGGAGCTGACCAATTCCTAGAGGCAAGACCAAGCTTAATGGGATAGAGGCCATCCTCACATGGGCCCTGAAAAAGAACAACACCGGTTTTTAAATCACGGATGACAAAACCCCAAGGAAAGAACGTTAAACTAACAAGATTATCACGTGTAAACTTAGCAACCGACAATAAATTCTTTTTAATTGCTGGAACATGTAAAACTTGGGATAATCGAAAAATAAACGACCCAGACTCAAATGAAATATTACCAGTGTGCGCAATAGGGAGGGCCTCACCACTACCAACAACCACCTTGTCATGAGAACCATACCCAGTAGCCGAAGTCATTGTTCGAGCATCACTCGTCATATGATGTGTAGCCCCAGTATCGGGATACCATGTTGGATCAGAGGGAGAAGCAAGATGCATACCAGCAAAGGCACGAGAGATATCATCATTTGAACGAGTAGCTTGAGGACACAATGCAGCAATGTGGCCAAATTGGTTGCAGGCCCAACACTGAGGACCACGATTGACAGGAGCAGGTCCAAGAATACCAAGGCGTTGTTGTACAGCACCACGTTGACCATATCGCCCAACACCTCCATGTTGATTCGATCGGCCACCACTAGGGGTACGGGGAAACCGATTGCCACCAGAAGCACCATTGGGGCGAGAAGAAGAGTGACCACCACGTCCATTAGACGAACCACCAACCGTATGACGGGCAGAATAGAAAGCAGAATGGGATGATGCAGCAACCTGTTTCATGGCGTGCTTGGACTCAAAGACTAGGAGACGGGTACGCAGATCATTAAAGGATGGCAGAGGTGGAAAATTGGTCAGGGCCAAGACAAGCATTTCATATTCAGGCCCCAAGCCGTTAAGCACATACGTAACCAAATCATCATTCTGAACAGGTTGACCAATGGAGGCCAATTGATCTGCCAAATGCTTGGCCAGACCCAAGTATTCTGCAATTGTTTGGTTCCCTTTCTGAAGAGAAAGCAACTGAAACCGATTATGGGTAGAATTGGCAAGGGATTGTTGAGAAAAATTCTGACGAAGATGCTCCCATATCTCACGAGAAGTGGACAGCCCAACAGTCAAAGAAAGAACGGGCTCAGTAAGCGTAGCACGTAGCAGGCTCACAAGTGTCTGATCAGTCTGGTACCACACAAGGTAATCGAGATTAGGAGTCGTAGTGACCACAGGAGGAACCACCGTAGAAGTAACATCAGAATCAACAAAAGCAGTGGGGGAGGCAGCAGGCGCAGGGGTGGTGATAAAGAGAGGAGGACAGGGGTGAGTTCCATCAACAAAACGCCAAAGATTTTGGCCAATCAGAAAAGGCTTAACTTGACTTTCCCAAGGAAGATAGTTGGTTTCAGAAAGCTTAACGGAAACGAGGGTGGAGATATTGGGGATTGAAAAGGTGGAAGATGAAGTTGCGGAAGCCATGAAAAAAAAAAAAAAAGGAGGATCAGAGGCTCAATACCATGTAAACTTTTGGATTCTCATTATCTTTCTCTACAAGGTTACAAGGATTTATATACATGACTTCAAGTATCAAGATCAAATCACCCTAAATTAAGGGATACAAGTGTGTAGGTAGGACGGCTTATACTTTGTGGGTAGGACGGCTTATAGGACGGCTTGTACTTTGTAGGTAGGACGGCTTATGACTACTAACAACCTTATCAACAAAAGTAATGAGACATCGTCCACAAGAAGATCACTAATTATATGGACGGCCATTCATCTAACCAAGTACAATCATTTCCACAATGGAGAGCAAAACGAGCTAATTGATGAGCAACTGAGTTTGCCTGGCTCAAATAAGAAGGATCAGTTTCTGACGAATAGGAAGTTCTGTCCTTTACGGCTCAAATAAGTTTAGGTGTTTGTTTATGTGGTGTATTTCCAAAATTTGAGTTGCGTGTTTCATTCAATATTTAAGAAGTTTTCCTGCATTTTAACCGAAGATGACCATTTGTGATCCCTTTACTTACAACTATCGATGTATCAACTTCTTTGTGGCATTATAACCCCCTTCCTCAAAATACTCTCATTCGATTTTTAGAAATTGGTTTGATTGAAAGCTGTCTCTGAATACTAAGCCTTCTAAGCAGATGTTAAAGTTAATTAAAAATATCACTCTATTGGCAGGTATAAACTCAATATGGATGGTGGCCTTCAAAGTACCAGATTTGTGCGAGAGAGGCGTAAGTGTTAAGAAATTCTGATGGTGGATAGGTATGCTAATCTTGGACTTGCAAGTATTATTGAAGCTCAATTAAATCGTTTATTCCATGGTCCGATGGCACGTTAGTTGTTATCTCTCAGTGCATTGGTGTTGAATGCAACTCTTTAGTTGTTGTCACTTTCGAATCATATAAGGAGTTTACGTCCCAAAACCAGAGCTGTATCGTGCACTATATTCCGATATACAAAGAGATGAACTCTTTAGTTTACCTGTAACGGCCGAGGGCAGCTGCTACCCGGAATAGGCAACCAATTATCTTGCAGACGATGACTGATTCACCATTTCCCCACATGCCATTTCAACTCCTCTAGTATAATTATTCTGCCCTTAAGTAAGCTAGACCGAGCCCATGAAGGGCGAGTTAATCCAGAAACTTTTAGAAAACCATACCTTGGGAAGTACTTTGTCTTGAGAACATGAACCCAAAAGTGTCGGGGTTTTCCAAATTCTCCGGCACTGCTTTGCAAGAAGAGAAATATTAAAGTTTTCAAAGTTCTTGAAGCCCATTCCCCCGTACGCCTTAGAACGACACAAGTATTTCCAGCTTTTCCAATGGATGTGATTCGCCCTATCAGAATCACCCCACCAAAACCTCCCCAGATCTCCCTTGATGGAGTTGCAAGTAGAGATCGGGAATTTGAAGCAGGACATAGTATAGGACCGCCAATGCCACTGATTTCAGAAGCACCTCCCTACCAACCATCGTTAGTGTATTTGCTTTCCATCCATGTATCTTGCTCAAAACCATATCCTTGGTGTAAACAAGAGCATCTTGTTTTAACTTACCCCATATTGAAGGAAGACCGAAATATTTCCCTGGATCGTCAGAGGCAGAAATGTTCAAAATAGAATATTTTGTGTTGACAAGAGAAATAGGTGTGTTTGGGCTCAAATAAATTGAGGATTTTTCATAATATGCTCTGCTCAGATGCCATGCAATATTCATAAAAAAATTGCATCAATCTGCTGCAATTTGTCTCACTTGCTCTCAAAAAGAAGAGAGAGTCATCCGTAAACAAAAGATGAGACAAGGTAGGGCCTCCTCTTCAAAGTTTAATTCCCCACAGAAAATTGTTGTTGGTTGAACAAAAAGAACTTTTGGGATAATACTTCACTAACAAGAAGGAAGAGAGAGGGGAGAGGGGATCCCGCAGTCTCAGTCCTCCGGTGGGATCGAAAAAGGGCCCTGACTTTCCACTGATCGCTACTAAGGAAGATGCTGTAGTGACACACATCATGACCAGCCTAATCCATCTCTCATCAAATCCCTTCTTTATTATGGTAACACTCCAAAAAGTGTCATTCGATCGTAAGTCTTATTCATATCTAACATTAGCCCAAATTCTTCATCTTCAAATAATGATTCGTGGGCAATTAAAATACTATCTTGTATTTGTCGATTGGGCACAAAAGCACTTTGGTGTTAAGAGACAATGTCAGGTAGTATGGCTTTGTGTCAGTTGGCTACTATCTTGGAGAAGATTTTGTAGGAGTTATTGCAAAGGCTATAATTAATCTATAATGCGAGGTGGATTCGGAGTTGGGAACTTTTGAGATTTAGGGTTATGTGAGTTTGGTTAAGTTGTTGGAGCAAAACCATCCCTCTTGAAACTCCATTGTCGTATCAACTTTGGTATCATAGATGGTCTTCCAAAATTTATGAAAATAGATCGAGAAAGCCGTCGAGCCCGGAGTCTTCAAAGACCAAAGTTGGAAAGTGATGTCTCGTACTTCTTCCATGGTAAAAGGACAACATAGAGTGGAGTTCATAGCTTGTGTGACAGTGGGTTGCCTGAATAACTGATAGTTTCCCCAAAATCTCCCCATTCTTAGCAGAATTGTTTGGAAATTTCAGCTTACTCCAATATATTAGGTGGCGTCGATAATGGCCAAGTCTGGAAAACCACCTCCTGTGGGCCAAGGCGCATGTACCTCCGTCCCATGCATGCTTAACAATATCACCACAAGTTTCTTGGGTCTAGCTTGTTTTGGTTGTAGGTAAAGATGAGGGGACAATGATCAGACCCAATTGTTGGGCCATGGGTCAAACCTTTCTTGTAAAACATTAGATCCATCCTCAATCTTAGGCTCTTGAAATCCATAAAGTTGCGGCGGGGTCTCAGATCTTGTTACCGACCAAGGACTATCACATGTTTCCCATGAAGCTTCATTTGAAAATAATTCAAGTTTACTTTGTCCTCCTAGCTAATTGTATTTTGGGAAGAGACTTGTATGCTATATCAAAAAAATCGCAAGAGAATAGAGTTCCAGGTCAAAAACTTCACAAATTAAATTACAATTTATATATTAAGCAGTTTCGCTTCTAGTTGCAATCGATGTTTTTTGTGATATTAAATTGGAATAATATCGATATGATCAATTGTGGACAGATGACTCAACCTTAAAGTCTTAACAAAAATTACGTACATAGATGGCACAAATTATTGGCTATTAACCCCAGTGCTAACCAGGACGGTGGAGCATGCATGCATGATGCACGGACTTTTATAAAAGGACAATAAATTTTGTTTTGGTTTATGTTTGGACTTGGAAGTCTTTGCAGAATCTGTTGTTTGGATTTCCAGCGCTGATTCCTGGCCGGTGCAATGGTGACATGCATGGTGTGTTAGGTTAACGCTTTGAAAATTTCTAATTATCGGCTAGCGCTGGTCAAGATTTGGCATTCGGGAATGAAAGTATGCCTGGTAAATGCTCGGGAGGGCATGACCAGAAAAGATTTATAGCAACAATTATTCGGCCACCTACAATTGTTTGGTGTACTGTACTAGTAATATGTGTCTCTCAAGCATATACGTGGACCACACACACACACACGCACACGCACACACACGCACATTTACGTGGAGCATGCATGCACACACACATTTACATGGACCATGCAGGCACACACGCATTTGTATATTATAATACATATAAAGCTGAAGACGAAGGCATTGCTTCTAACCTTAATTTTCTTCTGGTATGTTTTTTTTGTTTTTATAAAAAAACCTCGATGGTACGAGAGAATTTCATTAAAACAAAAAATAAAAAAAAAAGTTATATCTAGTGGGACATAAAGCCTGACTCTCATAATATAGAGCAATTGAATTGTCTTCTAGTATTAATTATATATACATATATACCACCCATCAACCGTTAAAACATTTTTCAATAAACGCAAAATTGAGCATTCTATACAGAATTTGAAGATTGAGAAAATATTTACCACGAGATTAATATTGTGAAGCTAAATGATTTAATAAGTAATGGAATGAACTGATGAAATAAACTATAAAGAAGCAAGTGATGAATTGTCATGCTGGTTGTGGTCTTCCTTTTCAATACACTGTGTTCGGAATTTGACTCCCTTCTTCGTCCCCTATCAACTTAGTATAAAATAGCGCTTGTATTAAAAACATCAATAAAGAAGGGTAGCGTATCCTAACATTGTTATTGTTTTAATCTTGACGATAAAAGTTCGACAAAAAGAGAAAATTCTTGACAATTAAAGTCAATGGAAAGAGTACAAATTAAGACAATCTTAACAATAAGTTGACTTCATATTTAAACATTGAGAAAAATAAATGATGAAAAATAAATAACTGCCTATGCATGTTATGAAGGTTTGATTAAAAAAGTGAATATAAATATTTTTCGTAACTAACTGCATATGCATCTTATTAAGGTTTGATTAAAAAAAGTGAATATAATATGTTTCGTTAATAACTGCATATGCATGCATGTTATGTACAAATTCTATTTTTATTTTATTTTAGTGTCGTTCAAGGATGCATGTATGAAGTGGAGACGAAAATAATAGGGTTTAAGTCATGACAGGAAAACAAAAGAGGAAAATAATAGCGTATGTGCTAATTTCAATTAATTTAGTGGTAGAAAAAAAAATTATTTCATGAAAAGTAAAAATTCTCTCTTAAAAATTGAACTTCTTTCTAATGTAATAACCATATTGAAAATTTGTCCTACAATACGGTTAACGGATTTACCATCCGAACATTATGATCGAACCATTGATGCTTTTTATCATCATCATATTTGCAAAAATAAAATAAAATAAATAAAACATTCAATTTGGAGACCATTTAGTCATCTGTAAGTGTTAAACCAATCAACAGTTATGGTAACAAGTAGCATTCTCATAATGAACTGTCCATTTGTTTTATGCATATGAATGGCTAGAAGATTTTCAAATTGAATAATCATTTGCATATATAATATTTAAATGATGGTAAAGAGAATGAACAGTTATAATTATGTTGTTTAGATGATAAAAAAATAACAATTTTTTCAATTGGGTATGGCTTCGATTATTCCTCAAGCCCGCCAATTAGTTAACCACAGCCATATTTTAGTTAATGGTCGTATAGTAGATATATCAAGTTATCGCTGTAAATCTATTATTACAGTGAGGGACTAGCAAAAATCTAGGACAATCATTGATCCTTAAAATTTCTACAATACAATTAATACAATTAGGTAGGTCGCTAGTATAAGTAGGCGTCCATGAAGAACACAAGCATTATGCTGATAACAATTTCTAAATCTAAGTTTGAGAAGTTTATGACTTGCCTAGCGGCAGTGTTCCATTATTTAATTTAATTTACTCATGGACTTCGAATACAATCGTAAAACTAGGACTTGAATTATTCTATTACATATGTTGATTGAATCAACTTAATATTGATTACTAAAGTTTGACCAACCTAATAAGTAATAAAAGTCTGTCTTTTTATACTTATTTTTGTTCCTTTTCTATTTTGGTCTTCTCTAATTTGGGTCAAATTTCAAGAGGAGTAGTTCTACGGTCAATGGCTAGCTATGACCCTCAATCCCTCAATGTGAGAACGAATTAGGTCTACTAGAATCCACAGTTTACTAAACATTATATAATCCAATTAACTATTTTGCAAGACCTATATTACCATTTCATAGATAAATTTTATTTTCTTCAAAACCGTGGGTTGAGAAAAGGCAAATCATTCGCACCAACAAAGAAGAAACCACTACCAGAAAATTGAGCAACAATTATTAAGATTGGTAGCTATTTCGTTGTTGTTGGCATAACAATAATGTTACTATTAAAAAAAATAAAAAAAGCTACAAGTAAGTAATAACCGCACCACAATAGTAACTAATACATTAAAAATGTACACATTTTTTGACCTTTCTGCCACATTTTTCTTTTTTGTAACATCATTGTTACGCCAACCACAACAACAACTAAATAGTTAATTTTGGTAGTTGTTGCTCACTTTTCTTATAATAAAAAGTATCAAATCATTGAGATTAATCTGGTGTTGTTGGTGAATAGAGCAATGAATTCTCCAATGTAACATTAAACGAGAAAATATCTACTTCATGTGGATATGTATCATCTCTGTCCAAAAAGAATGAACATGCTCAGTAATTAACTGAGATCATTTAATATTTAAGATAAGTTATACATATGAACCATGTTAAAATGTACTTTGACTAAAATGTTAAAGTTTTTTTTTTTTTCTTTTCTTCAAAGTATAACTTTTATTAAATTCTAATAGAAACGTTTACATCTTCATTAAGAATACTAAATAAAAACTCGGGACTAAGAGCATCCCAACGGAAAGCACTTCCATGCGAGGCAACATACGAGGCTGTAGCATGAGCAACGGGCATTTCCATTCCGCTTGACAAACACAAACCTCACACTTCCTAAAAATACCTTATTATGAAAAAGAATAAAATATTCCGATGAGATTATTAAGAATTCTGAATTTTCCCTAAGTCCTTTATTTTCAACTAAAGTTTCACTCAAATGCATGACATGCCACCTTCATTTTCTTTCTCAAATTAAAGTACTGATTGCGTTATTGAACTGTCTCCAATAATTCAACAGATAAGGGTTGTACAGAATTGACCAATTAACTAGTAATCATGCAGCCTTAACTTAAAACTCAAAGTAATACAGCCTTCTAAGCTTTCATAGAAATTACAATTTCGATCAATCAAATTCTAGTGAGATTTTGATTAATATTTATTGTTGACTGCTTTGCAAATGAGTTGTTATCAAAATAAGGTTGATTTGAATTAAGAGTCATCAGATTGCTCTTATGAGAAGCACTAGAGGAAAGTTCGTGCAGGTGAGGTATGCAGCCAGCTTTCCGAAATAATTTACTTACAGAAGAAATAATTTACTTACAGAATGTCACAATTGCGGCACGCTATAAATTTGCTAATACTTATGGTTTTCCATGACAATATGCAACTATGCAAAATCCACTAATTAGATACCCGGCCCACTCTACTTTTAGTGGCAACAATGTCCCTGTCCAAAGCTATACAAATGAGGGTTACTTTTTAAAAGAGGTCTCGTTTGACAGTTCAGACTATACTGATTATTTCAATCGAATATGATAAGTAGCTATCAAATAATACTGACTAAATTAGTGATGCAATATCGGATTGATATCGTATTATTTATACTGGATTGGCAATGCACCGATAAGAGAACTTCGAAAATATATTATTATTTTTAAGAAACAAATGATGATTAATGAAAAAGAAAAGGGGAGAAAACAAACTTTTTAACCTGCATTCGCAAACTTTTCTTCTAATTTCCCAAAATCCTTTCACCTAAAAATGTAACTTCAACAACTACAAACACAGAACCAATCAAGCACCCAAAATCTGAACAACCCATATCATAATCTACCATTTTACAAACAACCCATATCGCCAAAAGGAAAATTCTCAAATCGAACTTCGACACATGCTGAGGACGATGAAAAATGAACATAGATTGACCTTCTGGAGATTTGGGGTCCTTCTGGAGATCTTTGAGCTCCTTCAGATCCGTTTGGAAGCCATGCGGGGGTCCTTCTGGAGATCTTTGAGCTCTTTCAAGATCTGTTTGGAAGCCATGGATCGACCTCGCAAGTCGTAACGGATCTCAGGAATGGAGGAAGGGGCGTTCCTCTGACGGAGAGAAGAAGAGAGAGAGAGAGAGAGAGAGAGAAAAGGAACTTGGCAAAGCAGAGAGTCGGACTAATAATACACCGATTTTGAGGAGGATAATTAGTCGGGTGTGAAGAGTATTAAAGTGATGGGGTCGGATATTTAGTCCGGGTACTATTAAATACGTTAGGCACCAAACATTTGATTTTTTATTATTAGTACTATCCAATTCTATATACGGCATACCAAACGAGCCTTAAGGGTATAATTAACGTTTGGAACTTTGCATGCGCACATAGATTTGGTAACAAAAAGCAAACTTCAAAGTATGGCAGCTTTCCTAGCGGAAAGACGCATGAATATACATTATACAATGTAAAATATACTGGTCACAACTTTTTAAGGCTTACAATTTATCAACAGACTACAGTCATTTATGTACGTATAGATAATTGACAATCGTAAATATATCACTCGTGTGGATATCAACATACTATTAATAGATGTATGGTGGAGATTGGTCTAGTAAGAGTTTGTTAGAAGGTTCGAGTTAGTTACTTTGTAGGCTAGTATAAATTGTAAATTCTCTCTCATTTTCTGTAATCTGTTCAACTATCAAATACAAGCAGGGGCGGATGCATTGAAGGGCATGGGGGTCAGCTGACCTCCTAAACTTCAATGAACGTCTATAGATACTTTGGTTGATGACCTTCCGAACTTCGGTGAATGTCCATAAATACCTTGAGTGCTACCCTTTTGAAGATTAGAGTTGACTTCATACATGCCCTCCAACATCATCATTTTTGGACAAACATATTAATGGATGCAATGATATCAAACATTATTAGTGTGTTCAAGATAAGTGTGTTTCTTTGTTAAGCATTCATATGGGAGCACCCTTGAAACATGTTAGTTACCCTCGCAAATGAAGCATTAATAGGTGTGCAGTATGCATTTCTAAATAACTTAAGGTCTACCAAGATTCGATGAAATGGCGATATGCATGCTATTTATGGTAAAAAAAAATTTGCACACGCTATTTTACTAACCCCTGTAATATTATTTTCTGGATCCGCCACTGAATACAAGCTTTGATTTCCTTCTAAATCTTTTTCTCTGTAATTTCGATAGTTTCATGCCTCTTCTAATGTAGTTAACACATACAACCTACATGCATGAATGGTTGAAATATAGCATCTACATATGCATGCATGATTGGTTACACTAGCAAACACAGTTATAACACGTGCATGAATGATTGCTAGTAACCTTCGTGCATGAATTATTGAAATGTGTAGTATATCTAACTTGATCAATCTGTGGCCAAACTCCGAAGTCTCAATTTGAAGTCTTCAGAAGCAGGAATTAATACGCATATAAATAAATCTGATTACGAGTTACCAAGTGCTCTAATATTGCACTTGGGAAATGTCATGGTGGTCAATGTGGTCGTGGCCAAATTAATTAATGTTGATTCTCTTGCAGTTTCTGGGTAGCTAGATGGTTAGTCGAACAGATTGACGCGAATCACTATGTTTAAGATATAAGGGGACAGATCAGCACACAGAATTTTTCAGACCATTTTTTTCAGTCAAATACAAGATTATGTTTTGGATCCACCCAAAAGTTGATTCGGGTTGAGTCCATATCCCACTCGGTCAGCTTTGATCGAATAAATTGCAGTATGCTTACATGAAGTTTCCATGTCATTGTCATCTATGGCTCTGTACTACTTTACTAATATTCCTACCAAAAATTTCAGCCACTAAATACAATATAGTATTATTCTTCACTATGTATACATGCAAATTAAATGGACGTATTGTATATAAAATTTGATAGACTTTATTTTACTATTAAATTCAAGTGTATTTAATATAGATTTTTAAGAGCAATCCTAGGTAATATTGTAATATCCCACATCGCCCAGGGGAGTGATCTTTATATGTATATTCCCATCCCTACCTAGCACGAAGCTTTTTGGGAGCTCACTGGCTTCGGGTTCCATCGGAACTTCGAAGTTAAGTGAGAAGGGGGCTAGAGCAATCCCATGATGGGTGACCCACTGGGAAGTTGCTCGTGAGTTCCCAAAAACAAAACCGTGAGGGAATGGTAAGCCCAAAGCGGACAATATCGTGCTACGGTGGTGGAGCAGGCCCGTGAAGTGGTCCCCCTCGGGGCGGGATGTGACAATATGGTATCAGAGCCTAACCCTGGTCGTGGTGTGTCGACGAGGACGTCGAGCCCCTAAGTGGGGTAGATTGTAACATCCCACATCGCCCTGAGGAGTGATCCTTATATGTATATTCTCATCCCTACCTAGCACGAGGCCTTTTGGGAGCTCACTGGTTTCGGGTTCCATCGGAACTTCGAAGTTAAGTGAGAAGGGGGCTAGAGCAATCCCATGATAGGTGACCCACTGGGAAGTTGCTCGTGAGTTCCCAAAAACAAAACCGTGAGGGAATGGTAAGCCCAAAGCGGACAATATCGTGCTACGGTGATGGAGCGGGCCCAGGAAATGGTCCCCCCAGGCCGGGATGTGACAATATGGTATCAGAGCCTAACCCTGGCTGTGGTGTGCCGACGAGGACGTCGGGCCCCTAAGTGGGGTGGATTGTAACATTCCACATCGCCCAGGGGAGTGATCCTTATATGTATATTCTTATCCCTACCTAGCACGAGGCCTTTTAGGAGCTCACTGGCTTTGGGTCCCATCGGAACTCCGAAGTTAAGTGAGAAAGGGGTTAGAGCAATCCCATGATGGGTGACCCACTGGGAAGTTGCTCATGAGTTTCCAAAAACAAAACCGTGTGGGAATGGTAAGCCAAAAGCGGACAATATCGTGCTACGGTGGTGGAACGGGCTCAGGAAGTGGTCCCCCCGGGCCGGGATGTGACAAATATGCTACTATGCATATTTGACACAAAAGTCTCTCAAACCAAAGTGTTATTTGCACTGGATTTGAATGTTTTGTGATTTGAAGTCAAATTTGACATCAATGTCAAATTTATTTTAATTCATTTTAATGGTAGGTCCCTCATTCCACTAACATTCCAACTTTTTAAACATTTTTTAATAATTAAAACCATTTATAACTCTATTTAAATAATAAAATAACATTTGTCAATTCGGCTGAGAAATACAAAATTTGACAGAAGGTTTCAGATTGCTACATCAGTCATCAATTGTAATGTGACTCTTATAATTTGACATTTCCTTTAAGGATGATCTAAGATGTCAATAAGTCACCTTGTATTAAATAAAGAATTTTTTGATCTAAAATATCTACAAAAATCTTGTGTTATTTAATTGTGACTTTTTGTGAGTTTGGCAAAAGTCTAGGTGTTCAAAATTTCATCTACTTTAAAGGATTTAAAAGCCATGATGCAATGACTATTATTATCAACTTCCATCACCATGTCGCCTCATAACCTTATTATGACCATCTCCTCCACCTCCACCACCGCCAACATTGACACCATCATCGCCACCACTGACATTCCAATGAGCATCATCGCGACCTCTACTTTGATCACCACCAAACACCACCATATTGCATGTATACAATTCATGAAGTTTATCAGTTTACCTTATGTCCAATAAATTAACGTTTATATGATATTTTAATCCATAACATATATTTTTGCTCCTAAGAGATTGTTCTATTAGTGTTCATGTTATAAACACATTGAAATTTCAATGAAAAAAAAAAATTGAAAATGCTTTTTGTATAAGCATACAGTAGGTTTTTTTTTTCAAAAAAAAAAAACGTTTGTACGAGTCAAAAGCATTTCCAAATTTTTGTCTCAAACGTTTTTTGCCTTTCAGAAACAAGCACAAAACATATGTACGTATTCAATGAAAATATAATAATAGGTTCTTGATAGTTGACCAAAAAAAACTAGGTTCTTGATACATCATGAAGAACAAAAAGAAAAAAAAAAAAAAAAAAAAAAAACTTACCTCTTTCAAACAAAAGATATTGAGAGAGACAATCCAAAATGGGACTTCGAATATAACAGTAAATGCTTTAACCATTTAAACTGTAAGTTATCAAATGCTATAATAAAACAAAATAAAACTTTTTCTCTTGAAGAAATGTCAAAAGTTATCAAGGTTAATTAGTGATCAATAGCGGTAATGGGTAAAATAATTAGCATGAAACTATGAATAGCCTAAAGATTTAGTATTGCAATTCCTATTTTGTAACAAAAAAGTGGATATATTAAATAAGAACCAAACATGGTCAAAGAGAAAAATGAAACTTTAGTTTATAATACGATTTTCAAAGACTTCATATGTTATCAAATCAACCATGGACCATTTGCTAATCCCCTTCTCCAAGAATCAACTTCACACTCATGAAACTTTTCAGCACACACGGACGCAGTTGCCATTTCTACAGAAGACAAGGAGACACTCGTCCTTTGCAACCAACATATCTTAGTTTCTCGTTGGCTTCCCCACGTTACCGCACCGCGTTTTTACTCGGAAGCCTGAAACTCGTTTTTGACTCGGACCCGTTTAGTCTCTCTCTCTCTCTTTGAATTCGTCCCCGGAAAAATGTTTCCCAAAAACAAAAATACAAAAAACGAAGCCAACATTAAAAAGTAAGGGAAAATGCCCAAGTGTTTTTTACAAGCACATATTTTAAAATAAACGTGTGGACGGTGTGATCGAACTTTTCTCTTGCATGATCATTTTCTCTTTCTATATATACACTAAAGCAGAAGCACCAACTCATCATATTCTGCGTATTCCATTGACAAATAAATCATCTCCCTTCTTCTGCAGCTACCGTTCTTTTTTTTTTTTCTCTGCACAAAGCAAGGAAAAAAAAGATTCAAACTTTCTCGAACAAATTTAAGTTTGCAGAGAATTAAGGAAGAAGAAGAAGATGGCACTGACTAAACAAATCATGGGCAGTTCTCTGATTGAAAAATCTGAGTTTTTTTCATCATCTTCTAAGTTGTTTTTGGCAAGACCAAGTTTGGTGCCTTCACAGAGGACGGCGGTGCATTTAAGGAGGTCACAGAGGGGTCCTTTGGCGGCCATCAGTGAAGATTTGGTGAAGATTGTGCCTGTTTTTTCTGCCGAGAAGCCTGTGAAGTTCAAGGTGAGAGCTGTTGTGACTGTGAGGAATAAGAACAAGGAGGATTTTAAGGAGGCCATTTCCAAACACTGGGATTCCCTCGCTGACCAAATTGGTAGAAATGTTGTTTTGGAGCTTATCAGTACAGAATTAGACCCAAGTAAGCAACTTTACTACCTGAGTTTTCTTAGAAGAAAATGATTTACTCACACTTTTTTTCTCCTCTTATCTCTGTCGGTGATTTTTTTTGTTTATTCAATTTGAATACTAAATATAAACAAGGGTGTGTGAGTGTGTGGAAATCACTTAGAAATATGAAAGTTAATTTCTTTAAGTACACTATTTAAAATTGTACTAAGATTTTTATTTCCTCATTTTTGGTTTTTTTTTTCCCTAAATTTTTGTAGGAACGAAGGCTTCCAAGAAAAGCAGTCAAGGTGTGGTAAAAGATTGGTCTAAAAAATCAAATCTAAAGGCAGAGAGGGTGAATTACACAGCTGAGTTTATGGTGGACTCAAATTTTGGCGTCCCAGGAGCAATCACAGTTACAAACAAGCACCAAAACGAGTTCTTTCTGGAGACCATAACCCTTGAAGGTTTTGCCTGCGGTCCACTGCATTTTCCTGTAAATTCCTGGATTCAATCTAAGAAAGATCACCCTGGGAAAAGAATAGTCTTCTGCAACAAGGTAGATTCCATTTTTCCATTTCCCATCGATTTTGCTTGGCCTAGGTTGGAAAGTCAAACCTAATTTTTTATTTAAGGCTTTGAATACATCTGCAAGTGACTAATAATTTATGTGGGTATATTTACGTCAGAGAAGTTGAATGGTTCAGTTCGTACCTTCATGGCAAGCAGCCTGTAGCATTTACAGATATTATTAATATTCTTATTTTATTTTTTGTTTTTTGATGGTAGAAAATTTTCATTGTGACCGGAACACGTGTGATACACCACATATTATTATATAAATGGTAGAAAGTTTAATTTTAAATTATTAATTTTTTGTCACATATATCTCACCAATATACCATCCTGTGTTATGGTCATATTGAAAAATCTCTTGATGTAAATTTTTTTTATTGTGACCGGAACACTAGCCCCCACAGAGCATTACCAACGGAAAGGGATCCTCTCAGGATCCCTTCCATTGAATCTTTTCCATCAACTAATCCGGACCCTTGAAATTTGATTCAACGGCTAAAAACAGAGGTCCGTTTTAAAAGTTATAAGAAATTTAGCCGTTAAATCAAATTTCAAGGGTTCCTATTGATTGATGGGAAGGATTTGGTGGAAGGGATCCGTTTCCATTACCAACTATCATCATTCCAGTCTTTTTGTTCTATATTACTTAATTTATTACAGAATTTTTATTTTTGGCAGCATGTTTAAATGCATTAAATAATTATCGACTTTTATTTAATTTTGAGCAGCCATATTTACCAGACCAGACCCCTGAGGGGCTTAAGGAACTGAGACAGAGGGAGTTGAAGAATCTGAGGGGTGATGGCAGTGGAGTTAGAAAATTATCAGATAGGATCTATGACTATGCTTTGTATAATGATTTGGGAAATCCTGATAAGGGAATCGACTTTGCTAGGCCTACACTTGGCGGTAAAAAAATCCCTTACCCTAGAAGATGTCGCACCGGTCGCCTCCCTACAGATACTGGTATGAAATGTTCACTCGTTAGACTGTCTGTCATATTATGTTACCAAACTGCTATCTTGATAACTTAAATTTGAATTGTCTGTTTGCTTTGTTTGTACCACAGACATGCAAGCGGAGAGCAGGGTTGAGAAGCCACTACCAATGTATGTGCCAAGAGATGAACAATTTGAAGAGTCAAAAATGGACACATTTTCATTTGGAAGGCTCAAGGGTGTTCTTCACAACTTGATCCCCACCCTTATGTCCAGCTTCAAGGCTGACAAAGACTTCCGGGGATACGCTGACATCGACAGCCTCTACAGTGAAGGCGTCCTCCTCAAATTGGGTTTGAAGGATGAATTCCTAAAGAAGCTTCCGTTGCCAAGTATGGTTAGCAAATTCCAGGACTATAACCAGGGCGTTCTCAAATATGACACCCCCAAGATCCTAAGCAGTGAGTTTCACTTATAAACATGCTCTTAATCAATATAAACCCCTCAATGTGCCCACTGAGTTTATAAAAATATGATTGCGCAGTCATTGTGTGGGAAAATAATAAACACTAAATAACTAATTAATGACTCAAAAGCCATGATTAATCTTTTGATTAACTTAGATATTATTTCATGTGCAGAGGACAGGTTGGTTTGGTTGCGAGATGACGAATTTGGCCGCCAAGCAGTTGCAGGGGTTAATCCATTAAGCATTCAGAGGCTTAAGGTTTTTCCACCGGAAAGCAAACTTGATCCTGAGGTTTATGGGCCATTAGAGTCTGCTCTTAAAGAAGAACACATCTTACCGAATCTCTATGGCATGACTGTTCAACAGGTACTGCTCATTATCTCTTTTTTTTTTTTTTTTTTTTAATACTTCCGATATTTTTTTTAAGGAAGCTGTTATTGACATTCTGATCGTCAATCTGTAGTGCTGGTAGTTTAAATATGGCATACTAGGAGTTGGAATAACTTTTTCCAATTTTTATGGGACCTTACACCTCCTTCATGAACCATATTTTGTAATGTTGTTGCTCATTTTTGTTTTTTGTATTGTTTAATTTTGCAGGCATTGGATGAGAACAGGTTGTACATAGTGGATTACCATGACGTATACCTTCCATTTCTTGATCGGATTAATGCTCTGGATGGGAGAAAAGCATATGCAACTCGTACCATTTATTTCTTGACACCTACTGGAGCTCTGAAGCCCATCGCAATTGAGCTTACCCTCCCCAATACAGGACCAAGTTCAAGATCAAAGCGTGTTTTGACTCCTGCTGTCGACGCCACCACCAACTGGATGTGGATGCTTGCTAAGGCGCATGTCAGCGCGAATGATGCCGGCGTCCACCAACTCATACACCATTGGTACATAAATTCTCTCTTTTGTCATATTGGCTTATATTATTATGTGATACTTGATTATATATTATCAAAATTATTCATACCAATTTATGTGACCGACTTAGAGTTACTTATTTTATAATTATATATAATTTTGTTGCAAATGTTGTTTGTGCTAAAAATTTGTTGCGTTGGTTTCAGGCTACGTACCCATGCGACCCTAGAGCCGTTTATCTTGGCAGCACATAGACAGTTGAGCGCAATGCACCCGATTTACAAGCTTTTGGATCCTCACATGAGATACACACTAGAGATCAATGCACTGGCTCGCCAGAGCTTGATCAGCGCTGATGGTGTCATCGAGTCATGCTTCACTCCAGGTCGGTATGCCATGGAAATCAGTGCTTCAGCGTACAAAACCTGGCGCTTTGACCATCAAAGCCTTCCTGCAGATCTTGTACAAAGGTAGGTGACTAAAGATATAGCATGTTGCATGCGTTTCCATTAGGTTTACTATTTTCCTAAATGTATGGTTCAAATTTACAGCTTGACAATATAAGTCTGGTTAGCGTACGCTACCTACATATACTATATATTTTTATGTTCTTGGTCTAATTTATTTGGTATATTATTTTGTAATGTAGGGGCATGGCAGTGCCTGATCCAACACAACCCCATGGTGTGAAACTTGTAATGGAAGACTACCCATATGGCAGTGATGGATTACTCATCTGGGGTGCAATCGAGAGCTGGGTTCGAACCTACGTGCACCACTACTACCCCGATTCAAGTGTAATCCGAAAAGACAGAGAGCTGCAAGCCTGGTACTGGGAGTCCATCAATGTAGGTCACGCTGATCTCCGCCACGAAACCTGGTGGCCTTTACTGTCCACAGCAGATGACCTAGTCTCAATCCTCAGCACATTGATCTGGCTAGCATCAGCTCAACATGCTGCACTTAATTTTGCACAGTACCCTTATGGAGGTTATGTCCCCAACAGGCCACCCCTGATGAGAAGATTGATCCCGGAAGAGGGTGACCCAGAATACGCAAATTTCGTATCAGACCCACAAAAGTTCTTTCTCTCAGCTTTGCCAAGCGTCCTGGAAGCCACAAAATACATGGCTGTGGTGGACACATTATCGACACATTCGCCGGATGAGGAGTACCTCGGGGAGAGGCAGCAACCGTCTACTTGGTCAGGGGATGCTGATGTGGTGGAGGCATTTTACAAGTTTTCTGCAGAGATTAGAGAGATTGAGAAGGAGATTGATAGGAGGAATAGTGATCCAAATCTTAAACACAGGTGTGGAGCAGGAGTTTTGCCTTATGAGTTGCTTGTACCAAGTTCCGACCCTGGGATTACGTGTCGTGGTGTGCCTAATAGTATTTCGATATGAGTCTCGAGAACATTTAGTTTATTATTTTGAGGTGGTGGTGGCAATTACTGACCGTTCTCAATAATTTGTAATTAAAATTTTGTCTTTGGGTTATCTAGTGGGATGTCTATTCGGGACAAAAATAAAATCTAGTGGGATGTATATGGTAAATAATTTAATCGTAATTAATAATGTTCTAGAAGTTGGTCATTTTCTCTCTGTTTCCTATCATCGACTTCTTTTTAATTATATTCCTCTTCTATTGACAAATTTTTATGATCAACAGCCAATTATTTTTCCTACCAGCATAAATAAGTACTAATTAATTAGAGAGCGAACAAAAAAAAAAAAAAAATTCTTGAATTTTACAAATTTGGTTGTAAATTATTGCACTGTTTTAACTTTTAAGAGAAGTTTAAGATCACCTCAATTTGCAATGAAATCTTCCATAGGAGCAGGCCAGCGGAATATCACTGAAATAAATTGTTATAGTGACCAAAGTTTTGAAAATTTGCCATGCAAGTGGTAGCAACAGAAGCCCCCCAAATTATTCATGGGAGGTGGATTGTCTGCCTTTTCATTTCCATACCCTCCTCATGTTTTCCTGTGATGTGTGGTTACGGTTAAGCCACATCAACATTTTATATTAATTTTTTATAAAAATAATAAAACAAAAAGTAATAGGAATATAAAATGTTGACGTGGCTTAACCGTGACTACACAAACAGGAGGGCATAGGGAGAGTATGGAAATGGGAGGGTAGACAATCCACCCCCTTATTCATCAGTGTCAGGTCCAAGCTAAAATGATGGACAAGGATTGTCTGCCCTTCCACTTCCGGTGCCCTCATGTGCCATCTTGTTTTGTGTGATCACGGTTAAGCCACATCAACATTTTATATTGTTTTTTTATAGAGCTAATAAGACAAAAATGAATAGTAATATAAAATGTTGACGTGGCTTAACTGTGACCACACAAACAGGAGGGCACCGGAAGTGGGAAGGTAGACAATCCTTGTCCTAAAATGATTCCAAGTTGGAATTTCCACCAAGCGATTGAGAATATTTTCTCAAAAAACTTGGCAGAAAGTTTTGGTTTCCGTAACTATATAATTCATCAATGTCAGGTCCATTAAACCTTACAATCATGTAATATTTATCCTACGTTGGCTAAAATCTTACGTTGAAATGTTTTTTTTTTCATTTGATTTCTATTGTTTATAGAGTTGAGAAGATGAGTTTTTGAGTTTCAATTTCGCCCATCAACACTAAAAGTTGAGAAGATGGGTTTGGGGGGTTTGGTCTTCGTTGTGTAGATGGTGGCAAAGTCTCATCTTGGACTTAAGACTCTATTCTTGGTTGAATATTTCAACGGAAAAGAAGTGGTTTCTCAACTTGAGAAGGAGATGAGTGTTCCCGACGATAAGTCACCTCTGAGTATAACACATCATCTCCACGGTAGAACTTGGCAAGCTCATCCTCCATCACTACAGGGCACACAAATTGTCCATCGCCATTCTCTATACCTATGCCAGCTTCATCGATACCCCTAGCATTCCTGCCTAAGTGCCGCAAATCACAATATCTGCATGGAAAGAAAAGTAATTATTAGTTTATTTTCTATGGTGTTTTAAATATAGACATATGAAAGCATGTACTTTATGCTTATGCAAATACAATCATGAGGACGTAGATATCAAGAAAGTATATGAAAGATTCATAAATAAGTAGAAACTTTACCAAATTATTCAATTGAGATTTTATTTTTTAAATAGATATCAAGATAAACTCACATTTTGAACTGGGTTTGTGAGAGTAATTTAGATATAAAATTGAGTTTAAAGTGATATTAATTATTTCATTAAAAATAATATGGATATAAAGACTAAGTTTAGTCTAGAGGTATATGTCTTCAAATAAAATTTCTCAACGATAAAACAGGAATACGATAAAACAGGAATCCATGGCCTCCTTCAAGCCCTCCATTCCCCCACAAGTGACTACTTTTCTACCTCCGGCGAGGTCCATGTCATCATGGGTCCCATGTTCGCCGGAAAAACCACCGCCCTACTCCGCCGGATCAAGTTGGAGGGCAACAGCGGCAGGTAAAGTTTAAATTTTTGGTTAAACCCAAGTTTGATTTGTGAAGATTTTGGGTAGAGATTGAAGCTTTGTGTAAGGTCGTGTTAAAACGGTACTAAATTTCCCTTAAATTTAGTACTTTATTTATTTATTATTATTATTTTTTATGTGCAGGAATGTGGCAATGATAAAATCTAGTAAGGATACGAGATACGCCATTGATTCAGTTGTGACGCACAACGGGGTGAAGTTTCCGTGCTGGGCGCTGTCTGATCTGTCGTCGTTTCGGCAGAGCTTTGGAGGAGATGCTGAGGACAAGGTAATTTTGGAGTTGGGCAAGTGTTTAATCTTTGTTGGGTTTATGTCAATTCTTCTCTCTTTTTTTTTCTTTAATAATTATTTGGACTATTGTTTTACTTTAGTATGTTTTACTATTGGGTCTTGGACCTTTGATTTCTGTAAAACATGTTATGGCATGGTAAAACAATTAGATGAAGGTCTGTCGTTTGCAGAAATGGATATTAGGGGGAGAGAGAAACGGGAGAGCGGGGGTGGAAGAGAAAAATGGCTGGGCTCTTTTGCACTAATTATTTTTATTTTTATTTTAATTTATTTGAGGTTTTGTGATAAGGGAGGTTGTGGTCTGGTAACATGGCTTAAATAAAAGCAGAAACCATGATGTCTATGAACTGGACAAAGTTTGTCCAACTCTTTGCTCTTTGTTCCAGTTCTTCTGCAAAGGGTGTGCATAGAGTGGCAAATGCTTTCTCTTTGTTATCTGTTGTAAAGTGCCAAGACTAACAACTATTTTTTGCTTTGTCTAAAATAAAGAACCAAAAACACAATGTTGCTCTTTTTTTCTTTCTGTATCTTATAAAAGCCATAACGTTAAAGAAAACATAATGTTGAGCGAAGAAGAACTCAGCAGATTGTATGTCACTCCTCCCCAACATTTTCTGTATGTTTTCTTCAATTATTTGTTTTTGGGTTTGTTTCTTTCCCGAGAATAAGAAGAAAGAAACAGGAAAAATATAATATTGGACAGTTAATTATTTATCTTGGGAGTGTTATATTTATTCAAGGCATCCAAGGAATTAAGTACTTAATTGATTGATTACCTGATTGAATTTCTTTGATTTTTTCTGAAAGAATTTGTATTTTGTCCTCTGGGGTTTGGATATTTTCTTGATTTTTACACTTTGGTCGTGGCTTCCACTCAATTTTTAATTTAATTTAATTTTTTTGGTATTATAGCAAATTATATATATGGTTATTACACTATATATAGCAAATTAATTTAATTTAATTTTTACACTATAATCAACTAATTCGATTATTCATTTTTTTGTTCCGATAGAACATCTATGGTTCCATGAAAGATTCAGTTTTTGCCTGATCATTGTCAAATGCTGTAGCAACTGTAAGTTTGTCAAAATTTATAATTATGGTTATTGATGGTTGGAATTTTGATCGTAGTGATCCAGATTTACTTGCTCATGATCTTTTTATTGCTTTACTGTGAAAAGATGGATAATTCACTGTGAAATGTGCTTAATTTAATGGAGATTTGCTAGGTTTTTAATACAATTAGGTTAATTGGATAATGGATATTGGAGATTTTCTCTAAGGGATTATGATTAATATAGAATTTATAACATTAACAAATCTCAGTGGCTCAGATTTCTAACATTGGCATTTGTAGAAGTTCCATTTTCTCTCCCAAAACAATTTGTTAATTGAAAATTGTTTTCTTTCTGCAGAAGGTGGTACTGAAATTGGATTTACATGACGATTCAATTAGACTGTGTATTGCCTAATTAGTTATTAACATTTGTTTATTTATCTCTGCAAAGCTTTCATGCTTGGATTTTAAACATATGATTCAATTAGAAACCTATAATGTTGATGGTAGTAGAACATTCAACAGATAAATATTCAACATTAGGTGGCTCTGGCAAAATCATATAGGCTAAGATTTGGTAATATATGGAGGTGAGACGAGCTATTTCATTCCGAACTTAGACCTAAGAATCTTTGCAATTCTTATCCTTTAAATTTTGTATTTTTAAAAAAAATATTTATTAATTTTTTGGTGATGCAGAATCGCAGATAGATGAACATATTCAAAGGGAATTCATGAACCATAGATCACTGAAGCATCCAAATATCGAATATCATTCGATCCAAAGAGGTTAGTGATCATAAACTATTTTCATTTTGTATTTTTTTAAAAAAATATTTATTTATTTTGGTGAAGCAGATGGATAAACATGTTCAAAGGGAAATCATGAACCACAGATCACTGAAGAATCCAAATATCATTCGATTCAAAGAGGTCATTGATCATAAACTATTTTCGTTTTGTATTTTAAGGGGATGAATTTGGCAAGTTCTGTTTGATTTATGTATGAGTATCTGCTGGGGTTGGGTGGATGACAACAGAACATGCTAAATTTGGCCTTTGGTGTGCTTAAAGCCTTAAACTGGTATGGGGGATGGTTGGAACTTTGAACCCGGAATGCAGTAGGACTAAGAAAAATGCCCTACCCAACGGGGCAATCCACTACTTGAAGAATTGTTGTTAAAATAACACTGCTAAAAATATGAGCTTTGCTTCCTGCACTTTGTGTCTTATTCATGCAGTTACGCCTGAAATAGTTGGTTTATTTACAAGATTGCACTGGGCTTAAGAACGGTTTTTCAGTGTTTGGGCTGGATCTAGACTTTGAGTCGGGGAGAGAGAGGGAAGGGGGACAGAAGGGTTGACGGGTTGGAGGGAGAGGTTCGCTGGGATTTAGGGGAGAGGGGAGAGGGGAGAGGGTTTTTGGCAGTGAGGTATGGGTTTGGGGAGAGATTAAGGGAGAAGTATGGGGTAGGCTGACTTCCAGAGATTTCTTTTCACCCCTTCACTCATCACGAACCCACCTTTCCGCTCTCTCTCTCTCTCTCTCTCTCTCTCTCTCTCTCTCTCTCTCTCTCTCTCTCTCTCTCTCTCTCCCCCTTCGACAAAGAGTAAGGGAGGTATGGAGGTATGGGTTTAGGGAGAAAGAGTAAGGGAGCAGCTTCCGATCACTTCCCTCCCTCCCTTTGAAACAATCAGTAAGTTCCTCCCTCCCTCCCTCCCTCCCTCTCTCCCCCTCTCTCAGTTCAATCAATTCAATTACACGATCTGTATACTTATAAATTCTGAGCTGATATACATATACTCTTAAATTCTTGACTTAATATCAAATTAGCTTTTGAAAAACGATTTCTTCTTTTGTTCGGCGATGAATTCCAATAATTTTCTGTATTTTGGGTGGGTTTATAATCCCATTTAGCAGAGTTATGTCGCTTCCAAATGAAGAAAATGATAAGTCCTCTTCTTCTGATGCTCAGGTATTTCCCTGTTTACATTCAAAGCAACACCCTTTTGTTCTTTTTGCATTTGGGTTTTTGCGGGTTCTGTTTTTTTTTTCTTTGTTGTTTTGTATTTCTAATTTATCGTTTGCTGCTGGACAATGGTGATTGTATGTTTTAGTTTGGATGTTTCTCTGATTTTGGGTTGGTCAATTTTTTTTTGGGCTGCTTGAGAAAATGTGATCCCATGTTTTGATTGAGTGGAATAATTAAGAGAAAAAAAAGAGTGGAGAATTAAGAGTGATGATGGAAAAAATGAGGAAAAAAGATAGATGTGGAAGAAAGGGGGGGCTTGAAATCGAGGAAAGTGAAGAGAAAAAAAAAATGTGGGTTAAGTGAGCAGCCAAAAGAGAAAAAATGAGGAAAAAAAAGGCTTAATGTGGGGAGTAGGCAAAAGAGAAAAGCAAGAGAAGGGAGACAGAACAGGAACAAGGTGTTGTTTTGTTGTCGGTTTTATCCAAATTTTTTATTTGGAATTTGATTTGAAGCTTATGTCTTATTAGTTTAGTCTAATTTAGTGTTGGTTTGTCTAGGTTTGTAGCTAATTTAATGTTAATGTTGATCTAGGCGTTTTAATTTGTTGTGAACTCATATGGGTCGTTTTTTAATTGTTATTTTACAGTTGCTAGGAATGACTTTGGCTTTTATATTGGTTTGGGTATTTTTTTTAATTTTATTTGAAGATTTAGTGTCGTTATACACCTTTGCACCACTGTTTGTTCTGTTTTTCTCAGTTTCTGTATATAGTTTTGGTAGAATTGGACTGTTCTTTTTAACTTAATTAAAATGTTTGAGACTTAATTGAATGAAAGTTTAGTTTGGTTTGATCATGATGAGGTGTTTGATGTTGGGCGTATGATCCTTAGGTCCAAGGGGAAATGTGTAATTCCCATCTTCCAGTGAAGCTTTTAGGATTTTACAAATTGTGGTTCATAAAGATCATTCACTGTATAGAAGCATTATGATTTCTGGGATTTGATATTTCATTTAGTTTTGTTATGTTTGGAATATAAGTTTTTCAAATGGTTTGGTTCTTCTTGGGCCGTGCTATGCAAGAAGGTTATTGAAAGAATTTTTACTAAGGGTTCATCGAAGAGCTCTGTGTGTTTACCATAAGGTACGGTGTTCATTGATCTCAACTTTTAATTTTTTTCTCAATTTTTTATAGTTTTGGATTTGTAAAAACTCTTGATCGAATCGGGTACTGGCATGGTCCCTTACAGGAGAAAAAAGCTTCATTTTTTTTTTTCTTAAAATTATTGTTTTTGTTAATTTTTTCAGAGGAACTCAGGTGGTAGCTATATTACTAATTAGCTACAGAAGTTATATATTCTTATGAGTACGCTATGGATGCTGGTTTGCTATGTCACTTTTTGAGATGAAATTACCATAAATACACAGGAAAAATTGGATTGATATTATTGGTTTGTACGCAGAAATACAAAGTACACAGAAATCTGAAGTGGAAAAGAAAGGTATCCATCTCTTTTTCTTCGACTTTTGCTTTGTTTTTACCTCTTTTTCCATTTTTGGGTGACGTTTTGTGCTTCATAATTGGCTTTGATACAAAATTTTTGAAGCTACTAAACCCTCATTTGGTTCTGTTTGATTGATTGCCTATTTAGGGGTTTTTTTTGTTTTGCTTGCTGGGTTCAGATTCATTTGGGTTTATATGTGATTTCCAGTCGATTAATTTTTTATTAGTTGCAGATCATATTTACTGTGGAAGTTTGAATCTTTGTGGTTGTTTCAGTGTAGTTCTTGGGTACACACACATTTATCCAATAAATAAGTTCATGACATTGTTATTAGGGGATGGACAGAAGTCCCAGGCAACAATCTCTCTGTAATCATCGCCGGGAAAATATCATGGTCATTTTGAGCTCAGATTCAGCCAGCATGTGGTAAGCGTTTCTTTTCCGATTACTTTCATTTGTTTATTTGTAAAAACTTTTTTTGGAATAATGAATGTCACAATTGCTGATAAATTGATAATTTGTTCAGAGCTTTAACTGTAGATCTGTGCAATTCTCAAGGACCTGCATCAGGTCCTCTCCCTGATCCTCCCTGATCCTCCTAATGATTACGACACATATTACTCAATGAATCAAGAAAGATCCATAAGGTTGTAGTTGATTATGTTTCTTTTCGGTTTACTAACAAACACTCATTCAGTTACTCCCTAAATTTTGATGGCAATGGTGATAACCTTCATACGTACAGAAATTGCTTACCCTATTATCAGTGTTGTCAGTTATTAACATCGGACAAAAAAAATTCTTTTTTCATAAGCGTTTGTTTTATATTAGAGTTGCAATAATCTTTCCATACATGTTGTCATACCCCCATGAGCTTGCCAAAGGTACTGAGTGGTTGCTGATTTCAGGTTCACATACAAATGTGACTAGCGGGTCAAGTTCCATAAGGAGGTGGAAGCAGAAGAAGAATTGGCGTCACCCTTCAGTTTTTCAACCAAAAGGGGGTAACCTTTATAAATGATTTATACAAGCTTCTCTGTTTTGTATCTCTGAAATTTGAGTTCTTTGACTATAACTGTGAACAGTGATTGGTAAATATTTCGCATTTTTTTTCCATGGGCCATTTGTGTTCTATTTGGGTTGTATTTTGAGTCATGTAATTCAAATTGCAAACAAAAGGCTAAAGAAGACAAATCCAGTACAAGCTCTCATGGAAAAGTTGAAATTGAAACTACACTATGGAATGTTAAATATTTAGTCTAAATCTGAAGACCGAAAATAAAATAACTATTGAGTAGAGTTAAATTTTTAGCCTCAAATATCGTTAGGTGGACACAAAATTTTGACCCCAACATCCAATTTAATTAATTCAATTTTGATAAGTGAGTTAAGAGTTTTTCTTTGACTGTATTATTGTATTTGATAAATGAATGACAAATTGGAAATAGTTTCTTACTTATGTTTTTCTTAGGTGTGTACTAAATTGGATGTTGGTTTGGTTATTTCCAAACTTTTCACATGACTTTCATTGCCCAATAGAGAATATGAAAACCCTAACCTTAATTTTGTAAATTGATTTGGGTACCTGCAAATGAGAAAAGGGTAAAGTTTCTTATCCCTTTAGTGTTTGATCCTGAAATTAATTTATCCGTGAGTCCTGGATCTCTGTACATTTTGGTTAAATTTCAACGACTTTCTCTTTTCGAATGCCTTTTTATTTTCTATTTTTGTCTTTGAGCTTCTGCTTTTTGGGCATTTTGGGTTGTATTTTCTATTTCCCAGTTGACTGGAAATATTGAGGGGGAGAAAGAAAAATTGCTCTTCAATAACTATGCTTCAATATTTCTCAGGGTCTGGTATTTGATTAATTAGAAATGACAGCTTTACTTGATTGATGTTTTTTTTTTCTTTTCTCTTTTATCAATTTAAGGTACCATGAATTGGGACCCGACAATCCACCATATGCTGCCAAGTTCTACGACTTTTGTGGGGCTGAGGATCCTGAGGCATCCAGCTGCACTACCAGTTTCCATGTTTCGTATAATGCTGATTGATCCATGTAATATCTCTCTTTTAAGTTTCATCATTTCATTCAGTCTTGCTCTTGCACTCTAACCAAGGTTCTGTATTTCCAATAATCTCATCTCTTTTATATAAACATGAAGTTGATGCGTAATTGGGTTTTATTTTTATTTTTTTTATGTGTTTTCGTAAGGTCTGTTTATTTTCATTACTCTATTAATGTTTTCTGCTGTTGTTTATATAATTCTAAGAGGAGAGAGATTAATGGCATGAGGGAAAAAAAAACAAGGGAAGGAGGGAAGGATGAGGAATGCACCTGTTGGCCTGTTTTGGCCTGAGTTCTTTTTTCAATTGGTTTGAGATTTTGTTTATGTTTGGGGTTCTTTTGCCCCAATTAATAGTGTTTTGAATTCATATAGAATTTTGTTTATGTTTGGGGTTGTCATGTTCGAGTATTTAATTTGGTATTTGGAAGTTTACGTTACAGTTGTTGTCGGTTTTCTTAAAGGATAAATCCAAGCGATAATGCCTTTTCTGATATATGTGCAAATGTAAACACTTTGTAGATTTTCAGTTTTTAAACAATGAGAAAATGTAACCGTTCAGACTCCAGAGTGCTATACCATTAAGGTAAATGATTTTCGTTTTTTGCTTTCTGCCTTTTGTGATTAAGAAAGTTTAGTAATTTGTTTATTCACTTATTAATTAATTGGTGAGATGAAGAAACATTTCACTGCTGGTTACTAAAAAACTAACAGAATCTGACATAAGAGCTTTCGTTTCTTTTTCTTTGCTTGCATTAATTTTGTATTGTTTTTTTTTTAGAAATTTTTGTGCATATTTTTGGGAATTTTTATTTGGTTAGAGAAAGGGGAAGAATATAAGGAGAGGAGAATTATATCCTTCTAGTTTCTAGAAGTTTTAATGCGTTTCTAGTCCTGCATTTTCGTAACGTCCGTACAAGCTGTCACTTAGATCTTTTGGTTTCTGGCTACTTTAGTTTTTCAGCATTGAATTGTAGGATTAAAGTTTTTGATTGAGTTCTTATTTAATTCCAGATCAGAATGGGTGCAATCTGAGCACTCCTAAAACTGAAAAGTTCTCCGAAATTTGTGAGAATGGCTGTGTCAGATATGGTTTATCGTCCATGCAAGGATGGCGTACCACACAATGGAGGATGTTGTGAGTGCATTAAACTTTTCTCTTCCTATTAGAAGTTTTCAGAACATAAAATTCTTTTATGTCTATTCTCAGAAGTTTCTACTGTTGTATCCTTTTCCGTCTTTATTTAGCATGCTAAAGTTGGGATTCAACTGAATATGATTTTACTTGACAGGTTCAATTGACTGCATAGATCTAATTCCATTGGCGGATTATTATTTGTCCTTAGTCTGAATGCATCAGTAAACATTGTTTGTTTCACCACCAAGTACGATTACTGAAAACATATATAATAGAGAATTTATTTACGTTTTGATGGACATACTAGGGAATTCGTAAACATGCTAATAGAAAATACTCTTGATAAGCACTAAAGAATGATGTTATTCATGCAGTTACGCCTGAACCAGTTGGTTCCCGCCACAACGCACGGGTTTATTATCTAGTAACAACTATACTACAAGAAAAGGGCTCTTTTGCGACACTCTATTTGCAACAGAGCACACAGCCCTCGTAAATTCTCAATAATACAGCACGCAAGTGTTTGCAAGAAAACTTTTGCAACTCTGCTTTAAGTAAGGTCGCAAATGATGTTGTGACGTCAATGGATACCCTCTCTGAAAAATTTATTTTAGCACTTGATTTTCAATTAGCACGCCTCATCTTAAGATGGAAAATATTCTGCCATTGTCAATTTTTTTGGTAAACTTGGCGCCTTCTTCTCAGATCTTCAATCAGGCTGGCCCCAAATCAAATCCTCTCCCTCACTCTGAGTCGCAGTCGAGTACCTCAAAGAAATTGACAAGGCTCGCTGTGATCTTCGCGCTCTCATTTACAGCTGTAGCTACGCTCCGATTATGCTCCGTTTGGTATATGCTCTCTCTCTTTCTCTATTTGTTTAACGATAAAATTTTCGATGAATGAAAAATCCTGTTCCTTTTCTTTCCGTTTTCTCGGCCAAACAGAACTATTGCATAGTGTTTCATACTTACAGAATGGCCTTTGATTTCTTTTTGTAAATGAAGTGTTTGCATGCCATTGTTCGCATAGATTTTTGTAGAGTTATGATTGATTGTTTTTGGAGGTGTGAAATCGGGTAGTACAATGCCGGGACCTACGATGCCAAGACGAAGACGGGTGGGCTGAATGGGTCGATTCGGAACGAGGAAGAGTAATCTCCTGGTTCCAACAATGGCTTCAAGAAGGCTATTCATTTTGCGGTATGTTCGTTTCTTTGGTTTCGTATCGTCAAATCTTTATTCATTTAACCCATTTTTTTACAAATAGTGCTACACTTACTATTGTACCATCATTGATACTATTTCTTTAATAGAGGTAGCACCCATCAATGCATGTGGATTCCATCTGTATAAGAGAGACGGTACAAATAGATTGTAAGAAGAATAACATTTTTGTTTTCTGGCTAATGTACAGATTATTCGTTTTTTAATTCTCTTGTTTTGTTCTTGCACCCCATTTTCTATCTAATTTTCTAATTTTCGGCATTGGTTTTGGAACCAATCGCTTCTATTATATGCTGTTATTGGGTTTGAGATTGAGCTTTGAGCTATTGGAGAGGTATGATTTGCTTTGCCTCTATAATTTTCAAACCCGAAAGTGATACTTGTAAAGCTGTGTAAGAGAAACAGCTGAATGGAAGCGGAAATACGACGTTGAGAGAATTCTCCTCTATGCGATGGGGATTTGAAGCTCCCTTTTGACACTAGAAAACAGAAAAGGAAAAACAAATCCAAAAGAGAGATATTGAAGTAAGCTCAGTGTAATTTTCTGGATAAACAGCTTTTAATCATCTAATATCTTCATATGCTTTGTCTTCAATATGCAGTTCTCGGCGTTGGCTGCGAGCTCCTTATGCAAATAGTTCCATGGCATTGCTATAAGCTACCCCATGTTAAAACTCAACCCACTTGTCCCCATCTCCTAGCTTTCTTAATGTACTTAGAATGCTGAAGATTTATGACAAGTTTTCATGCTTGCTTGTGCATCATTTTCAGTAAAATTGTTTGGGAAATGTTGATAGAAGTTGAATTTCTTGTCGGTGTTTTTTATCTTCTGATAAGAGGTGCGCCGCATTGGAGGGAACGGAGCTGTCTGACAAAGATATTGCTGCACTATCTGGGGGCCATACACACTGATATTGCTGCGGATCCAGGCAAATATAGTTTTGATGGTCCTTGGACTAAAGAACCTCTGCAGTTTGATAACTCATGCTTTGTGTAAGAATTGAAAAAATGGTGAGAATTAATCGTTTTATGTCCTTTGGATTTTCATCTCATCTTGTTCTTCTTGCGTTCTCTTAGCAGTCTCTGTACAACTAGTAGTGTGATTAATACACTCATATGAGATGATGGTGGTGCTTTTAAGTTTTGACGATATTTATATATAAAACAAAGATTCATGTATTTCTAGTTATATCTATTTTATTCTTGTTGAAATGATGAAACTATGTTTTTTAAAAATTAAAAAAAAAAAAAAATTCATACATTATTGATGGTTCCAAAACTTCACTTGTTGTAGGTTTAAGATAAAGACTACATGATGTCATTCAGTGGCTGATCTAGGAAAAATTATTTGGAGGGTCACGAGTAAAAGTTCACAAACATTTTTTAGACATATAATAACTTTAAAAATTAAACCATAGTTCCATTAGACATAATTTATGGAACAAATAACAATACAAGTTACAATTGTTGACGATGCTTTTTCATTTTCACACTTCACATCTATTATTATCGATATTTTAGATTACGCTGCTATGTTATCGCAATTTGCCACCGATCATGTCACGTCGTGTATGGTTGTTAAAACATTTAATGGATATAAAGTTGATAGATTAACAAGGCGACGTCACCATAGAAGAGATGTCATCTTATTTATGGAGGGAAAAACTAAACATATGGTTATCATCCTTCATAGTCTTGATTACTCAGGAACATGGAAAAATGAACATTCATGATAAATTGAGGAATATTATTTTTGCTTAGTTACCAATCTAATGGATTTAAAGTTGACACAATATGAAATTAAAAGCATAATTCGTTGAAGAACAAAAGTTTTTGAAATCCATTAGTTTGATAGAAATCCCAAACAATATTTGTGCCCTTCCCATAACATTCTTTTATTGCCACTGACTACTACGGTCTAATGGTATTCCTCTTTACTTGCAAGTGAGAGATCTTAGGTTTGATTCTCGCCAAAGATGAATTTGAACCACATTATTATTAGCTTATTGTGAGGTTAAATTCACTCCATTCTTCTTAGTATAGATAATATCATTTGTTAAAAAAAAAAAAAATTTGATACAAAAAGCTATCCAAGTGTTAATATATATAGAAATTGATCAATATAATACAAAGACTTTGTGTAGAAGCAAGAACCATGAGCAAATTAATTAACAAAGGCTCTTTTCTGGTGAAATTAATAAGGCGACATCACCTTAGAAGAGATGTCATCTTGTTTTTTTTTTTCTTTCCTTTTTTTTTCGGAGAAGAGATGTCATCTTTTTATGGAGGAAAAACCAAACTTATAGTTGTTGAGAGCTAGAGTTGGTGGTGCGGTCGCTATAGTGGCTAGGCCAAGTCTTCCAACCTGTTCTTAGGAACGTGGATTTGAATTTCCCTCTAGGCTGTAGTACATCCTTTATACTCCTACAGGTTCGCTACTCGATTCATTTGCTTTCCACTTTCAGTACAACAACCTGAATCGATTTACTAAACAACAGAAAAAACTAGTCTTTCAAGTTGAATCTATCTATGACATTACGAAGGAATATTACTATTTGACTCACCACGGCCATCAGGACTAATTTTATTCTTCACTAGTCTGGACTATTATACATAAAATTAATGAACAATAATTAATGATTGAATTGAGAAATACCATTTTTGTTTACTTGTCTATCTAATGAATATAAAACCAAATTACCCAATAGTACATACTGATGAAGACTTATCCAACCATAATTTTTCTTCAATAAAAAAGACGATTACGGTGTATTTGCTAATAAAACTATAACGACGTCATTAAGTATAAAAAAGTCCTGAAAAACCGGATATTATATTGTGGATTATGAGATAACTCCTCTTACATCCCACAACCATAGAATGTAGTCATGAAAGTAAATGAAAAAATTAATGGGGAACAGCTCTAGTCTCCATAAGTGTAATTTTCCTTTGACAAAAAGTAATATAAAGTTTAGACGGGTCAACAATAATAATAAAAGTGCAACCTTTTTCCGAGAACCATACAAGTACAAGTCTGCTTCCCATGTCATTGTTTGTTTGTACCTTTATCTGTCCTCGAAATTTCCTTTCAACAAAAAAAGTTAACCCACTTCGGAAAATTATACACCACAAAATCGTTTCTGGGTCCTTCAAACGCAAAATGGCTAACTTCCCTCCCACCAACCCAAAATGTGACCCGCACTATGTCCACACTACGCGATCTGAATGTACGTGTATTAAAGAATTGTCACTAGTATTATGCTTCGGTCTAAACGTTCTTTTATTTGTAAGTGAGATGTTAGTTTAATTTTTGTAAATAACGATTTGAATTTTAGTTATAAATGGTTATTTTGTGGCTTAGCGGAATTTTCATGTTTAATAACGTTATATTATATGTATACAGTCAAATATGGGCATAATGCACATATTCCTCCTTTTACGAATGACATATTTCCATATAATCGAAACGATTCAATTTCGCGATCTTCATTTAAAGACCATATCTACAAAAATAATCATTTGAATCGAAGTTCTTTTAATCATCCAAATGTTCAAAAATGAATAATTCATCATAAACATGTTATTTGGTACTCATATAATCGATTTATTTAATGCATTTAGATGCATAAACAATCTAAGATTTGAATAATTTATTGCCATTTTGCATGCATCAACTCTTATGTCGGGAAGTTTCCATGCCACTCGTTTATTTCCAATTCTATGTAATAATGAACAAAATTAAACAAGGAGCGGTCAGTTATAACCTTAGAACAAAGTTAAACAAGGAGCAGTCATCGAATCCAAGTGAAAAAAATTCAAGATGTTTTTAAGTTGACTCCAATTCTAACATATTTATAGGTAAATTTGAACAACATTATTGCTAGCCTATTGTGAGGCTTAACCCACTCCCGCACCCTTTAGTGTAGATAATATCACTTGTTCAAAAAACAATTGTAACGTACCTATATCATTAGAAGACTACAAAACTTTTCCAAGCGAAACATATTTAAGATGAATTAATTCTGAAGTGGTAGATTATAAAAAAAAAAAAATCTATAAATATAGGTAGGTAAAAACAAAATATCCGTGATATAGGTAGATTATTGACAAAAGAAATATATGATATAACAATATTAAACAAGTAAAGACGGTATGTAGTATGGTTGAAGGGGTTTTTTTTTACCGTAAAGATTGGATTTCATTCAAACATCATTCAAAATCATAAACATCAACCTGCATGTTACAAGGAAACCGCCTATGAAACAAAATTTAACCGAGTAAAATCCAGTGAGAAAAAAGCCTAACCCGCGTTTACAGACTCATGTATACAATACATCAGCCACGGCGGCCCCGTTCCCACCCAAAACGATAATGCCCAAAATTAAACAATTGTTTGTACAATTTGTGTTTGTGTGGTCTTTCATACATATATAATACACCTCGACGTCACGAGATTTTAATTGTGAAAGATTTATTTTCATTTTTAGGCCAAGTGTTGCTGTCTGTTTGAACGGTTTCATAATTATATAATACAAGATGATTAAAATATTAACTTGTTCAGACAGTGCAATACCTACGCATTATTGTGTGTGGAGAAAAAAATTATACTAGTCAAAACAACAATTTACGGTAAATAACCGTGACTTACTTCCAATTGTCTTTTTTTTTAGGGGGTAAAAAAAGCAACAATCTACCACCCTAAAGGTGGATAAGTGGAATTATATGGTCAAGCAACATTTCCACCATTTCTACCAACTACCACAAAAACGAAATCATGCAATCAGTGGAACTTGTCAAGGCAAGAATGTTTCATGCCCATGATCAAAGGTAAGAATGTTTCAAGTGGGAAAAGGTAGACATATTATCGGCAATTTGATTGCAATAATTTCAAACACTGACAAAATTGAGCGTTAGAGTGTCTTTTTGCAAGCATAATCGTAGAATGAATCATGTATTGATGTGAGAATGGACTTTGCATGGACTTGTAAAGAGTTGAGTTACTCTCCATTTGGTTACAATTTGTTGAGAATAAATCTCATATTAACGTGACTAGAAATATATACGAATAAGGGCGGAGTCATGAAGTTTTATAAGGATATATGCTGTGATTTTACTTTATTTATTTCATTTTAGGACTTGCTGGAATGGAGTGAACAATTTTTAATATAAAATTACGGTGTGCTAATATTCACTAACTAAGGTGAATTTCACCAAAATTAATATGAAATTTCTATAATTCCAAGTTTTCGCACTGGATTTGAACCCGCAACTTAAGAATGGCTCTGCCCTTGTATGCAAATATATATCCTTAGAATTAAGTCTTATAAAAGACTCTATAGCTAATATCTAGTGAGATTTTGAGTCTCCACATTTACACCTTTTGTATTTACTCACATTAAATCTTGGCCATTCTATTAATCTAACATCTTCAAGACGTGACATGCCAAATTTTAAGTTTTGACACCTATGCACTTGATTTTTTTTTTTTTTTTTTTGATGATAAGAGGTAAATTCATTTACCAACAAGAAGCTTACATAAACATAGGCCCAAATACACATAAAACACAAGACAAATGATGGGCCTCCAAAACAACAACCACAAAAGCCCAACCCGTGGGTTGAGCCGACAATAGAAAACATTGAACAAACCCTAGCTGCCAAGTTCTCTTGCCGCAGCAGAAGCACTTCCCGACGACCACAAACCAGCCTCCTTGCAACTGACAGAGAAGAAACCAAACCAAACCCCAAACACAAACTGAGAAGCTGTCGTTGTCCTCAATCAAACCCAACAATGAACCAATCTGCCACCACCAAGGGAATAAACCTGAAAACGAAACTAGTGGGACCACTAGCAACAATGTCAAGATCGACACACAAGTGGAAGGTGGTGGTGTGAACACCCGAGCCTGAGCTCTACTCACCTTCCGATAAAGCTGTGAACAATGGCGAAACAAAGTAGTGGTAGATCGAATCACAGGTGGAATCGAGAGAGGGCAAAGCCAAGTGGGAGGGGAAGAAGAAGAAGCAATTGGACTCATGGAGGGGGAAAGACAGTGGAGGGAAGGATAAGAGGGAAATCGAAAAAAGAGGTTTTTCGATTGTGGCAAAGCATGGCTAAAATTGGGGCACATGGACTGGGAAACAGAGAACATACAGAAGGGGGAAAAGCATGTGTGAAGGGACATGGGCTACCACCGACCTTAGCCAAAACTAAGATCGGTGGCTAAACGAGGTGCCGAAGTTGGAAGCACTCAAACAAAGTTGAGGAAACCTCTCACACAAAGAGGAGGACTCACCAAACGGGAGAGAAAAAAATCTATGCACTTGATTAACTCCAACTTATCACTCATAATTCTAAAAGAAGAAAATAATTAAAAATAAAAACAGACGATTTAAAACACCCATCGCACCCCCAAAACCCTATTTTAGTTTAGAGATTCACAGCATTTAGAACCAACGTCAAAGTATTGGTACGTCCGTAACAATACGGAATTCAGAGTTCAGACCCTATTTGATTGAATTTGGCAGCTATGGACCAATAACTCGTTGATTTCTGACCCTAATTACATTGATTGCCGTGGTGGGGATGGAGTCGAGTGGGGTAGCTGATTTGGGGCGTGGGTGGGGTGGGGTGTTTCGTAGGTTCGTACTAGGTTGTAGGTATTGTTGGTTGATACATTTATTCTTTATTGCTTTATATATGTTTATACGCACTTTATAGTTAATTTAAGGTTGATCAAGTGGATAGGTGTCAAAATTTAAAATTGACGTCATATGTCTTTAAACATTAGATTAATGAAATGGTTGAGATAAATTTAATTCAAATAATTAGATACACATCGAAAAAAGAATAAATAATATATAATATGTTATTTCAATTATATCTAGCTGATTGTAATTAATAAAGCAACAAAGAAAAATAATGAAGGGATTACTTACATAGATCCTTAGCCACATGTGCATCACTTTGTATGATCATCCTTGTGCTTGCGTTCTTCTTCTTCATGATTGATCATGTGAAACTCCCTAAGTATTGAGCATGTAGGAGTATCCACATTGATACACCAATGACAGATGATGGAGTGATAGTTTTGATTGTGCTAGCAAGATCTCTCTCATGGAATAATTTATAATTCGCGTAACATTATTGGTACTATTATAGATGTATGACCTCTTTTATAACTAAAGCTGGCAATGAAATTAATTGATAAGTTAATTTAATTCCACAAGCCATGAATGACATCTAGCAATATGTTATGGCTACCTGGAATAGATAGATGTATTGTGAATCAAACATGATACTCTTTCGAACCTTGATTGTAGCTATTGCAATTCAGTTCTTCTATCATCAATATCCCAATCAAGATTGATGTGATATGGATAATGTCAAATCACATATAGATATCTATGATAACTATGATGAATCTCATGTTAAAACAGTTCTTACAAACATAGTTTGATCAACAAGTATTTCAATCGAAATTTTTTATACGAATCTTCAAGTGGCTTCAAAGGATATCTCCTGCTATTGAACAATTGCCAAAAGATGATAGCTTCATTATTGTGCATCCATATATCTTCATACTTATACATATGAGCCCAAACAATATACTATTTTCCCATGCTAGTTAGCGAGGACTTTGAGGTGAAATTAAAGTTCATATTTATAAGCACTAGATATCTAATGATACCTCAGGTCTAATCGCTATTCGCATACTACAACCCGGAGTTTTTAACGTGTTACATGTGGTATGCATCTATACATTTAAGCTTCTTGGACAGTCAATATTTAGTAAACTTATTCAACAGACAAACACGTGTATATCCATCATGTGTTCAACACACAGCACGAGACCATACTAACCTTATTGCAAAATATACTAGCCTTACCAGATAATCATAGGTGTCTAAACTTTAAAATTTAACGTGTGATGTCTTAAAACGTTAAATTAATTAAACGATCAAGATTCAAAGAAATGCAAAGAAATGCGGGTGTATAAAATGTAGAGACTCGGAATATATTTAAAAGAGCCGCCTCTGAATTGAGTGAAATGTCTGCTTAAAAAAATTAAATAAAAGAAAACCACTTTTTGAATTGTCTTTTCACTTTTGCATCCGATCCCAAAATATGATCCAAAATTTTCCAGGAAACTCATAAGAAAGTAAAGTGAATTCGGTCAAGTTCTTCAGAGTAATAAATAAAGTGAATTCGGTCAAGTTCTTCGGACTATTCACACCTACCAACTGAGGAAACATACTTTATTTTCTTGTTGTATTGGCTTGGTAGGTTTCTTGTTATTTTCCTAAAGACAAGTGTATTGATCATTGACCAAATTACCAAGTTGGCCTTCCCACAGTTTCTTAAGACATTTCACTATTATTATTTAGGAGCCTATTACTAACCCTATTTTTGTAGCTAATAATCACAACATTATTTGAGTTGTTGTGACTCAATTGGATATTTTATTTGGACAATTCAGTCTATATTTTATTTTATTACGTAATTTGGTTCTCCTTTACTATTATAATCGTGGGCAATCGAGCAAAACGCAAGGAAAAAAATTGTATTTACAAAGATTCCATGCGACTATCATATCCTAGCTGTGGGTATGAATGCAATAGTATTCTATGAATCACTTGCGCTCGTAATTATTTTGAATAGAAGTGCTTTACATAAATAAGAAGAAAATTAAATCAAACAGTCACAAATACTTAGAAGTGCTTTCTGAACAAGCACATACCATCTCCTTCTCCAAAAAACGCTTTTATGGCTGAAAAATCATTCTATGATGGAAAAAAAAATTCCAAAGTTTTTATGAAGTAATTAGAAGAACTTTAATTGTTAAAAAAAAAAATTATTTCCAAAATCAAACATGTGTTACAATCTCTCCCATTGAACTCACTTGCCATTTACTAACCATAATCAACATTGACTCTACTCCAGAAGGGCAAAATGGCAATTCAACGAAGTTGTTATGAAGCATAAGTTGGCATCGTGAAAAACGACAATAATAATTTCATCACGACTTGTGTACTGACTTCAATTATAAATCCCCCTCCCACCACCTCAAACATGCATCAATAATTTCATCACACAACACATACCACTTCACCGCTACTTCCAAGAAAATGGAAGCCACTTGGGTTGCATACGCTGCCGCATGGCTAGGAGCTCTAGCCCTCATCCTCCTCTCCCGCCGCCTCCGCCGCCGCAAGTTCAACCTGCCACCCGGACCAAAACCCTGGCCCATCATTGGAAACCTCAACCTTATAGGCCACCTTCCCCACCGTTCCGTCCACGAGCTCTCCCAAAAATACGGCCCCATCATGCAGCTCAAGTTTGGGTCATACCCCGTCGTCGTCGGATCTTCAGTAGAAATGGCCAAGGCCTTCCTGAAAACCCACGACGTCACTTTTGCCGGCCGCCCCAAATTTGCAGCCGGCAAGCACACCACCTACAACTACTCAGACATCACTTGGTCCCAGTACGGCCCATATTGGCGGCAAGCCCGTAAAATGTGCATCATGGAGCTTTTCAGCAACAAACGCCTAGAGTCGTATGAATACATTAGAAGGGAGGAAATGAGTGCCTTGCTTAAAGGCTTATATGACTCCTCCAACTCCAACATTTTGCTCAAAGACCACCTCTCAACCGTGAGCCTCAACGTCATAAGCCGGATGGTGCTCGGAAAAAAGTACACCGACGAGACTGAAGACTCCATCGTGAGCCCCGATGAGTTCAAGAAGATGTTGGATGAGTTGTTCTTGCTCAGTGGGGTGCTGAACATCGGCGATTCGATACCTTGGCTTGACTTTCTGGACTTGCAAGGGTACATAAAGAGGATGAAGACTTTAAGCAAGAAGATGGATAGGTTTTTGGAGCATGTGTTGGATGAACATATTGCAAGGAGGGAGGCTAGCGGGAAAGACTTTGTTGCAAAAGACATGGTTGATGTGCTACTGCAGCTTGCTGATGATCCTGACCTTGAAGTTAAACTTGAGAGGCATGGGGTCAAGGCATTTACTCAGGTATGATTTGCAGTCGATCTATAGATATTTACTTGAGTCCGAGGCAAAAGGCCTAGGGGGCTGCAGCACGTCTGCTGTCTTCTAACTTCGTCTCTTCTATGTCTCTCATTTCTAATTGCTTGACACGTGTCCTCCAATTTAACATAGAATTAACACCGTTAACTTCTACTATTTTGCATTATTAAAATAGAGTTCCAAAAATCTTTGGGCATTACCCATATCAACCCAGATCAACACGGCCGACAAGACCCCGTCTGGTAGTCGCCGGAAAAAAAATCCTCTTCTTTCTCTACATTTTTCTCTGCTTTCCTCCTTGTTTATCTCATTAATATTATAATCCAATCTTCCAGCCAATGCTATAAACACAACCTCAATTCACAAAATTAAGTCCACGCCCGTACCTGGACAAAATCAAGATGAGAAAAATCGAGAGCTGCGATGCAGATTTCAAACGTTTTAGAAATGAAATTGAGTCGGAATCGATAATTGAAATCTAATTAATTCGTAGCCTGCAATCGCACTGGGTTGGCCGTGAGTGATGCCGATTCGGTGGCTGTCGGGGCTGATCAGTGGGCATTGATGGCGATTCGGTGAGGTGGGTTGGTCGTGGGTGATGACGATTTGGTGGCTGTAGAGCTCTTGGCCGTCCACGGCCTTCGTGTTTTTTGATTTTTTTTTATATATTTTTAATACAAAATAATAAAAGTTAACAGTGTTAAACTATGTTAGGTTGAGAGACATGCGTCATACAATTAGGGAAAAGACACAAAAAGACATGAAATTTGAGGACCCCATACCTGCAACTTAAGAACATCTCTTGAAGAAATGTCAAATTGTCCAAATCAGTAACAACGGTAACAAAAGACAGCATTAATGTTCAAGAAGCTAAATCTGATGTGGCATGACATGGATTGACATATCTCCTCCTTGTTGCCAAATTTGACAACACCTTCATATTTTTTTAATTAATTATTAAATGCTTTTTTATTAATTTTTTACTGGTTTAGAGCATTATTCTTTTGTTTCTTTTCATTCCCAATGCAAAAAATACATATGAATTATTATTTTATATTTAAAATTTGACATATCGGTTAGAGAGCAGAAGTTAAAAAAAATGTCAAAGTGCCATCTAAAAAATTATCATTCTAACTGTCTCATCCAAATCGAGCAAAAATAAAAAAAAACATGGACAATTTAGTAATTACATGTAACATAAGTTTTGCTAATTTTTACACTAACCTCACAGCCATATGAGCATAACATGTCCTATTTAAAAATAAAGAATTAAATAACTAAAAATTAAAAATTTGCTCACGTTAGAAGAAACTACCCCATCATTGTTCCATTTTTCATAACTGACTTTTTTTCTTTTTTAAAATTTTAAAAACTATCACAATCCTTAATAAAAAAAACAAAATGAAGTGAAATTGTTCACACATATAGTGTGTGTGGGCATCTATTATTTATATGATAATAATATGTTTATTTAAATTTATTTAGTCTGCTTAAGCTTCCGTCTAGGTCCCACCTAGGGACCATCTGTGGGCCTAAACACTAGGTTCCAATTCACAGGCGGTTACTGTCTAACGTCTCTTAGAACATTAATTGACTATAATTATTGAGATATTTCTTAAAGTTTAGTAGATGTGCGACATATGAGGTGTGAAATACTAGTGTCATGTACAGTAGATATACGAGGAATGTTAGGCTGCATTTAGGTCTCACAATACAGTAATAGGTCATAGTTTTCCGCTCACACGCAAGAAAGAGATTCAAGACGAGCCTAGATGAACACTGATATCTTATTTGTGACTGAAAATGTTGAGATTTATTTTGGTGTACTCTTGCTCAGTATTTGTGTTGATCGATTCTATTGCTATTAGGACTTAATTGCCGGGGGAACAGAGAGCTCAGCGGTGACGGTGGAATGGGCAATTGCTGAGCTCCTAAGGAAGCCGGAGGTATTCAAGAAGGCAGTGGAGGAGCTAGACAGGGTGATTGGAAGAGAGAGATGGGTTGAGGAGAAGGACATTGTTAATCTCCCATATGTTGATGCCATTGCCAAAGAAACCATGAGGCTACACCCAGTGGCACCCATGTTGGTGCCAAGGCAAACCACGGAAGACTGCCAAATCGCTGGCTATGACATTCCCAAGGGCACCAGAGCCCTAGTCAGTGTGTGGACAATAGGAAGAGACCCTGAATTGTGGGACAACCCTGAGGAGTTCTGCCCCGAGAGGTTACTAGGAAAGGACATTGATGTCAAAGGCCAGGACTTCGAGCTGCTGCCTTTTGGGTCAGGCAGGAGGATGTGCCCTGGCTACAGTCTGGGCATAAAGGTCATTCAGTCAAGTCTGGCTAATCTTTTGCATGGGTTTACATGGAGATTGCCTGATAACATGAAGAAAGAGGATTTGAGTATGGAGGAGATTTTCGGGCTTTCGACACCGAAAAAATTTCCCCTCGTTGCAGTCTGCGAGCCTCGTCTTCCACCTCATGTTTACTCACTGTGATCACGTGAGTCTCTTCGTCTCAGCTAGTTCCCCCTCAATAATGTAGTACTTGGGAAAGTGCGTTATGAGTGTGTTTGGGCCCGATGTTGAGTGCTTGGGAAAGTTTGTAATCCCTATCCAGGCCTTTACTGTATTCCCATTTCTGATACGGTCATAGAAGTCCAAAAATATAAATAATTGTTGAAGATAATTATTAAATCACAACTGACGAGTCATGACTCATGACCACCCATTCCTGTCGGCCCTTTAAAAGTACCTCGCTTCTTTACCCTTTCAGTTCCTATATGCTTTTATCTCTTTCTATTTGTACGATTACGGTTAAGTCACGTCAATATTTTATTACTTTTTATCGTATTATCTTTATAAAAAAATCAATATAAAATGTTGACGTAACTTAACCATAACTACACAAAATAGAAGAAGATGGGAGTGTATGGGAACTGGAAGGGCAGAGAAGCCGGATCCCCTTTAAAATGCCATGATTGAGATGGAACAATTGAAACTGCAAGTTGCGTGTATTTAGGGTTTTTAGTTGTTAAATTCGGATCAGGATCTCTTCCTGATCTTCATCGGGGATCGTAAAGATTAATCAATCTCGCTCACTATATATTTTGCGACCATAAATCATTTAATTTTTTAATTCTTTTTATGTGGAATAACGATTTTCAACGATGTGTGGTGAGCGGTTATCATTGATTGATTCTTAGGATCGTTTAAATTCTTGATTAAAATTCATTGACTAAAAATTAATGATAAAAAATCTTCGTGTATAATATACAATAGAGCTTATAAAAATATCTATGAAAACTAAGCAACAACAAACAAAACGATCGAGCCAAGATTCTTGAGTCTGAAAGCTGAAATTGAGGTTCTTACATGATTTCACATGAACATACTAAAAACATTAACATCAATCGATGCATGAACAAATTCTTTCGGCTAGACTTAAATCGATTCCACAATGCCAACTATTTTATGGTCTAAACTAAACAACCAGAATAACATTGTCGGTCATTGAACTTTAAGAGTTATGAGTGAAATTTAAAGACGATTATTTAAATTCACATGAATATATAAAAAAACCATAAATCCATGCCATAAACAAACTTTTCTACTAAAATTGAAATCGATACCATAAACCAACTTTTTTTTTTTTTTTTTTTTTGGTACAAAACAATGAGAATGAAAGTAACTCCAAAATTTTATAGTTTTCCCAGAAGAAAAAAAAAAAAAAAAGTAACACCAAAACTAAGAGGGGGTTTTTATACATATGCCTATTTTTAAAATTTTTAGATTAAACTTTTATACCTTTTAGAGTTTTGATTAAGGAAATTATTATTAACACTCCAAAAATCTCATTCTATACTCCAAACTTTCTATATTAGGAAAGAAAAATACTCCAAATATTTTCCTACAATTTAGGTGCCACATGTATTAGAAGTAGCCTTTTTTTATAATTTAAATTACCCAACTTGCCATTATATAAATATACCTTTTAATTCCTAGATAATACATCAAAACTCTTAAAATCTTGTAGATAAATATTGTGGAATTTAATTCCAATAAAAAGTCTTTCAAAATACCCATGAATGTGACTTGCCGTTATATTTAATATACCTTTTAATTTTCTTAGATAATATCTCAAAACTTCTAAAATCTTGTAGATAAATATTGTAGTATTCAATTTTAATAAAAAGTTTTCAAATTACACATGAAACATAGATTTCTTCTTGGTACATATGTGATACGTTACTTAATATATCTTCTTGGTACATATTTGGTATGTTTGTTTTTTATATTTATTATTAAAAAAAAAACATATTTGGTATACATATATTTCTCCTTGGTACATATTTGGTACGTTACTTTATATATCTTCTTGGTACATATTTGGTATGTTCATATTTCTTTTTTGTATGTATTTGGTACATTTATATATTATTTTGGTACGTTTATATTTATTTCAAAAAACGCATTTGGTACGTTACTTTATATATCTTCTTGGTATGTATTCGGTACGTTTAAATATATTATCTGAACATACCAGCCTCAAGCTTCCGAAAATAGAAAATACGTCTAATTATCTTGCATAATATCAATATAAAATAGTGAAAACAACCACTAATTGAAATGGATAAGTCCATTCAAAATTCAAAAATGAGGATCACATAATTATAACGTGGGAGAAGAAACCATACGGCTCAAACGTGGGAGAAGAAACTGGCTTCCTAAAAAAAAGGCCACGTACAAAAATATATCAACCTAAAAGGATATATATGGAATTTAATAATTAGCATTTTAAATTAAAAAAAAACACAATAATTACATGTAATCTAAATAAATATAAAAATGATGACATGGCTATTGTTTAAGCGTCCTAATTAAATTTCAAAATAGAACCAATATTTAACCTAAATAATATTTGAAAAGTGCAGAGGATTCTAATTTTCCCAAACTAAAACAACCACAATTCCCCAAATTAAATATAAAAATATAGAACCAAAACACACCCAAAAGTATGATTCAAAAACTAAATTGGGCCTTGGTTTTGCTTGTTTGTTTGTTTTTGGTGTTAAATAGAATAACCTTTTAACTAAAAAAAAAAAAAAAAAAAAAAAAAAAAACTAAATTGAGCCCACATAAAATCATATCCTCCACAAATAAATAAAAAATCTGACAAATAAACAAACAAAACAAACGTAGGTGGGCCCTGTGTTATGCCCATCACACGATTCACAACCCACATGCCAGCTTCAATTCGGTTCTTATCGGTTTGTGGTTTCAAATATTAAATTATTTAAACACCAAATCATCATGCATTCAAATACATATTCTAAAACGGATTATATAAAGTTGCATACAACACATATCCTTTTTAATGCAAATATCTTTGGTCAGTGGCACCAAGTCAACAAAAAGAGGCAATTAAAAGAAATATGCATTGGTCAGCTAACAAACAAAAAAAATCAAGAACTCAAGCAGCATTAGTCTCTTGATATTCGCAGTAGCATCAACAGCAGCAAGCAAAAAGAAATATTTAAATAGCATTAAAGGAAATATGCATTGGTCTATTGATATTGGCAGCAATAAGCAAAAAAAAAATCCAAATGTCCTTGGTAGTGGTAGATTCTTTTTCAAACAGCAACTCTTGTATACAATCAAACAACTTATAATCAAATCAAACAACTTATTTCAGAGAGCAAGCAAAATCAAGCAACTTCTTATTTCAGAGAGCAAGCAAACAACATACATCAAACAACAAACTGACAATTCAAATTAGTAAGGAAGGTGCTAAAAAAACTAAAGTTACATACATACCAGTAGTTGTAAAACGTGATAAGTTAGGACTTAATAGTTTCTGAAGCCCCAATGCTAGATGTGCCGCCATTCCTTTTTTCTAGAACATATAAAAGTCAAGAACTCATTAGAAAATAAGAAAGTAAGCACACATACATCAACAGCTTGTATTCTCTCATCCGTGTAAAACACCAACCCACCCTTTCCCTTCCCTCCCCTTCTGAGTTTCAATCCAATTTTCAATACAAACAACAAATCCATTCACACATATACTAAATTATAGAAATATACATTCACACATAAGGTGTGGGCATTGTCCTTAACAACCCATGTGATTTTGATTGTCCTTAATGTTGTGTTACCAATGTTGGTTTATAAAATCACAACCCATGAAAACCCAACCCACCCGCATGGTATTAATACAAGCTTTTATCTTTAAAACATGCCACATGGCATGCTCTTAATGGATGCAAGTTAGAACTTTGTGGTCTTTGCCACACCTTAGCATTTGGATTTCTAAAATATCATAAGCCGTTTTCCTTCTCCATAATCCCCAACTTCAGTTCTCTCCGTTGCATCCTCCATAGCCACTCCATTAAATTTCCTCTAAGATTCCTAGTTTTCTATGCATCTTTGTTGGTATTCAGAGCATGTCGACTTGGCCTATGGGTTGTGGGTAAACCCCGTCCAATCCACCCAATGTCCAGTCCTACATTTTAATTCTTGGCAGAAATAGTAAATGCTCTTATTGATTACCAACATATGGTAGTTTTAAGTGATACTATTACAATTTAGGTAGCAAATCACTCAACATGAGCTAACCTCACAAGAATACAGTAGTATGACAACAAAACAAGAGTAAATTGTAATTCAGCCCAAGGGAAAATGGAAAACCAGTAGAACTCAACCATATTCCTAATCTCAAATATGAGAAAAGATAGAGAAGATACCAAGGAGGGATGACGAAGGACGAAGAGTCGTGAGCTGTCGCAGAGGAGGGATGACGAGGGTAGTCGCAGAGAGTTGAGGTTGTGGGCTTCCTGAGGAATCGTTGATATTTTTGGATGAGAAGCTGTGAGTGAGGTGGTTGGCTGAGTGAAAAAAGAATGAAAGTCTAAAAGTGTGAAATGGGGGATATGAGGCCGTGAGTGAGGTGAGGGTGAGGTGGGTGTGTCATATGCCAGCCTAGGCTCCACCACATCCCAGGCTCGACTCCACCGTAGCACGATATTGTCAGCTTTGGGCCCTGACCACGCCTTCACGGTTTTGTTTCTGGGAACTCACACGAGAACTTCCCAGTGGGTCACCCATCTTGGGATTGCTCTCGTGCGAACTCGCTTAACTTAGGAGTGCCGATGGAACCCGAAGCCAGTGAGTTCCCAAAAGGTCTCGTGCTAGGTAGAGATGTGAATATACATATAAGGCTTGTAGGATCCACTCCCCTAGGCGATGTGGGATGTTACAATCCACCCCCCTTAGGGGCTCAACGTCCTTATCGGCACACCACGACCAGGGTTAGGCTCTGATACCAAATTGTCACATCCCGGCTCGGGCCCCCAACACATCCTAAGCTCGACTCCGCACGATATTGTCTGCTTTAGGCCCTGACCACACCCTCACGGTTTTGTTTCTGGGAACTCACACGATAACTTCACAGTGGGTCATCCATCCTGGGATTGTTCTCACGCGAACTCGCTTAACTTCGGAGTTCCGATGGAACCCGAAGTCAGTGAGCTCCCAAAAGGCCTTGTGCTAGGTAGAGATGAGAATATACATATAAAGCTTGTAGGATCCACTCCCCTGGGCGATGTGGGATGTTACAGGGTGAGCCCTAATTAGGATGGGATCCACTACTTTGCAACTTGGTGAAACTAATTTTTCAACCTATTATACCATGACATGTGTGTATATATATAATTTATTTATTTATTTATTATTAATAAAACGGTTCGGTTCGGTTCCGGCCGATTCTTGTTCATTCGAAACCGGAACCAAAACCGGTTTATACCGGTTAGGTTCGATTTTTGACTCAAAGTTGACTTTTTCGGTCAACATGGTTCTTTTCGGTATTTTTTCATACGGTTTGATGTGGCTTTGCGGTTTGGCGGTTTTTATGCCCACCCCTATGGACTGTTGGGTATTTCTAATCAAGTGTCTAGACTTTTTAGACAAAAAAAAATATATAAATCAGAAAATTTTGAATTGTTACTATAGCAACATATCCCTAATTTTACGATTTTATTAATTTTAAAAGAGTGAATTAACCAAAATGACCTTAGAGGCTAAGATTTTGACTTTTGTTGACCACCGTATAATGAGATGTATGACCCATTCTTTTGGCATATTTGTGTAGTAATCGTCGCCAGGAACTCGTAGGCGCAAGTGGATTTGAATTCGGAGCTAAAATGAAGATCTTACGAAACACCGAATACCAAAGGCAAATTGGTAATTTCGCGTTCGAAAGATATTTTGGGCTTTGTTTTGTGAGCCATGTGGGGCCCACACCCCACTCTTTCCTTGTTCCTGTGTCCCATTTTCCTCCAGAACTCTTGGGGACTCTATCACATTTCTCAACTCTCTCTTCTCTTCTCCCTCGCATTTCACTTTCTCTCTTTTCCTCAGCCCTCTACTTCTTCTTCTCTCTATAAACGCAAAGGCAACAACACCAATCCACTCCGGTGATCCTAACCATTTAGATCACCACCACATCTCACCCCACTCTCCTATCTTAAACTCACATCTATAACTTTCCCTTATTCCTCTGCAAGCATCAAGTGGGTGCAACAGTAACACCACCACACCACTTCGCCGACTCTGGTGAGCCTCACAACAAGACCACCTTCAAATCACTGCCATCACCACCTACTTGTACGACCAGAATTGAAGAGTAAAGCTTTGTGCTCGTTTGTCTCTCTCGTCTCTTTCCTCTGTAAATTAAACCGAACCACCAAGGGAGCTATGTTCCCTAGCAAGTTTCTTGCATTTTCGACTAGGGGTAAGCCTCGGGAAATCCTAAAAACCTTTCATTTTATTCTTATGGTTCGATATTGATCTTGTGTACATGTTTTAAATGAACAAAATAACACATAAATCTCGATGGGGGAGATTCCCCAGTTTTTCAGCAAAGGAACCATAATCATCTAGTCACTTTCAGCTCATTTCCGCAGCCAACACCAACCATAACTTGGTCCCATTTTGGTATGGATTTGTTCCTTACATTTCTAGCTTAGAATTGGCTTTTGAATCATCAATTTTGGTTGAGTATCGAGCTCGAAATGAGCTCTAGAAGCTGGAGAGAAAACCTGCAAAAATCTAGAAACCACGATGAAGGCGCGTGGTGACCGACGCGTGGCTGCCAGTGCAGCTACCTTGTGGCGGCACGTGGAGGAACCCGAGATTCATCCTTAAGTTTCTTGATATGCCGAATCCATATCTGCCCTCCATTTTTTGAAATTTGATCAATTTAAAATAATTTCTTTATTGACCGTACTTTGTACAAATACTCGAATTTACATTAGTACGTTATATATTGATGTAAAGGGTTTCGTACCTAGGTGAAACACATCGCAAGGATCTTTGATGCCCCCAAGGCAGGTTCGACCCAGCGACATGATTTGTGAGTGGGTCTTTACTTTTAAATATTATATATTTATTTAGTTTCTATTTATATATTTGATAAATAATTTTCTACGTTACGCATAGATTAGATTAACATCTATAAGAATTAGCGTATTGACGGAATTCATGAAATTATGCTATGTCCTATAAGATGCACAAGTATGCGTATTATTATGGATGCCTTGGTTGTATTTATGGTCATGAATAATATTTCATTGATTAGAATTATCGAATTGTCGATTTACCGTTACATTATCATATTTATGTTATCTGCTTATCGTGTGCTATATTTGTGTTAGTACTCACTTGGACTAGGGCCAGTCTTCACATGTATGTTCATATCGCACCGTAAACTCACTTTGGATCCATTGTAAGTGCCAATCCTGTTCTAGATTGCTAAAGGCAATTAGAACTTGTATGTGACGTGCATAGCGCCAGTCTTCATGTGATTGTAGTACTAGCGCATAAATCATCATTACATCCAGTCCTATTCATGTCAGAATACTTATGCATGAGCTCGTGTGTGAGCATATGTCGATGAGCACCAGATATTATATGTTCATTTACGCAAGATAATGTAATTATTGGATGTTATATGTTTTATATGTGAAATATTGTGACTTACCGTATTTCTGAAGTATTACTGTTTACGGTAAGTGTTTTCATGCTATATATAGTATATATATTTGGAAACTATACTTGTTTTACGGTGATGGGTTATACGTTTTCGAAAACGTTTTACAAAACTTTATTTTTAGGCACACTCACCTTTGTTTTTTCGCTCCTCCAGGTTTTAGTGGCAGAGTTTTTGTGTCGACGAGGATTCTTGGCAAATGTTGGAATAGAATATTACCTTCGATAGTATAATTCTCATTTTACTTTTACTGTATTGTACTTGTGCTTTGACATCATGTGTGAAATGGGTTCATTCTCACTCACATGCGCACTCTTACATTTAGGCACTTTTAGGTTTAAATTTATTCACATTTTTAACCTCATTAAACTTTATGGCTTCGTCACCATCCGAGTGTCAGCTAGCACAGCTTGATTCGGAGTCTAAGTGGACATTCTGGGTCAGGATGTGTCAGTTACCGTTGGGATACATGTCAAAATCTAGGTTGTTAAGTCACGATTTTTTTGTAATCTAATGGTCTATATTAATTAAGTTAATAAAAATTATAAAAAAAAAGTACAGAAAAATATAAGTACCTAACCATGCTCTTCCACCTTACACCACATTTTAAATATTTTCAAAGGGAATTGTTATTGGCACTCCAAAAATTTCATTCTACACTCCAAACTTTCTATATTTGGAAAGAAAAATGCACTTATGAAGAGTGTAGAATGAGATTTTTGGAACGCCAATAACACTTCCCTTTTCAAATACTTTCAACTAATCTTTCTCTCAAATTTTTCATATACTTTCAACCAATCTATCCACAAAATTCTTACGGAATCATGACAAGTGACGCTACGAAATTAGTTAAAAATCTACTCGAAAATCTAACCATGTTTTTCCACCTTACACCACATTTTAAATATTTTCAAATACTTTCAACCAATCTTTCTCTCGTATTTTTCATCTACTTTCAACCAATCTATCCACAAAATTCTTACAAAATCATAACAAGTGACGTTGCGAAATTAGTTAAAAATCTACTGGAAAATCTATCTACAAAAATTGTACTTTCAGATCCTATTTGAAATTAAAAATAAAATTATCTTTTATTATTTTATATAAAAATAATAATAATAATTTAATACCAATAGCCTAAGCTATTTAGTTTAGGGATAAAGATGCACTTAGTGAGTTAATGTTCACTAAATGCAGTAATTGCTTGCTCAATTTGCTTGGGCAATTTGGCAGGGATGGAGTTGGTTTAAGAAGAGTCATTAAGAAGAATTAGAATGTAAGTGGCGAAACGGCAAAAGTTTATTAGTGCGGAGTAACTTAATGGGTCTGCTTTCTTCGAGCTAGAAAGCGGCTGCTTACTTGGGCGGATTTATTCTCGGACGTCTTTACAAGTCGTGCCAACACATAACATGTAAACTCATCTAGGTGATGCCAAGCCACAATCCATGTTCCCATATAGGTTATCAATCATTGTATTTTCTGAACATGTTCTTGGTTTTGGACAGGAGAGCCTTTAGTTGAAGGGGTTGCTCTTCCATATGGTGAAAAGTATGACGCAGACTGGGTGTGTGACGAAAAATACAAGGCTTAATCACACCTATGGCCCCTGCATTAGTGCTCTCGGTTACTTAATCCGGATCAGGCTGCTCATGAAGTTTCACCTCCTGGTGATGGAAGCTAGAAATTTTAGTGACAAGCAATTGCGTCAACTCGAACGCCATCCATTGACTTTCATCCAAATGGATTGTACAAAGGTTATCTTGGGGGTCTTAAGTCTTCAAGCCAACCCTATTTCTAGCTTAAGCTTTCCCACTTACCTAGCTAAAAGTTGCTTTGAATTTTTGTAACCCTGACCCTTTTCTAACCCTACTTGTTTCAAATTGGGGATGGGATGGATGTACACAATTTTTACTGCTCAATGAATAGTAGATCAAATTCTCATTTTTCTGATCATCAATATGAATTAATCGAATTCTCATTTTTCTGATCATGAGTAAGAATTATTGTACTATAAATTATTCCATATCGTTTTGCTTGTTCATCAATATGTGATTTCAAACGACATGGATATAAATGAGTAAACCTGAACACGAGCCCAATGAGACCCTTGCAAGTTGTTTACTAATTGTGGTCATAAGCAATGGCAAATAATTCAAAGTCTTGAAAAGACTTTCATCAGTTGAATCAGCAAAACTCATCTTATGAATTAGGCCAAACTTGGGATTTGGGTGGGTTTGGTGCAAAGGGTGGAAAAATATGAGGCAGGCCCCTGCAGAATTCTAGTCTAACTATGATGACCTTAACCCTGCAAATATTTTTGTGAAATCTGCTTGGTGGGTTGTTCAAACCCTTTGATTGGTGCACTACATTTGAGCTAATTTTGAACATAAAGGAAGAATTGATGGAAAATTGACTTGGAACATTGAATAGAATATTTTGCACTCCAGAAACGAATGGAAGATTAAAATAGTGAGTCCATAAATAATTTAATCAAGGTCATTTTTATTCTTTATATAACCTTATGCACTAGTAATAAATTCATGTAATATGAATTCTTTATATGGAAAGCATAGAATTTGAAGTTGAAAACAGAGTATTGTGTTTCTTCAAAGTACTTGTTTTTCCTTGTAATAATAATAATAATAAGCTACAAAAATCATACACAAAGGGAAGATCCTCGCAACAAATAAAACAACTCTAATGTATAAGTACAAATATATTGTTTGTTTAGTGTCTTTTCAATTCTATTTTCAACTAAAAGCTTGTAATCAGTTCTTTCTGTGCATATTTCGCCTTTTCCGTTTGTTTCCAAGAGGATGTATGACCAAATCATGCTAAAGCATGTGCATTTTTTCCCTAACGACATCAATTGCTTATTTGGGAGAGTACAAATCAGTTCCAAGAATTCTATAAAGAGCAGTATCAGAATAAACGGTACTAGACCTCAATGATTTAATCCGATTTCTATACCGATGACCTTTACGTCTCCTGTGGCGGCCCTTCGCTCTCGTTTCCACCACTTTTTCTTCACCTTTGCTCTCGTTTTTCACCACTTCCCACTCAGCTTGCCCCTCTCTTTCAACCCTATGCACACTAACTTTGTTTTCTTCCTCAGTTGGAACAATGTACACAAAGGGTCCGATTGGGATGTCATTAGTCAAGTCCATAAGAGGCTCTAAGGTCTTGACCACACTGCTCATCGTTGGTCTACATTTGGGGTTGTGGTTCAAGCATTGGTGAGCCAATGCAGCTGCTTTTCTAGCTCCTTCGGTCGAGTACTGACCCTCGAGCCTAGGATCCATCACGCGGTCAAGTTTATGTGTATCCTTCAAAAATGGTTTGGACCACTCCACTAGGTTCTGTTCTCTACCATGACGGCTCTCATCTACGGACCTTCTACCAGTTAGTAGTTCCAAAAGAACTACGCCGAAGCCATATACATCGCTCATTGCTGTTAAATGACCTGAAAACGAAGAGTATATGATTAATGAAAATTTAAAATTTCATGCTATTATGAATAAATGAAAGTAGTAACTTGAAATAATAAAACAATTTGTATAGTATTAACTGGACATGTGCAGCGTTTTCGATGTTTAGTTGATATAATAGTGGTCGGTTGACATGGTACAAATAGCAATACTCAAGATACCAACTTGAATTACCTGTCTTGACGTATTCTGGAGCTGCGTAGCCATGAGTTCCCATGACGTGCGTTGTAATGTGTGTTTCATCTCCTTCCGGGCCATCTATGGCAAGACCGAAATCAGACAGCTTAGCCGTGTAATCCTGCAGGAAAAAGGAAGACATAATTTTATCAGATAAGCAATATTTACGCAAGAGCGGAAGAGTGCTAATTAAGGAGAGAAAATTACCAAGTCCAGTAAGATGTTTGAAGTCTTAAAATCGCGGTATATGACTGGCTTTTCTTCCTCATGGAGGCAACTGAGGCCTTTTGCAGCTCCAATTGCTATCTTGATTCTTGTTAGCCAAGGCAGGGTTCCACCATAACCTGCATTAATGAACAAACAAACAATTCATAAATTTTCTGATCCAAATATTTTGTGCTCGTTTCAAAATTAAAAAACATAAAAATCATGCGTGCATGATCAGAATTGTACGTTTAAATAGATGGTGATCTAAGTTGCCTCTCTCCATGTACTCGTACACCAGAAGCCTGTGATCGTCTTCACAGCAGTACCCGATCAAGTTAACAAGATTCGGGTGCTTCAGTTGCCCAAGAACAATCACTTCAGCCTACAACATAAAAAAGTGTCTGATAATTAGCATTTTCCCACAACTTGGGAAGCATATGATATGATTAGGAGCATAGCCTTGAAATGGGAAAAAAAAAAAGAATTACTACCAGCCACTCCCTATGTCCTTGTTTGCCATCTAAATCCAAGACTTTAACAGCAACAGGCTGAGCTTCCAATCCAGGCCTAAGCTTGTCATCAATGAAACCTTTGTACACCTGCCCGAACCCACCCTCACCGAGATAGTTGCTCTTGGAGAAACTTTGTGTAATCTTTTTAAGCTCCTTGTGTGCAAAAATATGAAGGTTTGAGCCAATAAGTGAATTTGACAGATCACTGAGGGCTGTGCATACCGATGAGTTACTCAAATCCGAGAGTGACAATCTCCGCAATGAGATTTCTTTTGACGTTTGGGATTTTTGATCTGCAATTAGTTTGTTGGCCTTGAAACAACTAGGAGTCAAGAAGGTGAATGCTAGTTTCTTGAGACTCATATTTGCTGAAGCTAGAAGTTAGTTTACAAAATGCATACGGTTGGATTGGATCAAACTAGAGAATAATATGGGGGGTAGATATAGGGCTATAGGGTAATCATTTATATAAACTGCAAAAAGAAGTCAAGGACCCAATGATGATAACCAACCTTTTTTTTCCTTTCCCTTTTTGTTGATATTTCATGTGTGGTACAAGAAAAATATATCATTCTTAATTTTCTAAATATTATTTTAATTTCAGTCATGAGTCTAAAGTTGTGTATAAAGTTTGGTCCCTCCAAGACTTGGAAGGTTTACTGCAAAAACGCACTTTTGGATGTTTCATATTATGAAGGGCCAAGTCTCAAGATTAATTTGCCTTGATCATGTGCTAAATTAATTAATGGAGTTTCCCAGTAGGTTCAAGTGTTGGTCGTTGTGAGACCTCAGAGAACTGCTGGTTTTTTTTTTTTTTTTTTTTTTTTGCGGCAACGACTAAGTCGAATGGAATAACCCATGTTCTCACTTCTCATTTCCTAGTACTCCGAAAATTCAGTGCATCAGATATAGGAAGCTGGATTAGAACACGGGATCTCAAGTGAAGTGGTTTCCAGCATAAGATCTCGAGTATTGGGGTGAATGAACGTAACCCTTGAGCTATAAGAACCCCCTTGCAAGCATGGTCAGTTTTAATAGTTTTATTTAATCATTGATCTATGCAGTCTGACTTTAGTGTTAACATTTGTGCTTTGGAAAGCTGAATCTCTTCATATCATTTTCGGTTCTGTTGGCTCTAAATTAATGTGCGCTCTTCGGCTCTAAACACAACAGTTAGATGACAGATTGAAAGGTTTTTTTGTAAAACTTTGGAAGACAAACACTAAAACAAATCCCTATCGTCGACTCGTTAAGATGTTTCATTTGTTCATAAATTCGACCACTAAAATTGCTTGTGGCATGACACATTAATCCGGTGAGTAAATTTAAAAACTCGGGTACATAATGAGAAGCACATCTGTTCTAACTCTTGTGGCTGCAACTCTGTATGAAACCATGAGCTTAAAGAAACGCCAGCCTCTATCATGTTACATTAGACAATAGGACTTGTGTTGGTTACAACAAACATATTCATTGCTTGAAATCCGTCAGTTGACACAGTGAAAAAGAAGATAAAAAAGGTGAGAAAAAGAAAGAAAAGATATATCATATTCGTTGCTTTATTGCTTTCCTTCAAGTTGTGTGGGACTGCAGGCAGGACCTGACGTATGCAACCGAGACGAACTCACAAGGTTACAGTTTTCTGGGAGGAGGTCAACACATTTTGTTTAGGCAGTCAATGTTCTTGCTTCCAGGTTATAACCAAGAAAGTGAAGTAACTATTTATTCTGACCTTCCATGTAATTTCCATTCAAACATGTGTTGCCTTTTTAAGAAAAAGAAAGGATTTGTCGTTCGATAATCATTTCAGTTTTGGGTATTAATTTTTATTTTGTTATTATTTTATGAAGGAGAAAAAATATTAGAGAAATAAAGAATGAAGGAGGAAGAGAAATTACGGTAGAGGGATGTAAAATAGCTAAATAAGTGTATGAAATGGTATGCAAAATTAAAATAGGAAAAATAAGGATCCAATCCCTAATCATTAATGCTCATAGATTGAAATTTTATTGGTTTTTAGTTTTTTATTGAAGTTCCTTGACTTTGTACACCTCAGTATGTTACTATTAAAATACTTCCATGTCATCTTTTTATTTGTTTTACATATTTTAATTTATAACTTTTACTACATTATCACGTTTGTAACTGAAAATCCTAAAATTCTCTCACTCAAGTTTATGTTTATATTCAAATTCAACACTATTATATTAAATATATTCTTCAAATTAAATTTTGCCAAAAAATTTCAAACTTACTTTTTTTCCATGACTATCATATTGCAAAATCATAGCAAATGACCATTATATTGCTATGAACACAATTTTAATTTCATTGGGTACATTCTCTTCTCTTGTTCCTTAATCCATGTACCCAACTTTTATTCTATACTACCTTTGTAAAATTTTCTTCTAAATTATTTTTTACCCATATATATATAACATTTTCTCATAAGATTTATATTGTATGTACCCTTAAGTAATTTTTTTTTTAACAAACAATATTATGTATATTAAGGGGAGGGGGGTGGGCTTAGCCTCACAATAGACTAGCAATAACGTAGTTCACACTCGTCTTTAGCGAGAATCAAACTTAAGACCTCTCAATTATGGTTTGCTTCCATTTTTCTATCCTTTAATCATTTTTTACATTAAGAGTTTATAAGGGTACATTGTTTTTATTTTTATTTTTTGTCACATATGGGTTTTAATGTTGAAATTGTATATGGGTACAATCTTGTGAATTACTATAATTGTACATGGGTACATTTATCTTTTATCATGCCATTCAATAAAAAAAACAATTATTTTCATAACTTATTTTCCACATTTTAATCACCAAATTTTAATTGGTTTAAGGTTTTCTAAGGGTGGAGTTTATTATTTAATCCCATAAACGTAAATTTCAAATCTTATGGGATTTTATATCCCATAAATGTGGTAATTTATTTTATTTAATTGCTTTAAATGTTTGGACAAAAAAATTACTTTAAAGGATGTCTATATTACAATATTTAATTTAAAATATAAAATAGTTGACATGGAAATTGATTAATGCTAATATGTTGATGTGTACAAAGTTAAAGGATTTTGATCAAAAATCTAAAAACTAATAAGGTTTCAATCAATGTACACTAGTGATTAAGGATCGCATTCAAAGTATCCCATAAAAATACAACAGCATTTTTGATAATTAATCGTTTCGATTTTAATTTTTAGTTTTCATATTTGTGTTTTTTTTTTTTTAATACATCTATATTTTTACTTTCACATCCCGGCCCGGGACGGATCATTTCCCGGCCCCGCTCCACCACCGTAGCACGACATTGTCCGCTTTGGGCTTACCATTCCCTCACGGTTTTGTTTTTGGGAACTCACGAGCAACTTCCCAGTGGGTCACCCATCAAGGGATTGCTCTAGCCCCCTTCTCGCTTAACTTCGGAGTTCCTACGGAACCCGAAGCCAGTGAGCTCCCAAAATGCCTCGTGCTAGGTAGAGATGTGAATATACATTTAAGGATCACTCCCCTGGGCGATGTGGGTCACAGTTTTGTTTTTGGGAACTCACGAGCAACTTCCCAGTGGGTCACCCATCATGGGATTGCTCTAGCCCCATTCTCGCTTAACTTCGGAGTTCCTACGGAACCTGAAGCCAGTGAGCTCCCAAAAGGCCTCGTGCTAGGTAGAGATGTAAATATACATTTAAGGATCACTCCCCTGGGCGATGTGGGATGTTACATTTACAGTAAGGAGAGATGGAGTTCGGCTAAGACAGACAATGGACAGTCTAATTTGATATCGAATTCATCATCCACGAGATTCAAACCTAAGACCTCTTACTTTCAAGTGTAGAGTAATACTATCAGACCATAATACTAAGTGGCTTCATATTTGTGTTAGAGATACAAAAAATTAAAAATAAAAATAAAAAAAAGGAGAACGGATGGTGAGAGAGTTACAGAAGAAATGTGAAAGGAATGATACAAAGTATAAAAAAAGAAAAGATTAATTTTTGTTTACAACTATGAAGTTTCTTGGTTTTCATCATTTGGTACATCAATTTTTTTTCATCCTAGAATAGTACATGAAGTTATAACTTTATGACACTTTCATACATCTGTTAAAGTTGTTGTTAAATCAACCATTAACTAATGACGTGTGGTCATGTAGATATTAAAAAGTTTAAAAAAAATTGAAGAAAATTAAAAAATATGGGTCATCTTCTCCATCCTCACCCCCCGCTCCTAATCCCCTTCGCCGTCAAAGCCAATCTCAATGGTTTTTGGCCGCTGGGTTTGGATTTGCAACACCCACAGTAAAAAATCGAATTGGAACGCAAATCGGGAGAACATTTGAAAGCTTTAAAAAATTGGTTTGGTCGCTGGGTTTGGCTCTCCACCGCTGTTAAATCTGGTAGGTGGGGCTCAGAGGTTCGAGCTCACAAGGTCGTCCATCCTCGCTCCAGGATCATCCCAATTCTAATCTTTTTCCTGTATAGTGTGGTGGACCCCAACGCCTTTAAGTTGTCGCTCCTTAAGTCAACACAATGGATCGCCGCTGTCAAATCTGGAAAATGGGTCGAGTTGGGGTATGGTAGTGAGGGAGAGGTTGGTCAGGCCATCTCAAACCGAAGGGTCCAGAGGGTCAGAGGGCCGAAAATAGCCCAAAAATCATCTCTAACCGAGGGCTAGGCCAGAGGGCTCTGGAATCTGAGAGGGCCCTACGGAATCAGAGAGGGCTAGAGGGCTGGAGGGCTGGCTAGAAATACTAGGAATCATGTTGGTTATAACCGATAGGAATACGTTTATATTATTTAATATAAATGTATTCCTATCTTAAGAAAAAAAAAATTCAAATGCAACGGCTAGCTGATGTCAGCTAACCGTTGCATTAAAAAAAAAAAATTATATATATATATATATTTTTACAAAATTTTTCCTATAACTTCTATTTTTAATATTTTTTTTAAATTCCATTTTTTCCTATAACTTCTATTTCACATAGTTGCTTTATTTTATTTTAAATTCTATTTTTATCCTATAACTTCTATTTTAAATTCTATATTTATCCTATGGCCCTTTGGCCCTCGGTTGGAGACGGTTTTTTGTGGCAGGGCTAAAACGAGCCATCTGGCCCTCGATTGGAGACGGAGGCAAATATGGCCCCGTACTGTTCATTAAAATATTAATATCTTGGAGAATCTTGGAGGGCCAGAGGTCTAAAACGAGCCCTCTGGCCAACCATCGGTTGGAGATGGCCTCAGGTATAGAGGGATCAGTGGACAAAGGAGAGTGGAGTCGAAGAGGAAGGGTAAGGGTGGATGTGCAGGGAGTTGAAGAGGGTAGGTATAGAGGAGAGAAATGAAGGATGGTTGGGTGTGAGCGGGAGGTGACGTAGGAGAGGACGGCCCAGATTTATTTATTTATATTTTTTTAATATCTAGGTGGGCGCCACGCCACGCATCAACGTGGGTACCACGCCACGTGTCAACATGGGCGTCATGCCACCAATTAATGGCTGATTTAACAACAACCTTAACAGATGTATGAAAGTGTTCCAAAATTATGACTTCAGGTATCACTCTGGAATGAAAAAACTCGATATATCAAATGTAAAAACCAAGAAACTTTATGGTAGTAAACTGAAATTAAACCGAAAAGAAAACTAAAAACTTTTATAAATTGCTTTCAATTTCAATATTTGTTTTCATTTATTTTTCTTTAATTCTTCGCCTCTCTATTATCACCCCTCTTCATCCCTAATCTCCTCCATATACTTTCCTCATATATCAAGTACAAAAAATATAAACTAAAAATTAAAACCTCACGACGCTTGATGGTGATTTCATTTTTTGTTTTTGCCTTTTGACTTTAAAGTAAGTGATAGAAGAGAAATATGTCGAGAAGGGAGACATTGCTTTCAATTTCAATATTTTGTTTTCATTTATTATTCTTTAATTTTTCGCCTCTCTATTGTCGTCATCTTCATTATTAATCTCATCCATATACTTTTCTCATATCTCAAACACAAAAAATATAAAGTAAAAATTAAAATCTGACTGCACGTTGATGACGTTTTTATTTTTTAATTTTGCTTTTTGACTTTTAAGTTTGTGATAGAAGAGAAATACGCCCAGAGGGGAGGGATGATGACGACTAGAGAATTCATTACTCGAGCCCACAAGCGACGCACAGACAAGCATGGTCATGCGTGTAATACATTCTTCCAAGTCAATTATTCGATCAGAAAGTTCCTCGGTACTATAAGTAAAAATGGGACTATATAACCTTTGGGAATATAGTGGAACAGGAAAATGCTTGGAAATTAGGACAATTGTTTGCAAGTCTAAAGGACAACAAAATCAAGTAAGAAAATCAAAACCACAATCGGTTGTTGATATCTGTTAAAATCTTCTTTTAAATCATTCTATCCAGCCATATAAAAATATGAAATTAGTCTATTCGATCAACTGACGACTCCTAGTTTTTTTTTTTAATTAAAAAGACGTGTGCTTCAGACAGTCGTTCACATATATGGTAATTTCCGACCATTCATATAGCGGAGTCTACAATTGCTTTCACACGTGCCTGTGACTTCCGGCCATTATGATTTATCATTTGTATGTAAAAGTTCTTAAATTCAATTTCCGTGGATAACAAGTTCGATCCCAAATTATAATGGATGACTCTTATTATCCAAAATTCTCCACTTCTAAATGTAAATAATCATTATATAAAAAAATATAAAAAGAATTTGGCAAGATATTTGTTTATGATATGATTAGCCACTACGAAATGAAAAGAATATTAGGATGGCTCTATAAGATTTATTTTGCTTGTGCCAAGAAAATCCATCAATTGCGACAAAAAGTAAGAAAACGTTAGCTAATGCGACGAATTAAAGTTGCTACTCTTAACAAAGTTAAAAAAATATTGCTACAACCGTCCAAAAGTCATCAGTCAACAGTAAATAATGTTAACATCAATGGTTCCAATAAGGTCGACAGAAACCTTGGTACAATCCATCCCCCCACGTACCAACAACGTCAATAAACCTTCGATTTAGTGGACAGACAATTATACCACTAAATCAGCGAATCACTTGATGGTTGTTAATGTGATTTCAAACACAACTCACAATCACGACTCCTGCCGAGAAACCTATGTACAACGAAAATATCATTGCAACAACATAATATACAATAATGCATTTTTATGCAGTTTAACTTGTCCATGAGTTCTTGCCAATCAAACCTATGTACAACAGAAATATCATTGCAACAGCATAATATCCAATAATGCATTTTTACGCAATTTATCTTGTCCACGCGTTCTTGTTTGATTGACTTGAAATATCGCTATAATGACATCTCCATTATTCGGACCAAAGAGTTCCGCGACTAAACATAAAGAGTAGATTTTCGGAATCGAAGGTACACAAAAACGAACTGTCCGAGCATGGACTTGACATCTTTTTTTTTGTGTTAATTATTGACTATAAAAGGTATACAAACAAATGTTAACTACAGGAGCTTCAAACAGTAAAGCATGACTAAAGAAGCGTAAAACTTGGATGAATCAAAGATTGGAAAACCGTAAACGACTAAAAGAATACAAAACTTATGAGGTTTACAAGATCAGGTAGAAAAAAAATTATCATTATACAGGCGCAAAACACAAGGACCTTGATCTCGGACTAGGCAGCTCCATCATGTAACAGAACTTCCTCCGTAAATATGCAACTGCAGAACAATCAACTGCACAACAATCGGAAGGGAAAAAAGAACAAATGAGCAACTTTACAAGTCATTCACATTACATTTATTCCGTTTAAACTAAATACGAAGAAGCTATACCTTCTCAAAACATAGCCGCAGAGAAGCTATATACAGAAAGAACCTGAAATGTTTATCAGAGTAAGTGCGTTATAGAAGATATACACGAAGATAAAATATTTCAAACCAAAATAGATACAACTAATCACCGGACACACGCACGCGCACACAGACAAGCTACACTACCTTTGGTGAACAAAAATGCATTGCCAGAATTGTAACAAAAACCGGGAACATTCTGACATGAGATAATGTCATTCGCCAACTGTGACTATGCTATCTGACAACAAGGCTCCCATTCTGCTGATGTCTCAAACTTTCAATAAGTGACTGGTAGAATGACTTCAATGCCTTTATATCACTACCCTGCATAACAGAATGAGCAATGAATAATCAGTACTGTCCTACTAAATATTCAGTTCTGCCTTTTTCTTCAAGCAAATATACTTTTAGGAACATTTCGTAAGCCAATCCTAAATCCACTGGGAATTAACTACAGCAATTTGGTTATCGGAGAGACAAGTCAATTCACCAATTCTTTAGAAGCCTAAACTAAATGATAAGCTAGGAGATTACAACATTAAATAAAGTAGCACCCATTGCCAATTCCTTACTTATTCGAGAATGGGTATATGCCTTAATCAACTAATTTTGGTTTTCAAGTGCGTGTAATTTTTATCCATTCATTACCCCAACATTGGTTATAGTCCAGTTTTCTTGAATCAGAAGAGGGAAGCCTCTTTTCCTGCTCAGATACATCTTTTGCACGTCTAGACCTCTTTTAGCCGGTGTTACAAGTGGAATAGGCAGCCATGCAAAAACAAGTTAATTAATAGAGAGACTTTTCTATTTGGTCCACCAAAACTCATGATTCCAAATAATCTACATTGACTTTTTTTTTATACCTGCAGCTGCTGGCAATATTTCTCAGCCAAATCTTGGGGGCAATGTGCTGCTGGGAAACCCTTTGAGACGAAATGAGCTAGAAAATCATTGCCAAACTTTTCATACATAACCTTCTGAGCAAGTACAATTTCTCCAAACAAAACGAGCTGCCACAGATGAAAATAAGAATCTTAAAGGTAAGTATGAAGCAACAAAATTAATCCAAGACCCATAACAAATATCAATAGATTTCTAAGCCAACACAATTTCTCAAAACAATGCAATGCTGACAAAGCAAAACTAATTCAAGATCTGCAACAAACCTCAATGGGAAATACAAGTTATACAGACCCAAAATACAAAACTCCACGCAGGAAAGTCATTATGCACTTCAATTGTATTTTATTGAGCAATGTTTATGTGTAATTTTCTTTAACAGACAATGGAAATAACCAGTCTGCATAAACAAAAAAATATTTTTTCTTGCATGTAGAACTTCCAACTTCTGGGGATAGCTAATTGCTTAAATGCCACGTGTTTTAACAGCTGTAACTAAGAAAGTTATAGACTGATATGTATCAGCCAAATACAGATTTAACATCACAGTTATGTAACAGATTTCAGCTTCTTCCTATTCTTAAGGATACCTAATACAGCTGCTTAAATGGCACTTGTTTTAAACCTATGTAAATAAGAAAAGTTATAGACGGACTATAGAGATCAGCCAAATACAGATTTAACACAACAGTTAACAGATTTCAGCTTCTTCCTATTTCTAAGAACACACGCCACAAACCAAGTGCCAACTTACAATCCAGACCTTGGCCCTTGCGGAAGAAAGTGCAAAACAATCCGTTCAATTGTAGCTTAACTCAAGCTAACGGCTCTTATTACCTAGTCTACCACACTTTTATCTCAACTTCTCAACACCCACATAAATGGATTCCAGAACTTCTCCAAAATCAAATCTCCTCTTAACACACATGACATGTGCAAAAATCAATTCAATGATAATTTTCATTAATCTATAATTTTTCATTTCAAATTAAGGACTTCTAAGATAAGTAAACACCGTTTAAATAGAATATCCCCATCTTGAGATCTATTTTCTAAATTTCTAGTCAGCCACTAAGTCTACTCTATGTTTTATGGTGTATCTACTCTATGGTATAAGAAGACAAACTATCAATAAAAATATCAAAAAGAGTAAAAATTCAAATCTTACAGTATTTGCATCACGAAATTCGAAAGAGGTGTCGAGCAGGCTGTACAAACAACAGTTTGTAGCAAAGGTCTCTATTATAAAACTCTGGAAACCAGGTACCTGAAACAAGGACACCATTTTAAGATGAAACGATATATGTTTCAACATTATCAAGCAGGAGGAAGGACTAAAGTTAAGCTCTTACTTTTTCTCCACCATTAGGCATCGCGCACCAGTCCTTAATCAGCCTAATAAATATCTGAACGCATGCCTGAGTTAAAGAAATATTATATTAGAAATTATCCTACTGCAGAGTAATTAGAATGAATAAGAACCAAACATACAAAGGGAAACCTTGTACACATACCTTTCTTACAAGAATATCCTTGTGCTTACAAGATGTTAACAAAAGCAACTGCATAATTGGCTGTAAGTAGCTCCTACTTTTGGGGGATAGGAATACAGAAGATAGATCATGTGTGGTTATCACATGAAGAAATGTATACAATGTTCGCTGAAGTTCTTGCAATTCCCGATTTTCCTACAAAAAGAATGAAGAATATTAAACGTTCCAGCCTTGAGATTCAACAAACCAATTTTCTATACTGTTCAAGTAATATTCGAATTTCAAAATGATGCACCAAAATAGTTTTGGATCCACAGAAGCTTTCACAGCAATAAATATGTACACACAATCAAACTCATTGCTATCAAGATAGGAAAAGAATAAGTGGAAATGGAGAATATTATAACATATGATCTGTTTAACTCAACACTAACTTTTAATTCAATGTTGAGCATTTAAATTGCCCAAGTTGGTGTCTTCTTTTCCCTATTTTTCTCTTATATCCCCCCGCCAAAAGATGAAAACCAAATATTAAGGAAAGAAAACACACACTAATATCGCTTAAAAAGAAGGAAAGACGCAAAATACTCATTTAAGTAATACACTTTTGTATAATTATTTTATGAGATTAACAGATAAGACTTCTAAAAGCAGGCACATTCACTGTTATCATAAAACTCAATTTATGAGAGATCATATACTTAGTACGAGGAACAGGTAATCTAATGCTGGAAAAGCATTCAGAGTTAGTTATGAACTACAAACACCAATGATCATTGAATCATACCTCAGTATTAGATCCAGGTCCTGAGGGGAGTGTGTCTACTGGAATAATATTTAATATCCTACCAGTAATAGCAGGAAATACTTCATCCAGTATGTCACGGAATAATGTGTTGAACTTGCATATCAGTTGATTAAGCAACAGAAGCAAACAAACCAATTCCTTTGGCTGCATCAAATTAAATCCATAATCAAATCTTGTTGGTGAACAAAAAAACGGAAAGACAACTGGTGCAAAATAAACTTATGTAGCACAGAACTGTTATTTTCTAATTATATATCTCGGTGACAACTGGTGCAAAACGGAAAGACAACTGGTGCAAAATAAACTTATGTAGTGGCAAAAATTTATTCTCTATTTATTACCAAAAAAGCATTTTGTTAAAGTTAGATCTAACGAAAAACTCAAAAGTAAAGAACATAGTTATAACTGTTTTGTACCTCACTATCCACAAGCAACTGCTCCAGTGCCTTTGGGAGGTAAGGAAACACAGATGCTCCTAGAGTGTCCACCATACGGTGTACAAATGATGTTACCTGGATACCACTTACAACAGCATCAGGGTAAAGTGCAGATGATAAATTCCAAATCAAATTACATCTGGTATCCCACACAGGACTCCTTACCTTACTGCGCAAAGTCTCTACGTTAGGAAACACAACCAGTACTTGAAGGAGAACATCTAATGTCTGGATAACAAGGGGAAACACGCATATTGTTAAAACATGAAAATATTCTAATCACACAATTAGAAGACTTAAAAAGGAAATTGTAAATATCAAATGTTAGAAAGCTGCATTTGAATATCAGAAAGCATAGGATTGCTGATCATAGAGTTCATCAAATAGGAAAAACCTAAGGTCTAGAAACAGTTATTCACAACAAACTCATAAAGCCCCAAATCAACAATTCTAATCAGAGGAAAAAATCATTCAGAAAAACTAAACTGACCCTGTAAGGAAGGTGAGCCCAAAAAACAAGGTATAGATGCTAACCTGCTTGAACATGAGACCAATTGCAGGTCGACTAGCAGTCACAAGACGCTCACTGAATCCCTGGGTGGTACATAAATTTCAGTAGTTAATTTTCTGAAGCCATATAGTGCTTACAAAGGCAAGGCAGAAAGAGGGGCCAAGGGCTGAGGATTTTTATACTTCTATTATAAGCTACAACATATTCAACCCAAAAAAAAAAAAACTTTACAACATAAAAACTCCTCTTTTACGGTACCAAACATCGTAAGCGAGTTGATCAAGAATTTTTATAACTTTTTTAGAAGCATATGATATTTAGTACAAAAGAAGGGGCCAAGAAACACATTAACTAAAGGGTCAGAGGATGTTGAAGAACCTTGCTGAGAGAATTAATCGCCACGATTATCTGCTGAATATTAGCAAATTTTTTTGGTGCCTCTTCTGGAGTCAATACTTTGGCATTCATGAGCAATGCTTCAACCTAGATAGTAGGGAGACCAGGTCAAATGCTTAGTTCACAATTTAACTCAGTTCTTAATTTGAGTTAGAACAAAATATCTTGAGGGTGTGAAGGAGGAGGAGTGACTGCCATGCAATTATGTATTTATATGTGCAAATTCAACAACCTGTTGACAAAGAGGAGTGAGAAGTGAAGAGAGATAATCAGATTGCTTTGCTGGTGGTACATCTTCCATGCCAATCAATAAACCAATTGCCTGCAAAGAGATCAAATACACATTAAAATGGAACAGAGCACCCCGTCTCTATTGAGAAAACTTCCTTGCATCTCATAAACACTCGTGCACACACATTAAAAGGCTTGACAGATGTCAAAAAGTATTAAGTCAATACCTCAAAAATGTGACTACCATCTTCAGACCCCGAAAGCTCTTTTGATGTATAATCAATTCTTGTAAACCCAGCAACTGTATCATGCAAACTCTGAAGAAATCCATTTGGATTAGTTTAGCGGAGATGGAGTGAAGGTGGAAAAATAATGATAAATTTAGGAAAGCTATTCACAGAAGATAAAAAGAAAAGATGAAAGCAAATTAATCAAGTGCGGAGGAACTGAAATATAAGTATGTGGATGTATAGGAATGCAGTTGGAGAACGACAGTTCGTCTCATACCTGCAAAATATTTTGTATGAAAGGAACAAGCTTCACTCTCAGCAATTTCACAATCCTCATAAACAGATAACTCGCCCTTCTACTCACATTGGCATTTGGATGGTGTATACCCCTTTCATCAAGAAAGGCAGCCAAAACCATGTGAATATATTGGGTATTCTCCTGAACAAATTTCATGTATCTTGTTACCGTTTCTAGATACACTAGTGCAACTAGCCTATTTGAATGGCAAAGGAACCTTGTAGATAAAAGCATTGGTACCAATTCACCCAATAGACCACTCCCAGTTCTGATTGCCTCGCCATTTATTGACTCACCATATGCATAGAAAAGTGAAAGTGCAGCTTCCACCTCTTCAACATTCCAGTCTGATGATGATCTAATGGCACTAGCCAACGAGTTTCGAATAAATATCTGAGTGACATCAGGTGCTACACGACCTACATTACGCAGCAGCACAAACAAATCCTTTCTAAACTCCACCATCCTATCTTCCTCGTCTTTTCCAATTTTATCCAATATATCTAGATTTTCACGGTACATAGGATCATAGCGGATCTGCGAACGGATCACTTCCAAAATCTGACCCACATGACCCAGCTGTGTTTCCCTCAGTGGGGAAAGAGTCTTCATTGTGCCAACATAACCTGAAAGAAATTGCACAATGCTAAATGTTGAGTCCAACTCACAGTTCTGCATCACATAAAATACAGAGGGCAAAACTTCATTCAAAAGCTCCATTGAAATACCCTTAGCATCCTCAGAATTCAACCGTTTAAAGCACTCAAGAACCTCAACTGCATACCCAGTAATCAATGCAGCTACGTTAGAAACCAACTCTGAGTCACTATCCTGAGCTACTAGTCCAAAAACCCGACGCATTTGAAGACTTTGCAACAGCTGTAGTTTTGCCTGTGGATCCATCCTTTTTGATACTGCTGCTGACAAACATCCAGCCGCTGCACTACGAAGTTGTTCGGAGAGCCCATCAACCAAAACCAACTCAAACAATAACGGGATAAAGGCATCATTCACAATTAATCCAATATCAATCCAAGAGATATACCTCCTCATTGATTCTAATACACTAGCACAAAGCTCTTCATCAGAGTTCCTATACATAGACACAATGTCGTACCAGGCTCTAACTATTTGTGTTACACACTGCTGCCTCATAGCATCCTTAATCCGCGCTGCCACTGATAGTTCCTCAGGTGTCCGAGGGTGATCCAAATTAATCACTTCCTCATCCAGAGCATTCAAAACCCGGCAAAACATATCAATCACCACTGCGCCTTTATTCAGTTGTGACAAAAAATCACCAAACACTGACGACCAAATCGATGGGTACTCATAGTAAATCAAAGTCACTAAAACCTGCGCAAGTTTATTCTTTATAAATGCAGGACCTTCTAAAACCCTACCAGCACTCTTATCATCAAACCCACCAAGACATGCAATCGAAAACACCGATTTTCTGATCAAAAACCTCTCATCTAGACTCATCGACGAGTACCGGACCCTAATAACCTCATGTAGAGTCTGCAAACACCAAAACTGAACTTGAACTAAACTCGAAAAACACAACCTCTCAATACAAACACTACATATCGCTTTTTCCTCCTTGATTTTATCACAGTAGTCTTTTGCCTTCTGTTTCAGCTCAGAATCAACGGTGCCCGACTCATCAAACAATATAAGTATTGCTTTTTCGAGATCATCCATGGACCCAAAACCCACCCTCAGGACCAAAACCCAATTAAATTTTTTCTCAAAGTTTCAAACTTTAAGCTCCGATTAGGTGTTTTTCCAACAAAATTACGGTTTTCCTATCTGGGTTTTTCACAAGGGCAGCTCTGGGATTCCAGAATCCGACGATGATTCAAAAGGGTTGAGATCGAATGAGAGAGATGGACAGAGTAATTGAGAGGTATGGAAGAGCTTACCTTTGTAAAGTTATTCTTTATTGGATTGGATCGGATCAATTGGAAGATCAATGTGGTAGAGAGAGAGGGAGTTAGGGTTTTTGTGTCCGTGGCTTTTGTGTTTGTGTGTTGGAGAGCAAACCCTAGAAGGCTGATTTGGATTGGTTTTAATTTATAGTTTTTTTGTTTGGTCTTCTCAGTCTTCCGGAGGTAGTAGATACTAAATAGGGGAGAGAGAGAGAGAATGAGCGAGAAACGACCGTGAAGTACGAAGGAAGGTAGAGACGGGTTTAGAATTGAAGAGAAAAAAAAAATTCTTTTAAAAAGGACTACCTGGTGGTTTCATTAGAGCAACTTCACCCCTATCCACTTTGCGTCAGCATCCAGCCCATTTATCTACTTAATTGAACAATAATAGACTCAATGAACAGTAATAGGCCAAAGCATCTCCACCCCAAAAAAAATGTGCTGGCACTTAGTCTAAAAATGCGCTGGCACAAACGATCTTCACCCCTACAAAATGCGCTGGCACCCAGTCCATTTAAAATATTAAATAATTTTTTTATAAAATAATAAATAAAAAAATAGTTATAATTTCGGATAGGATTTTTAACCAATCTCGTCACGCCACGTGTCATTATCCGAACGTAGTATTTTTTGAATAGATTTCCGCTAAGATTTTCAACCAATCCCGACAACCCACGTGTCACTTCCTGTTTACAATAATTTAGGCAAGATTTCGATAAGATTTTTAACCAATCTCGTCACGCCACGTGTCATTATCCGAACGTACTAATTTTTGAATAGATTTCCGCTAAGATTTTCAACCAATCACGTAGTGCCACGTGGCATTGTCCAGAACCTCATCTTCTTTTTTTTTGTCCATATAAACCCTACATCCCTACATCCATCCTCACACTAAACTCAATCCTTTTTTTTAGCTCAGAATTCTTCTTTATCGTTTTCAAATCTTGAGTTCTTACAATGTCTTCTTCAAGGAGAGCGTATAAACAGTTGCAAGAGCAGCAGAAAAGGTTGTTGGCACAACATGAAGAATTGGTCAATCTTGACCAAGGTGGAGGTGGAGATGAGGTCTTCGCAATGGAGGAGGATGAGGATGATCACCATAGAAGGCGGAAGGCCTCACATTCCCGCCGTATCATGGAAGCTATGGGTCAGATAGCCAAACCCGGACGTGCGGCAAACATCGATAGAAGAAGGGAAAGACGAGGTAAAGATCTCTTGGAAGATTATTTTATTCCCAACAGCGTTTTCCCTGATCATGTTTTTAGACGTCGTTTTAGAATGCAACGAATTTTGTTCGCTAAAATCATGAGTGATGTTTGCAACCATGATCCATATTTTGTGCAAAAAGAGGATGTTTTTCATGTTCTAGGTCTTCTTCCTGAGCAAAAAATTACGGCCGCCTTGCGAATGCTTGCATATGGAGCATCTGCAGATCAAGTGGATGAGATCGCAAGGATAGGAAAAACAACAGTTCTGGAGTCCCTGATGCGGTTTTGCTCTGCAATTGAAGCCCTCTACACCAATGAGTACCTTTGGCAACCCACGACAAAGGACATGCGAAGGCTTCTGAGGAAGGGTGAGATGCGAGGCTTCCCTGGCATGATTGGAAGCATCGACTGCATGCACTGGACATGGAAAAACTGTCCAAGTGCATGGCAAGGAGCTTATGGCGATAGAAAATGAGCCAAAAGCATCATTCTGGAAGCGGTGGCTTCTTTTGATACATGGATTTGGCATGCTTTTTTTGGTGTTCCAGGAGCTCAGAATGACCTAAATGTCCTTGCCCAATCTCCAGTGTTTGACGAACTGCTACAAGGGCGTGGGTCGAGATGCACATATTGGGTTAATGGTAATAAATACGAGGGACCATACTACCTTGCAGATGGTATTTACCCAAGGTGGTCAACATTTGTCAAAACAGTGCCACACCCGCAGAGTGAAAAAGAGAAACACTTCGCAAAGTGTCAAGAAGGGTGTAGGAAGGATGTCGAGCGTTGTTTTGGTATCCTGCAAGCTCGTTGGGCCATTGTCAGGGCTGCAGCTAGAATGTTTGATGTCGAGGCTCTTCGATCCATCATGATGACGTGTATTATTCTCCACAACATGATTGTTGAAGACGAGTATGATTATGATGCCGTCGATGAATACGAGCCGGATCCGATGAACAACTCAAGAACACAAATCTACTATGCTCATGACCGGATCGAAGATCCCGTGCAACACGAGCCGTTGGAACGGGATGGACGTTACAATGAATTGATCGTTCAACGATACACTTCATTGCAAGAGCCATACTGGCACATAGCTCGCCAGAATGACTTGATTGACCATCAGTGGAGATTGCACGAAGGCGAAGATAATTAAAATAAGGCTTGTGGTTGAAGAATAAAGTGTATTGTTTTTTAAGTAATCTTATTTAGTGTGTTTGGTTTTTTTTTTAAGTTTAAATGGTGAGGTTATGTAATTTTATTTGGTGTTTTAAGTTTAAATGGTGAGGTTATGTAATTTTAAGTTTAAATGGTGTTTTAAGTTTAAATGGTGTTTTATGTAATTTTATTTGGTGTTTTAAGTTTACATAAGAAATTACATAAGAAATTAAATAAAGTTCTAAAAATAAATAAGAAATTACATAAGAAATTAAATAAAGTTCTAAAAGTAAATAAGAAATTACATAAGAAATTAAATAAAGTTCTAAAAATAAATAAGAAATTACATAAGAAATTAAATAAAGTCTGTGGAGTTAGGATATGTGGTGCTAGGATCTTGGTTGCTAGGATTTCTGTAGCTGGAACCCCCTTGACTTGTTTCGGCATCTCTTGCACGTCTCCTTCGCACGACATCTCTTTTTTCTGATGTCCAAAAATATTTTGAATTCGGAGACAGTCCTACTAGAGACTTGTTCATAGTGTCACGATCTGTTTGAGCCATCCTTTCTTCTCTAAGCATCTCATTCTCTCGATGAAGTGCTTCTCTAATCATCTCGTTCTCTCGATTAACTATTTCTCTTTGTCTCTCAGCCGCCGCATCACGAGCCTCAGTAGCTGCAATAATTGCTATCAGGGCAGCAGCTTTTTCCTTATCTCTAGTCTTTTTCCATGCCATGTTCAGTTCACCTTGACGAGTAAGTTCCTCCATATATTTAGTGTAGTCATTTTTGGAAGAACTACCTTTTTTCTTTGATGCCTTTTTACCTTGAGGCCTGAGGGACAGACGAGTCGGTTGGGTCTCTGGCACTTGTTCAGGCATCCCTTCCGTGTCTTCAAATGTGTTGGCTTCTTGTTCGGCTTTGTCTGCTTCTGGCGAACTGTGTAGACCCATACCGTGCATGACAACTTCTGGACCGGTTGCCACAATTTTGTATCTAGGGCAATCTTTGACAATTTGCCAACATTCCCATTTGTTGAATGATTTGTTATGGTTCTTTGCATTGTAGAATGCTTGTGCTTGTAGTGTCTATAAAAATTACATAAGAATTGTGGAATGCATAAAAATTATATAAAAATTACATAAAAATTACATAAGTACTGTGGAATGCATATTACATAAAAATTACATAAGAAATTAAATAAATTAAAATATTGATGTGGGTGGAATGCATATAAATAAATAAAAATATTGTTACCTCATCCGCTAAACTTGTCCCACTACGCAAATTATCAGAAGCATGAGAGAGGGCGTTTTTCCAACAAGTAAATGATGCGTTGAGTTTTTTCCAACGACCTTGAAGACCTTGACTAGATATGGCATCTTTTCCATGTACATCTTTTCCATGTACATCGTTGAACGATTTCGTAATTTTACTCCACATTTCTCGCTTATCCATCTCATTACCCGTAATCGGATCATGAGTAGTGCGAACCCAATATTCACACAACGTAACATCTTCACTGAGCTTCCACGAAGTCATTTTTTTTCTCTCAAAGTGTACAAAATATTCAAATGTAGAAAGTGTAGAAAGTGTAGAAAAGATTGAAATGCGGTGTAAGGTGGAAGATGAGGGTTAGGTATTTATAGAAAAAAAAAATTAATTTTTTAAAATTTTTCTGTATTTTTTTAAAAAATTTTGACATTTTTTAATAAATTTTTAATAAATTTTAATGTTGTAATTAATCTGGACCGTTGGATTTGAAAAATAATCTAATCCAACAGTCAACACGATGCCACGTGGCCAACGGTCAAATTTCTGACCGTTGGACCTTTTTTTTTTTTTTTTTAATTTTTGGTGAAATAAACGTGGACCGTTGATCTGTGATCGGACGGTCCAATTTAAAATTTAAATTTAAATTTTTTTTACCGTTGGAAATCCAACGACCTACAAAAACTAGCCGTTGGAAATCCAACGGTTCTGAGGAGGGCCACGTAGCCCTCAGCCGGATGACTGCAAGTTGACCTGCACGCGGGCCCCACCGCCTGCAAAGCCTGTCGGCTACTCGTCTGGGCACCCGCGTGTTGTGCACGCGCCAAGAAACAAACCGGCTCCTGGGTCTGTCCATTTTGGGCTGGGCTGTTGACTGGCACGGGCTGGGTGCCAGTCAATTGTGCGGGCTGGAGCTCATTCCTTGCATGCCGGGCTATTTTCTTCACTTGGTGCCAGTCAATTGGTGCGGGCTGGACTTGCTCTTATGGTAATTCAGAAGACTTATAGAGGCATTTCAGTCTTATTATGGCCACCGAGTTGAAAAAAAAAATTTAATGCGATTCTACGTGCATTCTCTGTTAGTTTATGTTTTTGACACAATATTTTATAATGTTAGCACGAAAATCAATATTAAATTTTGAGATGCTAGATAATTCATAAAGAATCATACTATAAGAAAGTCTTTTTAGGAAGTTAAAGAAAAAGTACGTCGTGCCGTTGTGGGTTGCTTGAAATTTGGTGAAGGATCAAATTGTTGTAGAACAGTAGATGTCTACTCAAAGAATAAAATAATGGGCCCTTTCACTGTTTGCCAAAGTTTGCCTCATAAGACTATTTTCTATAAAATACAAACTCACAAACTCCACACAACATCAAAACGATAAGTTCACGAAGAAGAAGAGAGAAAAGAAAGGAAGAGGAGAAGAGATAATAGAGAGAGTTATTTTGTACTCCTATTATTCTAAATTATAATGAAAGCATCACTGCTGCTCCGAGGACGTACTCCAGTCACACTGACTATAGAGGAACCTCGTAAATTTTGTGACTTGTTTTATTTATTCCACTACACACACCGTCGATTTTACAACACGTTATCAGCACGAGAAGCTCTCATGTCAGTGGAAAGCACAAGCCAAAAATCTGGTGAAGCACTATCTACCTTTCACCTATATCAGCTAAAATCTCACAGAATAAAAGGTATGTCCATTTTCCTTCTCTCCAACCACGCCAGAAGCACACCACAAAATTCCAGTGAGAATTGAAATTTACAACGATCTGCAGTCGTCACAAGATAAGAAAACTCATATTTGACAACCGGTTTCCAGAGATCTAGAAGAATCTTATCAAACTTAGAAACCCAGATTACGTTGTTTTCAACGGATCTCGAGGACTACCATGAATCCTTAGTTGTCTGAGATGGTGATGGGAGAGCTGACTCCATACAAGCTTCCCTCTCTTGTGCCTCCATCAACCCCGCTGTCATCTATGTCTTTGTATGGAGGTTTTTGCTTCGTTATGCCATGTTCCTTGGGTCATGCAAGAACGACGCCAACTAGCCTGCGTTTCGAGACTAGCAGAGAAGGAAGAAAAATAATAGAAAAGGGGGATTGATGGAATAGTAAGGCAATAAAAAAATAAAAAAATAAAAAGTTTGGAAATGTTTGAAAATGTGTGGTGTTGACTGCACCCTAAGAAAAATAATAATAATAAAATATAAAGGGATTTGAATGGTCCACGGCACCATTTGGTCAAAATAATAAATATAAATATAAATAAAAAACAAATATAAAGGTTTATGTTGGTGCATGGCACCATGTTGCAAAAATAAGAAAAGTAATAATAGCAAGGTTTGAATAAGTGCTAACAAAAGAAAGAAAAATAATAAATAAAAGGAGGTCTGATACTTCTTGTTACTTATGTGAATTGGTGTTGGTTTAAAAGCCTTTCACAAGTTCTATTTACTTTAAAGTAATTTATTTATCATTAACGGTATTATCGCCCACTGCTTTAAGTTTTGATTTATGTGAATGGTGTTGAATTAAAGCCTTTGTCACAAGCTTTATTTACTTAAATGCAATTTATTCACTATGGCCGGAATTACCGCCTATTACTTTAATTTATTTATTTTACCGATCTTTTGTTACGATGATTATAATAAGGACCCGAAGTTCCTTGATCAAATTAGAACCTGCAGTTTCTTGATCCTCATCATATAAAAATGATTAGAGCCAAAGTTCCATAATACAAAAAGATTAGGCATGAAGTCCCTTGATCCTCAGATTAAGACATGAAGTTCCTTAATGAGTACAGTAAATTTGAAGTGCCACAGTGCCTCAATTTAACTGTAATAAAGGCCAGAAGAGTCTCAGTCCACACCAGAAGTTCCTTACATCCATACTTAAAATGGTTTAGCATAAGCATTTATTAAGCGGATGAAATTGATTACCCGCACTTTGCTCATGAAAACAAAATTGTCAGTTTTTACATGAGTACATGCTATTTTGCATGATGCAGTATTAGTTCGGTTGAGACATATTGCCAACCATCAATACTTCTCAGTACAACTCGTGTTTGGGCACCAGCTAAACATTATACATTTACGAGTTTTTGGTTGTGTTATCTATGTGCCTATTGCACTGCCACAACGTACTGAAATGAGGCATCATCGTGGATTGGGTATTGATGTTGAACACTATCTATCATTCAATATTTAGAACCCTTGATTGGGTATTGATGTTGCATGCCTGAAGCGTGGCAGACCTTTAAACTCAAAAGGTTTAATCATTCGAAAGAAGAATATGACACTTCTGAACTATTGCATTCTCATAGCATAACTGTTACATGCCGGAAGCATGACAGTTATCGCATGAATACACATCCCAGAAAAGGACAATCCGCGGACATGTGAATGTTGATATCTCATGCATGAAGCATGATAAACGTATAGATTCCAATAACTCAACTCCCGAAGTGAAGATTAAAATTCAAGCTCTACAACGCTCAAGAGGAGGTTATGATCTGCATTCTCTAAATTATGATTATCCTAGAAGAGATAGTGTAATATTCTTAAAGAGGCAATGGATATCTAAAGAAATAAAAAGCTTTTATGCATGCGCATGCACATGAGAATATGGGATCACAGATTGATGATAATCAATGGTAATGTTAGTTTTTACAAGTAGCTACTAAATTCATCAATGAGATGTGTTGATATTGAGTCCTGTTCTTTTTCCGTCAACAAAATTATTGGCCAAAATGGAGAAAGACAATTCCATTACAATTTTGTAAGAACATGGAAAAATAGACCTATATACTTGAATACAATACAAATAGCCAAAAGATGTTGAACCTAGAAGGTTACTTATGGGTATTTGTAATATCGTGAAATACACTCATATGATATGACATAAGGTTGTAAATGAGTTCATATGAATGGAGAATTATATACGAAGGGTTGTACGTCGCTCACATGATATCTCCATAAGTAAATCCCTTAAGAATACATGGGAGCAAATTGCTCTGTATAAATTCCAAAGGAAAATGTGTCATAAATTATAGAAAATCTCTGAAGGATTCAAATTGCTTGAACAAAGTCTTGAAAAGGTAAAACATAAATTATGTACTCAATACCAGTGGATGATATAAATTATTTTAGTGAGTACTATCACTATGATATTGTTGCAACATACTAAAATCTATTGCAAGAGTCGATGACATTAGATTGTGATTCCTAAAGAGTTTAGAAATATTATAAAGTGTTGAGATAAATATTGTCTCGAACTGCAGATCGAACTATCTACCAACACGAATTTTATCCATGATGTTTATGATATTAAAGAATCATATGGATTGAAGATTATGAGTTGAATACTCAAATGATTTAGACACTAAGAATGATCATTTATCTTCGCGAGCGTAAAGATAAATTGATATTTGGTCAAGAAGTACCGCATCTAAATGAAGTATATGTTTTATTGTATTTAGTACAATACATTGAATGAAATAAAGCTTATTTATTGATATCTCAGAGAAATTACAGACATGTACATACAAATGAGTTAAAACAAACAGGATGGAGCCTTCACAAAGGTTGCTCATGTGATGCCTCAGTACTCGGAAGTACCCGAGAAAGGGAGGTACCGAAGGTTGATTATTTGAAGCCTCTATACTTGGTAAAACTCTGGATGACGAAGGTAATAGGTGTCATTGGAATAAAACCTAGAACCTCTTATTCTCACTTTGAGTCCGACTTTCGGATTCCAGCAGCTGGTCAAGCTTTCTTTTCATGCTTGTTGAGTAATTATTTGTAAGCATGTGTAACACTTTTTTCCTCGTGCTTGAGCCCCTTGATCTCTTATTTAAGACTTGCCACCTCAGCTATCAATGATTCAACTTGGCGAGTTCGTGCAAGTAGGCGTTGGTCCATATTGGAAACAGAGGTAGCACACTGAACTCTGAGAGCCAATGAGTCTTGAACGGCCGACTCATTAGTCCGTTTTGAAAGGATTCTGTTATCCTTTAGAGTGAGAAAATTCCTAGCTACCACTGTAGCAGTTATGTTATTCTTCATCACAGAGTCCCCAACCGTAAGAGGACCATTAGAAGATAAGAAGGACAGACGCCATATATTATCCTAACGCTAATCGTCTGTATCACTCATAAGACTCAATCTAAGCAAATGTTAGATGGGCAAATCATTTTCAAATATGATGAAGGAAAAATGAGGTTAGATAAAATCTCAAAAGTGCAATAAGGGAAAAATTCTACATGCAGCAGTTTTCGACCATACATTTTGAGCACAATTGATGCCTCTATAAAAAGAATAGGCAACAGAGCCACTTGTTCAGAGATCGAAAAGGCACTGCTCTCCGAATTTCAAAAGCCGGATTTCCTAGATCAAAGTTCATCAACATTTCTCAGACGCAATCTCAGCTTTTCAGATATCACGTGCAACTTTGTCAAAGATTTCTGACAAAATTGAAAACGCGTAAATCTTATTGTTCTAATTACACCACAGTTGCTAACAAGAGTAAAGGCACAACACCACTACTTGCTATTAGGAAATCTCTATATATGTCCGCCTCAGTTCTTCATAACAAGGCAGACCTGCAAGAATATCTAACTTTTCCTCATCTCCGAGAATGCATCTTTAACAAAGCATCTCAAAATACTCAGTTTTCTTCCTCTCCGATAATACCTCTTCAAACAAGTCACACCATAGCAAAAATATCTTATATCATCAGGGACGAGAGTAAGAGTATCTCATATCATGCAATCTCCATGTCATTTCCTTTGTCATTGTTCTCACCTGCAAGATTGTTGGAAATGTGTCCTAAAACCAATCATATGATGATACTTTACGGACATTTCACAAAGTTAAACTAATGTAGTTTAAATGTAAAGGGCAAAGATTATTGTTTGAGCCGTCTCATATAAATGTTATATGCTTAAACGATAAGTCCAAAGGAATATGTGATTGGAAGAATGCGATCTAAAGAAGTTAGATTCATGAGACCATTCTTTCGTTGACACATCCTAAACGTTCCTGATCATAGGATTGTCAATTGGGCATTGACAGTCCGTTAAGATCAGTACGTGATATGTCTTCTCTCAGGGAGAGTGACTAGTCTCGAGTCATTGGTGTGTGTGACATCAAGACAAGTACGTAGGTGCTCAATAGAGAATGAGTTCACTGAACACGATCAACGAAGAGTTTTCATATTCATGTCACATGAGAACTCATGGTTGGGATAATGCAAATTAGTCTTTTGACCTGAGGCATCACAGTTGTCTTGTGGTTAGGTCCTTAATCTTTGATTATGTCAAAGTCACTCCATCAGGAGGGTGTTCGGCATCGTTGGGGTTAAGCCACTTAACCATGGAGGCAAGTGAATGCGCAACAAGGGATCTCTAACCTTCAAACTGTTTGAGGGAAAATACTCTATGATATGATTAAGAATCTTTGGCCAAAGTATGAATGAGATTTAGGAATGTGTTCCAAATCACATTCAAGGTAATCATATAAGCACAAGACTCACATTGGATAGTAGACATGAATAAACTATCAAACCAAACAATGTGGTCAAGAGTATTGTATTAGAGAAAGACCGTATTGCATTTGTAATCCTAAAACTGAATAGGTTCTCCACCTCTTCTGATTAGCTTGGATAACCATGACATGCTGCTAGGCGTCAACCATGGTTTGTGGAAGCCCTAAAAGTGTATTATCACTAACGGGAGAATTGAAAGTAAGTTTCAATTCACAATCGATTAGAAAGAGTTTTAATCGCCCACTGCCTCGCTAAAAGGAACCTAATGGATCGTTCACCGAGTAAGGTAGAGTTTGAAGAAACAACGGAGATGAGTAAGAATAATTAAATGGTTTAATTATTTATCTAAGGCTAGGATTAATTAATATGTTAATTAATCAAACGAATAAGTTCGTTAAAGACCTCGGGTTAGTTTTGGGCCGCAAGGCCCAATGGGATTTGAATGTCAAGCCCATTAACTCAAGTTGTATGACAACTTGAATAAACAAAGGGCTTGAAAGCCCAATAAACCCTATAGGCCGACCATGTTAGAAGAATAGGGCTTTTGGTCCATTAGGTCACTTATTTGAAGGGACTATATAAAGGACTTTATAGCCTAAAATTCATTAAGGGTTGTTTTTGGGGAAAGGATGAGAACACAAGCTCTCCTTTCTCTCTAAAATTTCGGCCACCTTGGAGGGATCATCTAGCAATCAAACTCCTCCAAGGTCACTCATTTCTTCTTCATTATGCCTTGGTGATGAATCATAAGAGGTTCTCAATTTTGGGAACTTTGGAGAAACCTTTTTTCATCCATCCAAATCCATAGATCTAAGATGCAAGGAATGAAGGCCCTCTCTTTGGGTGATTAGCCTTTGTTTAAATACAAAGAGGAATCTACAAAGGTATATTTTTCAACTCACTTTGTTTTGAGTTGATTATTGGTTCACCATTTTACTAGGCTTTGAACATTCATGGGTAATGTTTTGTTTTTAAGTGCATGCTAGCATGATTCCGCCTTTAATTTGTTAATTGCATGCTAATGATGTTGCTTAAATGAACATGTCATCTTACGAAATAATCCTTCAAGTGGTATCAGAGCCTAGGCCTAGTTTATGGTGGATCCTTTTGGGTTTTGTGATTTTTCATATTTTGTGATTTAAGTGTTGTAAATGTTACAAACTTTGTTCTTGCTTTGAATATAAATTTTGCTTGAAAATTTAGCATTTCAAATGTTGTAGATGTATTTCATTAAAGCATGAATATTGGAACTAAAAGTTGGTGCCAAGTGTTTTGGGATTTTCGGCCAAATCCAAAGGGTGATTTTTTGGGTTCTTGTTAGTCTTGTTAAAATGGTTTTAAAGTGCTTTTTGGAACCCCTAAGTACCCTAGGATATTAACCCTCTTTTGAGTTGTGAAAATTTGAGTTTTTGGTGAAAGAAAACATCCATGGAGCTATTATGAGTTTTCATGTATGTTCTTCATATTTCTTGAAGTTCTTGCCAAGAACAAAAAGGTTTTGAAGTTTTGATTCAAAAGTTTTATGTTTTTCATAAAGTTTTGTTTTTCAAATGGTGGGTGATAGTTATTGGTGAGATGTGACTAAAAGAATTTTAAAGTTTTATAAAAAAAAACATTTTCTTACAAACCATCAAAGTCACCTTTGTCTCACCTACCAAAAAGCACTTTCAAAACTTTAGATTTTTTTCAAATTTTCAACAATATGGCCGGCCACCTTTGGAAAAGGTGTTGGAGGGACTTTTGTGCAATTATATAAAGTTTTGATACTTTTGTGTATTTGCATTTTGATCCCAAAAGTTTTTTTTTTTTTTGGTTTAACAAAGTGACCCAAATTGTTGTGGTCATTGTTTTTGGCCCAAAACAAAATGAGAACAAAATTGTTTTGTCTCTTTAATGAGAATTTGATTTTCATTATATTTAGTTCCATTTAAATCTATTCTATGGATCCAAAAACCAAATGATAATTGTTGCATTCAATTTAATTAGTTAAAGTGTTAATTAATTAAAGGGTGATTATGAACCTTAGCCTACGATAATTGAGCTATGTGAATGACCGTTTCAAATTTGTTTGAACCATGGGAATGAGTAGATTAGATTTTGGTTGTAATTTGATTTGATCAAATGTTGTAAAAGGGCATAAGCTCTTCTTTACTTTAAAGTAATTAGTTATATTCAATTGTTGTAAAGAGCATAAGCTCATATTTACTTTGAAGTACTTCTTTCTTGCTTTATTTGATATGCATGAAATGAAGTAGTTGGGTCCAACGTCCTAAGACAACACGCCTTAATGTGATTAAACGCGTAACTAAAATCAATCTCCATCCCTAGTCCGAGATTCAACACAAGGCTCGTGTTGGATCTAATCAAAGGTTCATAATCATCCTAAGGCCCTAAGGCAACTATATAGTCCATCAATGAATGCAAACCTTATGTTAGTAGTATCATATACTCTTGCTTTAAAAACCGTTTTAAAAGCTTAGTGGGAGTATTATATACACCTAAATCAATCATATGGACCAATAGTTGTAATAGGACCAAAATTGTTTTAATTATGATTAAAATGAATATATATATGTGATGAGACCTAAAACCCTCAACAAACCATTATTAAGTTGATAAGCGAGAGATGCTTTGAATATCTCTTCGTGGCCTTCCACCGTGGTGGACTTCAATCGTTTGTGACTTTTACACCGGCTTCACCCTATCATGGGGGAGTACAAAGTGCATGCTTACACTTAGGAGGAGTCCATAAACATATGATGAGGTAAGTGTAGGCAACGAGGATGGCCGATATCATATCATTGTGAGGCTATTCTTGAACCCCTTCATGAACTAAGCATGGTGGGAATAACTTAACTAAGTGCAATGGTGCCGATATCGTATCATCGTGAGGCCACATTCTCTAGAGGCCAAACTAGATGGGTAATTACAAGAGTTGTAAATGAGTAAAGTGTTATTCTCTCATCATTATTTTTGCTAACCGATATCGTATCATCGTGAGGTGGGCTTGGTAATGGTGAGTCTCCCATACCCTGCTAAGAGTTCAACAAAACTCTCGAATTCCGATGAGGGATATGGAATTTGCCAAAAATAGTGGGTGGTGCTATTTGATTTAAAGACTCGAATCAAATGGCTTAAAATCAATCAATTTATATTCGTTATGTATTTGTTTACCAATATATTTGCAAACGCTATCCAAAACTTGACAAAGAAAAGCCGAATGCTTTAATTTCCGGACTTAGTTCTACAATCCCATAGATTGTCTTTAATGGCTTGTAGATGTAACTAAGTAGTCTCATCCTCACAATCTTCCTATTGATAATGTATCATTGGAAGAATATGTTAGATAAGTCTAACATGAAAAGGACAACACTTTTAATGTCATAATTCTTGAAATACAAATTGTTGTATGAAGAAATAAGAGTTGCTTTGAACAACCCTTAATCAACACAAACTTTAGTGCTTGTTTCTTTGTTACATAAACAAGGAACTTTTGAAGTAAGCACAAGGGCATGGACGCTTTATGTGCCATGATTCTTCACTTACAAATTGTTGTATGAAGAAATGAGAGTTGCCTTGAACAACTCTTGAAAGTTTGTAATTATGTTTAGAACATAATGGTTGGTTGACAAAAATAGTCCATCAACATGGACTTATGATGATTTTGAATCATTGAGTGTTGAAGTGTTAAACCACTTAACGAGACGGAAATTAGGCAAGGACTTCACCTTTGTGTCCCTATCCTAATGGTTCACTAAGTTTATTGTAAACTATATAGTGAACAATAACCACACACTCTCCAAATTGTTTGATGTGTATAACACAATTGAAATAAGTTTCAAGAGAGATAGTGGGAGTTTAGGGACCATGACTATTGTAGTCAAAGGAGAAGTCAAATGAAGAAGGCAAAATAACTTCAAGGGAACAAACTTTCTTTATGAAATGATGGACATTGGAAGGGGTATTTGCAAGAAATGTCTTGCAAGTGTCAAGAACACACCTTTCGAAGGTGTTATAATATATTCTTGAAATAGTTTAAAACAGTTGGTTCTTCTACTTGAATGCTTGATTCCGTATTAGTAACTATGTTTTACAATTGTTGTAAAAGTGTGCTAATAAAAAGTAGAAGATTAATGAGAGAAGAGAAAGTACTTCACATTCGGAAAGTGAATAAAATATAGATCTCTGCGAAAGCGGATTGTACTTACTTCCTCATATGAACTACCAAAGAAATTGGAAAATACTAAAGATTGTCTTTACATTCCAATTTTAAGGAACTTAAATCCGTCACTATAGTAGAGATGGATAAATGTTTTGTTTGACAAAACATTGTTCTTTATTAATCAATAATTAGATTATTGTAATTTAATTGGTTGTCTCTATAGTAGAGATGATGTGGTAGTTTAACTGTTTAGAATACGATGATGCTTAAAACCCAAAAGGTTGCAAGGTAGTGACTAATCCCAACTGAGTTGTGATACCTCTAAAACATAAGTTACGAGTTGGTCATAGATGGATGCTTTGGATCGTTAGATCCGGATCCAATACCTTCTTGTTAAAATTGTATAGAGGCGAAATGTTCGAATCTTTATTCTTTTGGAAAGAAGAAAGAATCACAAAGTTGTTGAGGTTAATTCACTTAGATGTTAGTGGCACTTGTCCACAACATAATACTACTCATGTTGTATGACATTCACCGAAGATCACTCTCGGTTGGACTATAGTTTATTTTGAATAAACACAAATCCGAATACTTTGCAAAAGGTTTCAAAGAATTCAAGAAATGTAAGTAGATAAGTAAGACGTCTAAAGTATTTACCTCCTTAGATTTGATCCAAGGAAAAAGTAACACTTTAGATTAATTTCCTTGAAAAATATCAAGGAAAGTAGCATCGTAAGATAATGAATTTCTCCATTAGGAGAAGAATGAACATGAATAAGATTTAGTTCGTTGGACATTATCAATTACCCATATATATATGATATATACTTCTAAGACAACCTAGTTCCTATACCACAAGCTCCAAGGTAGTCCAGAAGGATTTATAAACCGTCTCAGTTGAATGGTTTGAATTTTATGACTATGTCATAGAGTTGCACCTCTTAATTCGAAAGAAATAAGAATGAAAATCCTTATGACTACATTGAGTGTATATACGATATATACTCAAGGAAATGGTAAAGTACCATTTGACCCGAAATAATGAAACCTTCACAGCTAATTGGTATCTTAAGGTGACTACACTCAAAGAGAATGGTTGACTTTGAAGAAACCATCTTTGACGTAGTCTTGGTTTCAATTAATTCGAAGATTGCTAGCTACAACTAAATGGTGATTTAATGTTTGGACATAATATGGGTTTCCGAAACCATTATTAAGATAGTCTTGATAATATATGTCTAAAACTATAAATCACAAGACAGGTTAGTTGTAGAGATCCATCCATCATGGATCTTAGCAAGCTAGTGGGAGCTATAAGCGTCTTATGAGATAAGATCAATTGTTTGATTTCTCATAAGATGTAAATGAATCTTTTGTTTACTAGGTTTACAAAAGATTAGTGGGAGTTAATCGTATTCCTAAATTTAAATATATATATATATATATATATATATATATGATATATTAATTTGGAAATGAAAAGAGTACTTCTTCGTTAAAGTTATTCTATAACGATAGAATGTATATGGGAGATATAGTCTATATAATGGAATGGAAATCTATAATGATATATTTCAAGATATAATTGGATTATATCAATCCCTAAAATAGACAAGAGATGCTAGGAAGTTTCTCATTTGATGATAAACTTCAATTAGAATGACAATTCTAGTGAGACTAGGAAGTTGTTCTTCTCAAAGGGAATGTACCCTTTGACTCCCAAAGAAATAATGCGTAAATAGAATCCTTTATGCATAAGCAGAAAGGTGATTTATGTATTTCATATTGTATGAAAAACATTGATATAAGATGTACCTAGAAAGGTACAAGACAATATCAGTGCAAGCCCAGGATCAGAACCATGGCAACTGTCAAGTGAGTCCTTAAGTATTTGAGAAATACTAAAGGATATATTACTCAATAATTGAGAAAGAATTAGAGTAACGTAATGGAAGCGTAAATGTATTAGATTATGAATCTAATCCATCATTGGATATTTCTTCATTATGAATGAAGAAATAAACAGATATCTCTTTATTATGACTAAAAAGATATTTGGATGGAAACATTAAAGTAATGACTTTAAGTGTGTTCCATTATGAATGCAAAATATATTGCCATATAGAAGTTTACAACAATGTTGTTTGGATGGGAAAGTTCATTTATGAACTCTCTATTCGATTCCAACCAGAAAGTGTATGACACTAATGGGGCGATAGCTCAAGCCAGGGAATCAAGGTCTCATCAAGGTCCGAACTCAAATGAGAGACTGAACCACATGATTAGGAATCATGAATAATGGTGACGTCGTTATTCTCAAGGTTGCTTCTATGGATAACATATAGATATCCATCTTGTTTAGGCCTACTACTCAGCCATTTATGAAATGAATTAGAGAAGAGGTATCATCACTGATAACCAAGCTGATTGGCTCTAGTGCAAGTGGGAGATTGTTGGAAATGTGCCCTAAAACCAATCATATGATGATACTTTACGGACATTTCACAAAGTTAAACTAATGTAGTTTAAATGTAAAGGGCAAAAATTATTGTTTGAGCCGTCTCATATAAATGTTATATGCTTAAACGATAAGTCCAAAGGAATATGTGATTGGAAGAATGCGATCTAAAGAAGTTAGATTCATGAGACCATTCTTTCGTTGACACATCCTAAACGTTCCTGATCATAGGATTGTCAATTGGGCATTGACAGTCCGTTAAGATCAGTACGTGATATGTCTTCTCTCAGGGAGAATGACTAGTCTCGAGTCATTGGTGTGTGTGACATCAAGACAAGTACGTAGGTGCTCAATAGAGAATGAGTTCACTGAACACGATCAACGAAGAGTTTTCATATTCATGTCACATGAGAACTCATGGTTGGGATAATGCAAATTAGTCTTTTGACCTGAGGCATCACAGTTGTCTTGTGGTTAGGTCCTTAATCTTTGATTATGTCAAAGTCACTCCATCAGGAGGGTGTTCACGGCATCGTTGGGGTTAAGCCACTTAGCCATAGAGGCAAGTGAATGCGCAACAAGGGATCTCTAACCTTCAAACTGTTTGAGGGAGAATACTCTATGATATGATTAAGAATCTTTGGCCAAAGTATGAATGAGATTTAGGAATGTGTTCCAAATCACATTCAAGGTAATCATATAAGCACAAGACTCACATTGGATAGTAGACATGAATAAACTATCAAACCAAACAATGTGGTCAAGAGTATTGTATTAGAGAAAGACCGTATTGCATTTGTAATCCTAAAACTGAATAGGTTCTCCACCTCTTCTGATTAGCTTGGATAACCATGACATGCTGCTAGGCGTCAACCATGGTTTGTGGAAGCCCTAAAAGTGTATTATCACTAACGGGAGAATTGAAAGTAAGTTTCAATTCACAATCGATTAGAAAGAGTTTTAATCGCCCACTGCCTCGCTAAAAGGAACCTAATGGATCGTTCACCGAGTAAGGTAGAGTTTGAAGAAACAACGGAGATGAGTAAGAATAATTAAATGGTTTAATTATTTATCTAAGGCTAGGATTAATTAATATGTTAATTAATCAAACGAATAAGTTCGTTAAAGACCTCGGGTTAGTTTTGGGCCGCAAGGCCCAATGGGATTTGAATGTCAAGCCCATTAACTCAAGTTGTATGACAACTTGAATAAACAAAGGGCTTGAAAGCCCAATAAACCCTATAGGCCGACCATGTTAGAAGAATAGGGCTTTTGGTCCATTAGGTCACTTATTTGAAGGGACTATATAAAGGACTTTATAGCCTAAAATTCATTAAGGGTTGTTTTTGGGGAAAAGGATGAGAACACAAGCTCTCCTTTCTCTCTAAAATTTCGGCCACCTTGGAGGGATCATCTAGCAATCAAACTCCTCCAAGGTCACTCATTTCTTCTTCATTATGCCTTGGTGATGAATCATAAGAGGTTCTCAATTTTGGGAACTTTGGAGAAACCTTTTTTCATCCATCCAAATCCATAGATCTAAGATGCAAGGAATGAAGGCCCTCTCTTTGGGTGATTAGCCTTTGTTTAAATACAAAGATGAATCTACAAAGGTATATATTTCAACTCACTTTGTTTTGAGTTGATTATTGGTTCACCATTTTACTAGGCTTTGAACATTCATGGGTAATGTTTTGTTTTTAAGTGCATGCTAGCATGATTCCGCCTTTAATTTGTTAATTGCATGCTAATGATGTTGCTTAAATGAACATGTCATCTTACAAAATAATCCTTCAAAGATAAGGAGAAAAAGAGCAATCAATCGTCACATGGAATCAAGCTCCCGATCTGGAACTGATTGCCTGGAACTTTTGCCTAGTTGCTTACCTTGCATTGCTCTCGAGTACTCATTTTCAACTGTTGTTATGATGTTGGTTATTTACACTAAAGCTGCCAAGCATGATGAGTTGCTGATAAGTGATATTCTGAAGTTCCATTCAAATGCAAGGGTTGCATTACGCTCCTGGATTATAGGACAAATACTACAAGAGAATATGTCACACTTGCATAGGGAAAATATCACTTCTGCAAGGGAAATAGATAAGGCAAGTGAATATGATACATTGAAGCATGTGGAGAAAACCACAACAAAACACGTGCCGATTCATCCTCGACGGAGCCGAATATCACTTGTTACGTAGAGCTGCTCGTGGTTCCATTTCATTCGAGAACAAGTCCCAAGGCCTTTAAAGAAATCACAAGTTCGATTCAAGATCAAGTGTCCACCACCCTTGGATCGAATTTAGCTCCAGATAAATGAAGTAAATTCAGACATTTGGAGGAAGTCTAGCAGAAGACCCTCTAGCCCAGTTCAAAAACAAACATGTGGAAAGTCAACAAGCACAACAGATATGGTACTACTCATCAGGGGGAGCATCCAAAAATAGATCAAGATTTTAACGAGTCAATAAAAGACTTGTGGCCATCCAAGGAGGAGTGTTGTAAAACAATGGATGTCCACTCAAAGAATAAAATAATGGGCCATTCCACTGTTTGCCAAAGCTTGCCTCATACGACTCATATTTTCTATAAAATACAAACTCACAAACTCCACACAACATCAAAACGATAAGTTCACGAAGAGGAAGAGAGAAAAGAGAGGAAGAGGAGAAAAGATAATAGAGAGAGTTATATTGTAATCCTATTATTCTAAATTATAATGAAAGCACCACTGCTGCTCTGAGGACATACTCCAGTCACACTGACAGTAGAGGAACCTCGTAAATTTTGTGTCTTGTTTTATTTATTCCACTGCACACACCGTCAATTTTACAACCCAAATTACATAAATAAAGCTAGAATTTTTTCATTGGAAAAATAAAAACAGAATCCTATGATTAATAAATAGATGGAAATCAATTTTGAGAAAATACATTTAGGACATAATAGTTCTAAAATGATTGTTTTTAATGAAAGAAGCAATTCTTTGCAATATTCTAAAAATCGGCCTAGGCAGCGAAGACCCGTCCTGATTTAGGGCAAATTGTTTCGAAAAATTAGTCTGGAGCTTAGCGGCTGCCTAGGCTGTCCTAGGCGGCTCCTACATTGTCCTAGGCGGATTTGGTTTTTTTTAATTTTTATTATTAATTGTGTGCTTTTTTATTTTTTATTTTTTTAGTTTCATGGTGGTATACTTATGGAAATGGTGTACCTAATTTGCAAATTATGGATTGACTACAAATTCATCCAATTGTGAAAAGAATTGGAGAACTTTTGAGGGGATACATACAAAACAAAGAAATAAACTAGATACAACAACGTTAAATGGTTTAGTCTATGTCAAATCCAATGCAAGAATTATAAATAAGAAGAATTTAGTCTATCATCCAAGAATACTTTTCATTATGATTATATGCTTACTGTTTTTTAAATATTGAACTTGTTGGATGGATGTACTTTGTGTATTCTTCTACTTCTATTTTTGCATTTTGTCATTATTTTATTATCCATATAAGTATAGTTTTTTTAAATGTAAATAGGCACTTATTTACAAAATATATAATAAATTTACATAAATCCGTCTAGACGCTAGGCCCCTGCCCACCGCCCGACTAGCAGGCTAGCGTTTTTTAGAACCTTGATTCTTTGTAAGAAGGTAAATGAATCTTAGAAAAACACTTGTAGTGTTTAGTACTTAACTAGTGTTTATTTTGAAATAAACTTTCAAAAATATTTTCACTAAAAAAGCTTTGAGTCCTTTTAAATACATTTTTTAATGAGCCTTTATAACGCGTACTATTACTTAAATTAATACGCTATTTATCTTTATCAAAAATTCATGGTTAGCGTAATTTCATATTCAATACGAAAATATTCACTCATTGAAAGATCACTTAACACCGTGAATTCAGGATTTGATAAGTCTATTTACTATATCTATATACTTATTGCTTTATAGAGTAGCCAAAATTAATATCAATCTTAATTAATAAAGATCGTGATTTTAATAAATACTTTAAACATGACGTTTATAATTCTGTTATTAGTGCGTTACCAAGCAAGTGGTAAATTGCCTTGATGGTTAGGGTTTTTTTCTTCAACTTATTGCGTCTCGAGTTCAAACATTATCATCATCTTTTAGTGTAGAATGTCGTTTCTACTAAAGAAAGAGTGTTTTGACAAATTACAAAAGTGCCACAAGTTATAGGAGTTGTTTTTTATACAAATCTGAGTGTTGTAATTGACAGTCATAAAATGTCATTATGCACTCCTCTATATATACCCTACAAGTTTATTATTTATCATGTGCATATTTAATTGCCTCTATTGATACTTATTAGGGATAATTATCTTAAATTTCTATCCCTAAAACAAAAGAGGAGCAGATAAGTGATCTACACCTAAAAGAAGCGTTGCTATTTTGCTATTTAATTCCCTCCATCCTCCACGGCTTTTGCTTTTCACATCTCTTCTCCCAACATTTATTCCGTTTTTTTCCCACAACTCAAACTCTAGATTTGCCAAACATGGGAAAGGAAATGGTTTCCATTCCTAAGTCTCATTTCCTACGTACCAAATGCAACCTAAGAGTTGGGGGTAGACTAAACCTCGATGTGGATTAGTCGTAATAATTTGGTTCGAATTTTTCTTTAGCGAGAACTCAATCTAAGATTTTTTATTTATAAGGAAAAAAGAATATCACTCAGCCGCTACAAGTAGGGGTGAGCTTGGGAAACCGAAGCCGGGATAAAAAAAAAAGACCAAATACCAACTGAAATGGAAAGAGAAAAAAAAAAAAACCGAACCAAAACTATTGGTTCAATTTCGGTGGTTCAAACTGAACCGAAGGAATATAAGTTAATATTTATTTATTCATTTATGTTGGCTGTTTATTTTTCAAGTCCAATTCCAAGTTACCTATTAGCCTAACTTCAATCGAAGGTTAGGTAACCTAACTTTAGGTCCACATATGTTGAAAGTCTTATTCCCTAGATATTTTTTTTTTCTTCATCTTCTCTCCAATTTTTAGGTTCAAAAGAAAAAGAAAAAAATTGAAAAAAAACCAAATTCGAATTGAACTGAAAAAACCAAATTGAATCAAACCAAACCAAAATCCAATTGCAAAAACTGAACATAACCAAATAGTAATTTCAATTTGGTTTTCGATTTTGGAAGAAAATTGAATTGGATGATACCAAACTCAAGCCCTAGCCACAACAACCAAAAATTGAGCATTCACTATACATTCAACCAACATAACTTTACCAACCACCGTATACTTTCTAATCACATATTTTCTAGTCACAAAATGCAATTTTACACACCTTTATTAACCAGTATGCTTTCTAATCACATACTTTACAGTTAAATAAAATGTACATTTATACAAAATGACGCCTTATGTTTCCAATGGAATGAAGGAGAATACTTTGTGCTTCAGGGTTCTGATGAAGTGGAGGAGATTATTGTGTTTGCATTGCAAACCCATCATTGAGTATCACCATTGCATCAACAACTCTTCGTGTCAAATTGACTCTTGGAGCATCGGAGATAGTATGATCGATGACATGATATTGTCGTTCTGTCATGAGCCACCAAGTTGAAGCAGAATCACCCTCTCGAGTTCAGCGCTTGAAAAATCCCTGACGATAGTTGCATGCTCAAACCTTCTCCTTAGAATATTCTGGCAGAACTCTCTTGCCTCTTCACGATTTTCTTCTGAAAGCGGTTGTATTTAGAAAGGTAGTTCTGGAAATCATTGTTGTTCTGGTAGCCAAGCGGCTGTTCGAGGACCTCTCGATCTCACATTGGAGCTCGACGCCTGGAACCATATCCAAAAGCTTGTTGGCTGTCACATTTCTGTCACGTTGTCTAAACACCCTATGCCCCCTCATTAAAAAAAGAAACTTGCTCTTGCATCTGCAATGTACAAGTCACATAAACCAGCGAACTACATCGCGCTCGGTTGGCGAAGCTCCTCACAACAACTCTCGCAGCAGCCAAATCTCACTGAGTTAGGATAAAAAAAAACCTTGGGTAAATTACACTTTCATACCTCAGGTTTGGGGTCTATTTCAATTCCTTACATCTTCAAAACATTTCACTTTCATACCTTAAGTACTATTTTATTTCAAAATAATATATCCGTTACATTTTCCATCCATTGATTTGTTAAGCGTTGACTTGGCCATCACGTGGCTGCCAAATATGTGCCCCATGGCAAAAAATAATAATTTTTTAATTTTTTATTTTAAAAACCCTAAATCTTCTTAATATATTAATTAAAAAAAAAACTGAACCTTCCCGTCATCCCCCCTCCCAAAATCCCCGTTGTCCTCTCAAAACCAAAAACCAAGAATAATCCCACCCCCTCCCCCCCCCGCGCGACCATCCATGGGCACCCCACCCCCAACCCACGACCCTCCCTCCCTCCGCACTCATCCTCTTCCCTTCTCCACACACACACACCCCCCCCCCCTCCCTCCCTCATCCTCTTCCCTTCTCCACACACACACCCCACCCCCCCCCCCCCCCCCCCCCAAAAAAAAAAAAAACTCCTTAAATCCACATCCATTCCACCCGCGACCCTCCCACTTTCCTCTGCACACCCCCCACTCCTTAAATCTACATCCATTCCACGAACCCGGTGATGGCAAGACGGGATCTGGGTTTATTTTTTTTTATTTTTTTTTTTTTTCTGGGTTGCAGGTAGGGGGTTGGGGGAAAAAGATGAAGATGGGGGAGAAGAGGGGGGAAGACGGGTTTTTTTATTTATTTTTTCTTCTTCTTTCTAGGTTGCAGGGAAAAAGATGAAGATGGGAGAGATGAGTTTAGGGGTTGTAGGGAGAAGACAGGTTTCACTTTTCTTTTTTTTTTGTTGAGAAAATTTAGGTTTTAAAAAAATAATAATAAAAAAATTATTATTTTTGTCATGTGACAGACATTTGGCAACCACGTGGCATATATGTGGCAGCCTCATCAGCACTTAACGGATCAATGGATGGAAAATGTAACGAATGTATTATTTTGAAATAAAATAGTACTTAAGGTATGAAAGTGAAATGTTTTGAAGATGTTGTAAGGAATTGAAATAAACCCCAAACCTAGGTATGAAAGTGTAATTTACCCAAAAACCTTTTACCAAAAAAGGATATTTCTCACAAAACCCTTAAAAGTGTACTGGCTTAATGAAAAAGCACAACACGAGGTTGGAGTGTACGATACTCACACCACACGATGCTCAAAACCCTTAGATAGTGTGCATACAAGCACAATGAAAACCAATTGATCTTCTGCTTGTTGGGTTTTGTTTGTGTTCATTTGAAGAGTTGATTGAAGAATGATTTGGAATGACAAATTTTTAAAAGTAACATAAAAGTGTAAAATAGGTTAGGCAATACTCTTATGAAGAAAAATTATTCATTCTAATCATCGGTAGGATTAGAAGGAATGAAATGACGTCATGGCTAATTCTCTTCTAATCCATTCCAAGTGAAAAACCATTCCCTTTTGTACTTTCAAATACCTTGAAATGTGAGAGTTCTTCAATTCAATATGTTTGCCAAACAAACCCAAAAGTGAGAAATTGTTGCGGCCTTACCGGAGAACTTTCAATACCATATAACTATGTAGATTATAATTGGTAAATGTTAGGCAAATCATATATCTAATCAACGTGTAATGTCACCTTGTGATTATCAAATGAAAAAAATAAATAAATAAAAAAATTCGTGGGCCTTGCTTATTTTCAAATATCCTAACCCAGAAACCCCAACTCCCAATGGTTTTTCCACCCACCTCACTTTCTCAGTTTCATGGATTTGTTTTAAGGAAAACTAATGAAAATGGTTTGAAAACTTTGAGTTTTAATGATAAGGACAAAATAAAGGGTAAAGTGATTAGTACCAGGATTGACTTTTTAGTGTAAAAATATGGTTTTTCATTAAAGTGAAAAGTACCGTGAGATTTTCGTTAAAACTCCCTTTGTTTTAACAAGAGTTGTGAGCCGGTAGGAGTGTAACTCGGGTTAGATCAACCCAAGCCCACTCATGTTTAATTCGATTTTAAATTCGAATTGGCGTGTTTATTGGGTTAAGTTGATTATTTTCCCGCCCAAACCCAACCTGATGGATTTATGAACAACCCAACTCGAATTGTAGTCTCTAACTATTCTATTCTAGTCACTAACTCGATTCTAATATTAAATCCTTAGTCTCTAAACCATAGCTTTAGTGTCTCGAGTAATTTGCTCAGCTGCTCTAGTCTCTACTATGTCCTCCTGACATTGGGTATAGCGACCAAACCCTTCCTTTCTTCACACAAATTTTCCAATTTCAAGAAATAAACCTAACAAAGTTAGACAATCCAAGTCCAACTCAAGTAAACCAAACAAGAACGCACCCGGCCGAAATCCAAGTTTGAATTATGAACGTTAAGTTAGAGTTGGGTTGACTTTTCAACCCACCCGAATTGCAGCCCTAGTCAAGTGAGCGCACGATAGTATATAAACTTTCCTTCCCAAATAATGCCAATATAAGATTTATTTATTTAATTATATCAATATGATATTTCGAATTAACGTGGCACAATTCATTGCAAAGGGGATTGCTGTGCACTTCTGCAGCAATAAATTCTATCTTGCAATCAACAATGCATAATTTTAATAGCGTAACTGGTTCATTTAATGCCTGAAATTTTTCCTCAAATATCTAATAAATATCTGTCATATAGAGTCACTAATTACATGACAATATCTCTCTTGAGTCACCGATTACCTGAAATTATCTCTTCTATGCAGCACGCCGGATGGTGTTTAAAAGTTCCCTTCTCTTTTGACTAATCGGCGTATAGCATTTGACTATATTGACATGGTTTACAAAAACTTATATTTATATATGCTCCAGCTAGGCTTAATTTTAAAACACTTTGAACCTACTTCGTGGCCTCTTGAATGTCTTTATGGAGAGCCTGGATGTATGTAATTTCAAAGATATGTAATAAGATTCGAGGGTAACTAATGTTCAAAATATCTATATCAATGAAAATATCGATATGCAAATTTGTGAAAATATCGACGGATATATCAAATATCAATCTCGATATCGGTTGTTTTCAATGAAAATGATAAGAATTTAAATAAAACTTTAGGGATTGTCAAACATTGGTTTGGACAAATTATAAGAGTTTCTCCGGTATTTACCAAATGTGTCAAAAACATCGACAATATCTGTCGATTTTAGCCTAAACTTAAGAATTTTTTCGATATAAAATGAAGATTAGACTTCACTACCCATTTCCATATTTTTCTTTTATTTTTTTAATATTTCTATAAAAATATCGACCGTACAAATAAATTTTAAACACGATGGCAATCTATAAAGAATATCTCAACTTTCTCATGTTCATACCTTGTTAATTAGCTTATAAAATTGTAAATTAATATACAGCATTAAGGGGGGGAAAAGTCAGCAGCACAACATTTATTTTGTAAAGTAAGTTGGGGAGGGGTCTCTATCAAAATTAATAACGTAACGTACATGGAAAGTGAAAATTGGAAAGAAAAAAAAAAAATATATATATATATATATATAGAGAGAGAGAGAGAGAGAGTGTGTGTGTTATTAGACCCATTCAGTGTCTTATTTTCTTACTCACATGATAATCTTACCCATCATAGAAAATTAAAAAAACAAAATGTTATTTTCCCACCCACCATTATTCCCAAAATAACCATAATATTTTTTTTAAATAACTCTAATATATCTTTAAATAATATTATAAATAAATAAAAACAGAAAAAAAGAGAAGGAAAATGCAATACCTAAGACCTAGACATTCATCATCTCCTTCACACCTAACGCTGCCCTGCAGAGACCCCGGATCCCCAAACCACTATTCTTCCTCCTTTTTTGTCAAAACCGCAAATCTCACACCCAATTCTCTTTTTTCTCCATTGAAGTTTCTCTCCTTCATCTAGCACATGTCCATTCCTTCCTCCAACATTTCCGTCCATGCTAACCCAAATCTTTCCCAACCTCTTTCCACCAAGATATCACACCACACCCACCATTATTTATTTATTATTTTAAATTATTTTTTGTTTTTTCAAAATTTTAGTACTGAATTAAATAGGGGTCTAAGAGTCTTCTTTTAAAATGATAAATATGTTATTAACATTTTCATTAAATGAAGGGTGGGGAAATAAGACATCAGGGTGGAAATATCACCGCTCTATATATATTGCATATTAGTCCAAGTCTCCAACACATGCAAGGTCTTGGCTTCCACGTCTTAAGCTTTGGCAGCAGTTTCATACGCAAGAAGAACCGAGCAGCTTCAATTTACTCAAGCTGTCATGCACTCATGCACGCATGCATGCAAACTCACATCTCTTTTTGCAAAATTGACATTTGTCTTGCATATGATTAGGGTTGTTTTATTAACCCATCACAATCTTGAATATACTTATTTTTTTTTTGAATTCCGTTGAACTTCCTCTTTTACCCTTATTAAAATTTGAAAAAAAAAAAAGAAGAGAAATTTAAAAAAATAATCAAATTTTAGATCTCATACAGAATTATAACCACTCTTTTAAATTTATGATAAATATGACTAAAAATTGATATAAAAATACTAATATATCCTTAATGAGGACTCTAGCTTTCACAACTCTTTTGCCCATTTAGTCTCTCTCTAGATCTCTCTGCTACCATCATTTTACTAAAAAAACCATTTAGCTTTTGTTCTTGAAGAAACTCTTTAGCTAATAGAAAAACTCAGATGAATTTTTACCGGAATTACAATTAGAAATTGATGAAATGTGTTTATTTTTGTGGGTTTTGTGTGTTGAGTTTGATCTATGAATTTGATTTGAGAACTGTGACGAAATTTCATAATTTGCTCGATTGGGTTTCCTTAAATTTGCATAATTTTTCTGGGTTTTGTGTAAATTATACGTGTGGTTTCTGTATTCAGAACGTATTTACTCGCCTGCTGTCTACTTTGTCCAACCCAGCCATTCCAACATTCATATTCGATTCATCAGATTTCAAAGGTGTATGATCAGTATTTGGAGTTTGTGATACTGGAAGATAATTTGTTCTCATTGGTACAGAAGAACAGTAATGTTCAGTTAAATGATCCCAAGGCAGAGGACCGTGAGATTGAGGACATTGTTGAACAGATAGTTGGTGGCTTGTTCTTTAGCTACACTTGCTGTTGTGCCAATTATCAGGTGCCTTCGTGGCTTCGTGCCCGTACGTCAGGCGCAACCGGAACAAGACGCACTTGAAGTTCCGGCGTCGAAATTGGTGATTTGCATGAATAATCATTTCAAGAAGGAGCCACAGCCCAAAAATTAATGCACTCGTGCAGTCGGTGAAACAAGAGGAGCTTCTCGGTGGTGGTGGATTTGAAGAGCCACTTGAAGCACTCGTGCAGGCGGATTTGAGGAGCTTCTTTCACACATCATCATAATTAATTTCAGTTTTCTGATTTTTTTCAATTCATTCATAACCGAAAATTGGAAAGAATGTGTAAAAGATTCAAAGAGGTGTGTGAAGAGCATCACTCAAAACATAAAAGAAACGAGAGGAATAAATAAGAGATGAGAGTGTTGAAGAATAAAGAAGACGAATTATTTCAAAATTTGCAACCACAAAAGACAATTATATACTTGAAAATACGAGTTTCAACTGTGGTACGAAAAACTCTTTCTCACAAATAATCTTTGAAATTGACATATACCATCAAAGATGGTCCCTGAAATTGAAAATCGATCAATATAATTCTTGAAAATGGGTGTCATAAATCAATATGGTCTTTCCATCTCAATTCTGTCAAAATTTTTTGTTATGTGCTGGCACATATGTGGATTTAAAATATTTAAATAATCAAAAACGATTTTTATATTGTAAAATAAAAGACTTAGAAAAAAAAATGATAAAGTGGGCGACGGCTTGGAACTCGCTGTTGTGGTTACTGATATGGGCAATGGCAATGGGCTATTGGCAATGGGGCTGTTGGCGCAACTGATGTTGGCTCGATTGGGGTGGCGACTGGGCGGCACTTGGCAGAGCTGTGTAGGGAAGAGTACCCTAGGGCGAGGATGTGTTGTGGGTGATGGTAGAGCTGGTAGTGCTGATTGGGGCGGATATGCAGAAGGTGATTGGGAGTACGATTGCATTAAGATTTTGAGTAACGGGGCTTTGCCGCTTTGGTCTGGAGTCGTCATAACAACTTTGAATTTTGAAATTTACCCTTTGTGTTTTTGGATCGTTTTAATCTTTGAATTTTTCTGGGTTCAGAGGTCAAACTTTATCTTTTTTTTTTTCGAGAACTGAAAATTTTGGTTGTACAACACGCTGAAATAACAGCAACAATGTCGATGAAGGTGGTGACCGGAAACTCGTCGTTGAGAAGCAGCTGATGTGTTTGGTTGCGATGGGAGGGGAAGAAGTTGAGCAAATGAAGTACAGAGTTTTAAAGTTATTTTTCTTTTTTCTTTTTTGAAGTTTTTAATTATATAACAAATATGTTCTTAATTTTTAAATATTTTAAATCCACATAGACAATATTTAATTAGTTTATGGGACCCAGTTATGTGCCACATCAGCACATAACAGAACTTTTGGTATTATGACGGAATAACCACATTGATTTGCAACACGCATTTTCAGATACTACATTGATTGATTTTCAATTTTAGGGACCAACTTGATGATATAGGTCAATTTCATGAACCAACTTGATGTATAGGTTAATTTTATGGACCATTTGTGATCAAAACCTGTACGAAATTATTGGTATTTAGTTTTAATATATAAGTACCATTAGTAATGCTCATGTACACATCAATTCCTAATTTAATATAGTGTTACTTGTTTGAGCTTTTATTAAATGATGAATCAAATACTGCAAAGTACGTTTTATCGCAACCCTCTTCTTAACAATACCAATTAATTCACTAACAATATTGCTCTACTAAAAAAAAGTTAGAATCAAATATTACTTTTGATGAAATATACTCAACTAAATTTTAAAACCAATAGCATTCCGATCCAAATTAGCTTTCACAAAAACACATCAACCACAGCTACCCTCAAGAAATAGAAAGAAAAAAACCAAAATAAGGAACAAAAAATTGACCATGAACAGAACACGTGTACTTATGTTGACTTCTGACCTTTTGGCGGCTCTTTTAACTTGTTGTCACACATTCAGCAGCCGCTAATTGTGGTCGACAAGCAATAACAGCCGCACACCTTTTACTGACCGTCGGATGTTAATCAAACCGTCCTATCCTACGATGCCAAAGCCAGTCCTTCAATCTCTGAGCTGACTCGCCCTCCAGCACGTGCCAGGAGAGTGACCACCACCGACTGTAACCGTGTCCGGACAAAGGCTCGCCTAATAGCCGTCATTACGGAGCACGTGTCGGTCAATAGTGCGGACCAGGTGGCTGTGTCTGCCTCCTGTCGCGGTGCCACGTGTCGTGCTGCTTGAAGCCCCATGCTAGTGAACTGAATCCGACAGAAAAATACAGTATTTGTATGAATATGAAAAAATCAATGTTTGACTATTTAAAAATGAGTAAGAATTCATACTCAAAATTCTTAAAATTTTAATCACGGAGTTTTGTATTTATGATCAGAATCGTTCATACTATAAATCATATTGTAAAGATCATTTTTGCAAAAAAATAAATTAAAATTAAGGTCGTTTAGTCAATATATTATAGCAAATACATAGACAATTCATAATGTTTTTATCAATACTGTTTATTTTTTTTAAACAATTTGATGACTAAACGACCTTAGTTTTAATTGATTTTTTTTCAAAGGGGATCTTTATAAGGTGATTCATAATATGAACGGTTTTGATTATGAACACGAAGTTCTAATAATTGACAACAAACAATTTCAAGAAATTTTAAATATGAGTTCCTACTCATCTTTAAGTAGCTAAATATTATTCATTTAAAAATTACAAGTAAAAATAAATAAATAAATAATTAGTGGTGACGTGGCCCTTGTCGTGGACTGTAATATACTGGGGAGATTATCTTTCGCTCACTAGTGAAATGTCAATATTTGTCCCCTTGATTTTTTGTCTTGATTTGAGTTTAGGTGAATTATTTTATATAAAATTTGGTTAAAGTTGGAATTATGTTCCTGTGCCTTGCTTTTGTCATACTCCTTGTATCAAAGTTTATTATTATTTTTTTTTTCTTGATTAATAAGTTTGTAACTTAATTAGTTTATAATATTTATTAGTACTTTTGAAGTTGCGTGTTTGATTCTTCCTTTTTTAATATTGTTTGCCTATTTCTTGTGATCCACAATTATATCTTGAAGTTGATTCATAAAATTATAGACATTACAGAAGCTCATGTGTCTAAGAAAAACTTATATCAAATGCTTATATTTGCGTCGTTGAGTAACCTATGATTTTCCCTTTTTAATTGGCATAGCAGGCCTTAATTACAATTGATATAATGCACTATACCATCGTTTATGATTTCGGGGTTGATATGAGAATTTTATAAAAATGCCTCTCCTTAAGATAATTTTTCAAAGAAAAATAGGACAATATATTGATACTAGAAAACAATAACTTAAATCAAAACAAATTTCTGAACTCACTGATTGTTTACAGATGTCATTAAAAAATAAGTAAAAACAACTACAAAATAATCTTCACTAAATAATCAAGAGCACTTCAATCTTAAACAACCAAACAAGAGAAAAAAAAACTTCAAAAAACTCAAACTTTTCTTTTGAAAATATGGCATTATTATATAATAAAGTTGAAAAAAAATGTTTTTTAGTGTGCTGTTATTAGCATTCCAAAATTTCATTGTGCACTCCAAATTATTATATTCAGAAAGAAAATTTTTTACATTTATAAGAAATGAACTATAAAAGTAATTTCTTGATATGTAACATTATTACATATAAATACTAGGGACAAGGATTGTATGCCCTCCCACTTCTGGTGCCCTCCTGTTTTGTGTGGTCATGGTTAAGCAACATCAACATTTTATGTTGTTTTTTTTATAGAGATAATAAGACAAAAATGAATAGTAATATAAAATGTTAACGTGGCTTAACCGTAACCACATAAACAGAAGGGTACGAGAGGGCATCGGAAATAGGAAGGGCAGACAACCCTTGTCCAAATGCTAGATGGCAGAATTTTTTTGGCCCCTTTAAATTTGGGGTTGTGTGTTGCACCTTTTGCTCCCCCAAAGCCGCCTCTGATGCAATATATGCATGTTCGAGTTTGCATTATAGTATGCCTTTTTCATACATGAGTATATCCAATGAAGCTGTGAAAAGTTAAATATTAAATATTAGTTTGTTGACAAATATGATATTCTCCAACGGATATGATTTTTAGGTTTTAATAATATTCGTAAGACCCACTTAAAAAGAAAATTAATTAAAATTAATTTTTTATTAATGTATAGTGGGATTCACGCAAGAAAACAATAATAAAATGAAAAGACAGCATCTTTTCGCTTATGTCAAAATTGGCGACAAACAATTCCAGTGCTAATCCATATAGGATAAATATTTTGGTTTGAACATCTTTATACCTTTAAATTTAGTTATGTGTCATTCTACCTTAGATCTAACTCATCGGTTAGAGATGCTCTAATAACATGTTTGGAGAAATTTGAAATTTTAATGTGACTATGACACTATCACCTAATATTACTAATATATAAGTTATAACTTAAAGAGGGAAATGCTTATATTGGGTATTGTATATAACACTGATAACTCGTTTGCACGCGACATAGATAAAATTAATAACACCACAGTAGTGGAATCCAATGTAATCTAACTTTAGACAAAAAGCTTGATTGCAACATATGATATGAGCACACAAGTGGGAGATTGATAATTGCTTCTTCTAGTCTGTCATTAGTGTTAAACAATACCATATTAAGTTCTCATCCTCTTACCATTTCAACATTTGATAATTTATCCAATATTTAATATAAATTCAATCGAGTGGATAAGCACAAAATATAAAATAATATATGAAGGAGATAATTCTACAAACTTAAGCCAACTTGCATTCTCCAAATTGATTTTTGCTGTTTTTGAGTTTGGATCAGGGAATGGAATTTGTAGTTAAGAGACTAATGCATCACATACAAAAACCAATTGCAAAATTTGTGTATTTTGGTTTGTAAAATATGCATATGGCATTTATCCACGAGTGCATCTTTTCTCATTCCCGTACATCAAGAGTGATACTCATTTCATTAATCTAAATTTTGAGATAATGTCTTAAATTAATTTAACCAAATTGATGTAACAGCAAACAATCAGAGGGGTGATAATCACACTCACTTTAGGGCGTGAGCGAAAAAGCACTTTTTATCAACTGCATTAGAAGTTTCAATTCGATTTCCAATTTTAATTTGTCTTCTTTGTTTTTTGTTCAAATTGTGTACTCTGTATATTTTATAAACGTTGTGTTTGCCTAATTTTTTAATAAAAAAATGGGATGGTTTGCAAAAAAAATTATGTTACCAAAAAATAAAAGACATTCTGTACTTGTCTAATTATGGTTGTTTATTGTTTTCGTTTCCAATTAAAGACGGAAACACAGCCAGATTCGTATACACAGCAATCCAATAAATCCAGATTGTGGAATTGTAAAAAAAATAAAAATAAAAATCCAGATGGTTTAAAACCAAATTCACATGTCCCCAGGACTTTTAGGTAATTTCACAATTCAATTGCCTGGCCTATAAGCAATCACCACTTGATTGAAAAACAACAAAACAGAGAGGGAGAGAAGGGAGGGATTCTCAAAAAAAAAAAAAAAAAATCAAAGGCGAAGAAAGAAGCCCTCTCTCTCTCTCTCTCTCTCCCCCCTGCGTTTCTAAGCGTCTTTGACTCGCTTTCCTCGAAATAGGTCTTGTTTTTCAATTGTTTCTGGATTTATTGAGCTCAATTTCTATAAATCTGTACATAACTGTAGCTGAATTTCATTCCATTATACTTTTCTTTGTTTCACTTGTCCAATTGGGTGGGTATCGAACAAGAATTTTAGATACAGAACCATTTGACCCAATTGGATTTTTTTTTCTTTTGAAAAATTAACTTACCGGGTCTGTCTGATAAATCCGATTGGGTATCTGAAAACGTCCAATTGGGTATCTGAAAAAGTCCAATTGGGTGACTGAAGTGGTTGGTTTCCCGGGAAAGTTCGTTGTTTTGCGAAGAAAATTAGTGGCTCGCCGAGAAAATTCGATTTGGACGAAAAGCATTATCTGGGTTTTCTCGATTTGTGATTTGGGGTCCGGCATCGCCGCAAAAAGGAACCCATGACGGTCCCCACAATAGCTCTGTACGCGAGCCCGCCGAGCAGTGTGTGCTCGACGGCGCACCCGTGCCAGATCAACGCGCACCCCTCACACGATTTCGAATTGAGCTCTCGATCTTCGTCGTCGACGGCGTCGCAGAAGCCGGTGGCTGGGGGGCTGTCGTGCCTGTTCTCGTCGCAGACGGTGAAGCACGCGTCATCGTCGTCGTCCAGCTTTTCGGGTGGAGGAGAGGAATTGGGTTCTCGGTGGCACGATAGAGGCGAGGAATTGAGCAGCTCGTTTCGATATTCGGGGAGTAAGTTCAATGGGGCTTCGTTGAACAGGGACCAGAGCCCGGTTTCGGTGTTTCAGGGTCCGGTCTCGTCTTCCAGTAGCGGGGTTTCGGGATCGGGGAGAAGCCCGCCGATGAGAATTGCAAGGGAAAGGTCTAGCAATGGAGATATTAGCTTGAATTCTTTTCGGTGTGGGAGTAATGGGTTGTTTAATGGGTTTGTGAGGGGTGCTTTGGGCTCTTCCTGCATAGATTACGACTCGGCGAGCTTCGAGGCTCAGACTGATGGTTTGGATGTGGGTTCTTCAGCTGTGCTTGATGAATTGACTTTCAACATGGAAGATGGGTTTTTGGAGGGAATTGCTGAGCCTTATGCTAAGGAGTTGCTAGTGGGTGCGCAGCTGCGGCACAAGATTTTCTATGAAGATTTCATTATCAAGGCCTTTTACAAGGCCGAAAAAGCGCATAGAGGGCAGGTAAATTTTGTTTGGGTTTGAATTTTGTTTCGATTTTTGCGTTTTGGGATTTTGGTGAATTGGGTTGAGAAGTTTTGTTGTTGTATTATGTGTTGTTTTATTGTAGATGCGAGCAAGTGGCGATCCTTATTTGCAGCATTGTGTGGAGACGGCGGTGTTGCTCGCATTGATCGGTGCTAATTCCACAGTTGTTGCTGCAGGGCTTTTGCATGACACGCTTGATGATTCTTTTATGTGTTATGACTACATATTTGGGAAATTTGGAGCTGGGGTTGCTGATTTAGTAGAAGGGGTATGTGTTCGATAATTTTCATTACTCTATTGTATTACTGAATGGAAGGAATTCGACAAGTATCAATTTTTATTCGTGCATGAGAAGTTGTTTGTTTTCGTATGTTGAACACTAGATTCAAGTTAATTGTTCATGATATGTGAAAATCTACCTGCCATTGTTTCACGGATTCCACTTAAGCTTTCTATAACATCTGCACTGGAACTTTACAGATAGTGTAATAGATGTCATATCCGAATGAATACTTGTGATATCAATTAATTCTATAGTTGAGCTCATGTTAACACGAGTTACATGATTGTCTTGCATATGTTGCAGCTGTATGAAGTTAACAATCATGTTGCACGGTGTTCTAATTGTAACTTAGAATAGAAAAAGCAGCTGTTGAGATTTACGTAATGATACTCTATTTACAAAAGTGAAACCTAGTGTAGGATTCTATATTTCAAAAGGTGCTATTGCTTTGTTTGTTTTTCTATGAATATTTGTATATGATATTGACATTTACTAGTTCTAATCTAGTTCTTTATGGAATTGATCAGGTGTCTAAGCTCAGTCATTTGAGCAAGCTTGCCCGTGATAATGATACAGCATGCAAAACAGTTGAGGCAGATCGCCTGCATACCATGTTCCTTGCCATGGCAGATGCCCGTGCTGTCCTCATTAAATTGGCAGACCGATTGCATAATATGATTACACTAGATGCATTACCCTTGGCTAAACAACAGAGGTTTGCAAAGGAGACTTTGGAGATTTTTGTGCCCTTGGCCAACAGACTTGGAATCTCTAGCTGGAAGGTGCAGCTGGAAAATTTATGTTTTAAGCATCTCAACCCAGATCAGCACAAAGAACTGTCCTCTAAGCTTGTAGATTCGTTTGACGAGGCAATGATTATTTCTGCCACGGAGACATTAGAGCGTGCTCTCAAGGATAAAGCCATTTCCTACCATGTTCTTTGTGGGCGGCATAAGAGCTTGTATAGCATCTACTCTAAAATGTTAAAGTATGTTCTCTCGGCTCTCTCTCTCTATTGCATCATAAAAGTTGACCATAAATTTTGTTATAAACATAGTTCTTAATGGATCAGTGGATTAATGAGTTATAGTTGCATGCTTTGACATCCATGTGCTATAGCACATTATTCTCCATGCCTGGATTGAAATTAATACGCTTATGGCTTATTTTGCACAGGAAGAAGCTAAACATGGATGAAATACATGATATTCATGGGCTACGTTTGATTGTCGAAAATGAGCATGATTGTTACGAGGCACTTAAAGTTGTTCACCAGTTGTGGTCCGAGGTCCCAGGAAAGTTCAAGGACTACATAACTCAACCCAAGTGTAATGGGTATGCCATACCTCAAAAAGTTCTTTGTTTATTTGGTCAACGTACCTCAAAAAAGTTCTAGTCACCTAGTTTATCCTTTTTTCACATTCTCGTGCTAATATTCATCTAATAATATAGGTATCAGTCATTGCACACTGTGGTGATGGGTGAAGGCATGATTCCGCTGGAAGTCCAAATTCGAACAAAGGAGATGCATTTGCAGGCTGAGTTTGGATTTGCAGCTCATTGGAGATACAAGGAAGGTGACTGTAAGCACCCTTCATTTGTGCTTCAAATGGTTGAGTGGGCCAGATGGGTGGTCAGTTGGCAGTGTGAGGCAATGAACAGAGACAGGTCCTCCGTTGGCTGTGACGATTCAATCAAGCCGCCGTGCACGTTTCCTACTCATTCTGATGACTGTCCATATTCTTACAAGCCCCACTGTGGGCAAGACGGGCCGGTGTTTGTCATCATGCTAGAGAATGATAAGGTTCGTTCTAGGAAACTTCCTATTAATTTTGTATGAATATGTTTAATTGGTTTGTAGCTGGATTTAATAATTTAGCTGTATATGAGGTGGGTCTTTATGGGACTGTCTAACTTTCATACGACAATGACCTTGAAATTTGTCTATGGATGATAGTCTTGAACTGATGTTCTGCACCATTGTAGTTTCACATTTGCAATTGTGCATTAAGCATGGTGTCGTCAGTGTTGATAAGACGCGTGTTATGCACCTTGTTGGGTGTCCATATGGCACGCAAAATTGAGACAAGCAAAATAATATGGCACACATTTAGCAATGGGGTAGGCACAAGTCTTGACGTAAATAAGTTTGTTTTGGGATTTTGTAAGGTTTTAATTGTACGAAATGGCTGTATTTCCCGTTTATATCACAGAGACGTATTTGTTCGTGTTGTATGCTTTTCATATTAATCTGATTAGGAAGGAAAAACAAGCAGGTACTTATTTACAATGAGTCTGACCATGTACGTTATATTATTCCAGATGTCTGTGCAAGAGTTTCCTGCAAACTCCACTGTTATGAATCTGCTGGAAAAAGCTGGGCGAGGGAGCTTGAGATGGACTCCGTACGGGTTCCCACTGAAGGAAGAACTGAGGCCGAGGCTGAACCATGCGCCAGTGAACGATCCTACATGCAAGCTGCAGATGGGGGATGTGGTGGAGCTGACTCCAGCTATTCCCGATAAGTCTTTGACAGAGTACAGAGAAGAGATTCAGCGCATGTACGACCGGGGCACAAGTGTATCCAGTGCTGGGCCTCCTGCTAACCGTATGGCGGGTTGGAGAAGTTGACCGGAATGCAGATTGTCCCGTTTATGGTTGGTATCCAGTGACACTAAAGTCATTATTGTATATAAATCAAAAGCATTTGTACTGAACAGCTACGTGGTTCTGTTGTTCGATGACTAACCGAATTCAACAAGGTGTTAAAATTGCTGTATCTATGAAGGTTCTCACATTGAACGCACTATTATCTTTCACGATAAACCTCCCCCCCAACATTATGTTCTTATAAGTTTCTGTATAGACTCAGGGAGTCACCTTGCGACATGCTTGTCGTTTCGACATCCTTTTGGTTCTATGGTGACATGTTGGCGATATTCGCGTACCCCTTTACCATATTGGCCAATTGGTATTTTGATTTATACAAGCGATATCAGGAGAGAGGGAGAGAGAGAGAATTGAACATGGGATACGAGTCCAAGGGTGTGGAGAACCACGTTTACCATGAGCTTCTTGCTGATTGGAAACAAGGATAGGGGAATAAACTACACGCAAACGATTAGCTAATGTCTTACAATGAAAGAGTTTATGGAGATTTTCTACTGTGCTCAGGAATATCAGAAGTTTCGGAAAATTTTCAACATTAGATCTTTAGTTGAATGTATAAAGAATCAAAATCCAACGGTAAAATGCCCCGTGTACAGGAGTATCCTAATCTCCGAAGCATCATAGGATTTTTGGAGATGGCACATTTCTCCTTCACAAAAGCATTTTAGATTCTTACAGCCAATACCACTTAGTAGGACAAGGCTTTATTGTTGTTTTGTTGTCTGCACCTCTCCCCGGTCCGAACCATTGTCATCCCCGTTATGGTTTTATGGCATTGCAGAACCTCTGGTTATGGAGCACAAACCCAGTATTCGTGTACCTCATCATGTTTAAACAGAACAGAACAGAATATTCTTTTACAGTAAGAGAACACAAGTCAACAGCAGAACATCTGTTCAGCAACTATCTTATGTTATAAGCGTTCAAATAACTGAAAATCGAAAGTATTGCAGAACATTCTTTTACAAGTATACATTTCTAATACAGATCAGCACTTTGTTGTAAGCAAACACAATTACTACATCTCACACCTCTGCACTAGGATGAACCACTGTTTCTTCCCATCGGCTAGATCCTCACTTTGTGCGTTTAGTGAGGGGGAAGGATACCCTTTGGGGAGTGTTCTGCGGCACATCAGAGGGCTTCGGTTCTTGGGGTGGATTTGGTTCAGAAGGCTCTTCATCCTCCTCCATTTCTTCCATTGCTTGGGTTGGTTGTTTCTTTGGGATTGCCAGTTGATAGTTCGGGCTGATCAATGTGTCTTGTTCAGGCGGCAATGCCACCCCAGGCCCAGCAATTGATTTCGGTAATGGGATTTTGTTTCTGTTTCTAGCCAACTCCAGTAAAACCTGATAATGGGTCAGTTTAATGTCGAACTCTCTACATGATGCTTGATAAAAAAAAGCGCACACTCATACACAAGCTGAAGAAAACTGTATTATGTTGACAAATCTTTGTTTGATGTTATAACATGACATAGTAAATGTAGATGCATCTTCTCAGACTCTTTTATTAGCCGAACTCAGATTAACATGATCCCAGATTTAGCAGATGAAAAATAAAGGGAGTGACATAAATTACCTCTCTTGGCGGGGGTTGTGAAAAGCTAAAATTAACCTTGCTCTGAATAGCAAGCTTGACATCGTCACAATCAATTGCAGCTTTACCAGCATGTTCGGAGTAGACCTGTGCATCACTGAGCACATCAACAACATATCGATACCACAGCTCCAAGAATTGGTGAATAACACGAGGTTCATACTCCTCCACACCCATCGACTTTAGTAGCGTCTTCACAATCTTGGCGTCTCTGGGCAAGTCCTCATCTTCCCCTGCCATTTTCTAGTTCTGGGCACTTATGTTAGGTTGGCCTGGAGCAATGGGATGGGCTAAACCTCTAAACTACTGAACCTTTTTATTTTCCTTTCAAGACTCCAGCAAATGCGTCAAGGATAATAGACACTACAGAAAGAATGGGCTGCACATCCAGAGCACTAACAGAAATAAGAATTTAGAGGCAGTGATAATTTTTGGGGTCAAAAGAGGCAGTGAATGATGAATATGCAAATTTGGAGCATAATTACCACAAGAAGCATAGCAAACTAGTACAAATTTGAGGAAGTGACTGATGAATGTACAAATTTTGGGGCAAATTAACATTACGAAGAAAACTAGCACAAATTCAAGGCAGTGATCGACGAGCGTACAGATTTTGTGGAAATTAACCCAATTAGCACACCAAACTGTCACAAATTTGTGGCAGTAATTGATGAATATCCAAAATACAAAAATACAATGTAAACACAATCAGAGTCAAAAAAAAAAAAAAAAAAAAGGGTCCCATAGAAAACCCATATTCTGATTCACACCCCAACTCAATCTCCACAGCTTACTGGAAATTTGCACATTTCAAAGAACACGAAAGGTTCGAAGTTTATATTCTAATTTTGTCCACTGGACAAAAAGAACCCTAAACCCTATTTATTTCCACAATACAAAACCCATTCTGGTCGATGAAAATCAAGAACTTATCGATTGGAATTGTAGATTTGATGTCAGTGATGTCAGCCTTCGCCTTTAATGGAAGAACTGAGTCCTAAATCCTAAATTAAGCTTACCCGGATAAAAAATTGAGGACCCAAATCAAAGAAATTGAAACTTACACAGCTAATTTCATGATAAATCAAACATAACTAAGATGGAGAGAAAGAAAGTAGATAGCTCACCTCGTCTTGTACCGAAGAGGGTGAGGTCTCTCTGAATCGGATTTGCGTGAGAGACAGATCGATGAGTTCGATTCCAGTAGCCAGGGCTTGCTGGTGGATGAGCGGGAGAAGAAAAGGAAATGGAAGAGAGAGAGAGAGAGAGAGAGAGGGTGAGTGAGTTTGGGAATTGGGCGTGGGTGGGTTATGGGGAAGAGTCCATAGAACTTTGCTCGTCTCTTATTGGGCTTAGATATGAATCAGGCCCAGCTACCCTTTAATCTGACGCAATATTGGAAGCCGTTTACTTTCTAGTTCATCCTCTAAATATCAACTTTAACGAAGATCAACCAAATTATAAATCGTTTTACCGTTTGATTAATGTTGTCAAAATGTTACGTTCTGTTTGGATGAGGAAATTTAAAATTACTAAGGAATTTTAAAATGATAAAAATTCAAATGACGGAATTTTATTGTCTAGAATTTGTGAATTTTTTTGTATGGTTAACCTCAGAACAATGAAATTTGAATATGGAATTTGTTATTTTTAAGTTCTCACGCTTAGAAATTTGGAAATTACACCTATTTACATGGAATTTAAACTTGGGAATTGGAGGTCCCAAATTCCAAGTTTTTTTTTTTCCACTCGGAAATTCTAAACTTCTATGCTTATGAATCCAAACGAGGGAATTGGTGCATGCCAATTTATAATTTATGACTTTTGTCAAAATTTCAAGTTTATTTCCGTCATCCAAACATATTGTTAGGGTTTAACTGAATAACATTTCTTTGTTTAATTATTGGATAACCATAAGATATTAAAGGGTGAACTTCAAAATAACTGGTTCGAATCATTGTGTAACATTAAAAGGTGAAAAGAAGAATTAAGAAGCTTCCTATGAGAACGTTGCCAGCAGCCTCTAAAGATTTATTTTTTATTTTTGGAGAATGAGTTTGGAAGTCACCTTATTTTAATATCTCGGGCTTGATGCATAACTCAAGCAATCCTTAGCCTCGATCATGAGGAAACGTTAGGGTCCTTTTGGTATCCTATTAAAAAATTCATCATATCTCAAAACATTTTATTTAAGACCCAAAAACTTGTTTGGTATAAAATTCAAAATTATTTTTACATTTTAACAATTAAATAGGAAAAAAAAAAGTCACTGGCAACTTCTAAATCCAACTAGATAGAGAGGAGAGAGACAAAGAGCAGAGAAAATCGAAAGAGGATCAGAGGTTTGGGAGCAGAGAGAGTTGAAAGATATGAGAGAGAAAGAGAGTACAGAAAATAGGGAGAAAGAGCACATTTTGATTTAAAAACTCTAAAACCTTAAGTTTTGTGTTTATAAGAAATAAGTCATTTTTAAAAGTTGTTCTTAAGTCCAATTTTGAAAATTGAAATACCATACAAGAATTTTGGACCTTGCACTCAAAAATTGTTTCTTAATGTTTAACAAGTTGGATTTGTGTTGGATACAAAACAAGCCCTTACATACCCCGATTTGTGTTGGATACACATCGTCCGCTGTACCTCCTGTCACATAACTAGTCAGAGAGATAGAAAAGGGACATATACATTGGGCGTTTCTTCAATCCCCAGCGAGCTTTAACTTAATCTTGTTTTACAGTTGACAACAATTTCATTTTATATATAGCATGGGGATGTAACTTGTACTATTATTTAAACATTATTCAGTTTTTGCACTTCTTTAACACAGAACTGCATGATACCCAAATTTTGGATCAAGAATCTCCATTTACTAACACAACTTACATTATTTGATATAACAGCTTCTAGTACAACCAACTAAAATTAAATACAATAAGAGATACAATTGTACTTAATTTTTGGTCTCTATCTCCACAAGAATTCATGAACAGAACCTTGCCAAGAAAGCACAAACATTAGCATCACCAAAACCCCAGCAAGCCCCCAGGACGAGCTCCCAATTCTCAGAACCCACGAAGGATCAGAAGAAGGAATAGAAGAATATCCTCGAGTCGACGACAACGAAGAAGCTGACGAACTCGATGATGATGAAGAAGTGGTTTTGATGGCAATGATAAGTCCGGCAAGAATCATGGGAAGAACAAACCCAGAGCTCCATTTTGCTTCATGGTATCTTGCATCACTGCTTTTTCTAGGGTTTGTATAGATAGGTGAAAGAACAATTGCAGATACTAGAGCAAGCACCATGGCCACTGATCTTTGAGAAGATGAGTTTTGGCTTGTGTATGGATAGCTTGTAGTAGTAGTAGCAGCAGCCATTGGTAGGGTTTCAAGACTGGTTTTTCTTTTTCTTGAAGAAAAAGGAAAATCCAACTTGACGAGTTTAATTAATATCAGATGAAGCAGGAGAACTGTATATTTATAGAGCAAAGAAGGTGGAAACGGTGAAGGAATCTCGGTGGAAAGCTTGGGATTGGATGACAAAAAGTGATAGACAGCCGTCCAAAAAGTGGGAAAAGCAGTAAGATGGGGGACTAAATTATGCAGATGATTGCGGGAAGGGGATAAAAGTGATTGTAAAGGTTAAGAAGGATTGGAAGCTTTGGAAGTAAGGTATTTGTGATGTGTTCTTTTGGGTGTGTTCACACTTGACAAGAAGCAAATGCTAGCTGTCTTCATTATTTCGGGAAACATCTAGATCTCTCTCAAAGAGGCAAAGGTAAAGCATCGATGAGCAAAGTAGAATATAATATAAGGTTTATCAGCTGAGGTGCCCCCATCTGCAAGAAATTTTTTGTTAATGGGCACAGTTGGGCTGTTTTGAAATACGAGAGAAACTTTCTGGTGGCACTGTCTTCTTATTTTTACATATGTTTAGTAACGTAAACAGAAATAAAGGAAAAAGGGGCACATTTTTCACGCTTTATGGTCTAAACCTTAATAACGAAAATATTTTAACGTATATTGGGTTTTTGGATACAACCATATTCTAGGTACGAAATGGAGTTAGAACTTCAATTTGGAATCATCAGAACACGCATTACTTATAGTTATTAGTTTGTTGATTTGAAGCTAATTATAGATAATGATATGTGATAATCTCGACGATACTCCACCACTTAGAACTCTTCTAATCCAACGATCGTCAAAGAAAATTGAACCACCATTGGATTGGATCCAAAGGCCCGAAGTGACTGAGTGTTAATTAACCCTAAATCACTGTTATCTACATGCCCACTTGGCATCTTAATTTATTGCCACTTGTACACTGGATTTTCAGTTATATTCCCCTCCTTTCGCTAGATGGGAAATGCTAAGAAGATTCTCTTAAAGTGGAACTCTCCATGAACTCTTTGTCATCTTATGTTTTTGGCAAAATTTTTTATAATGTTGACACAAAAATTGTGCAAAAAACATAAAATGACAGAAAATTCATAAAGAATTCCACTTTTCAGATAATCTCCTTATCATTTCCCTTCCCGAGATTCATAAATTTTGGAAGTCAGTGCCCATCTTGAAGACAAAGTGATGCTTTCCCATGCCCTGATCCTGTAGATTCCTGCTGAACCTTATCGCTTGTGGTATTTCTTTAATCTAATGGTCCAAATCTTTTGGTCCCGGATGCCATACCATTATACATACATGCTTTTAAATTAGCGTAAAGAAGGACCAACTTCTGCTTAATTTAGGAAAAAGTAGTTAGATCAGTAGCATTGGTAGCTATTGGTAGTTTTAGATAGTGCTACTCACATATTTATTTTTGTTTCTCATTCACTTTTATTAATTTTTTGTTATTAATAATGGTTGCCATTTCGTTAAAACTCCCGTTTATTAACAATGGTTGCCATTTGTCTTTGACATATATAGACACTTCTTCAAAATTAAAAAGAAGCCTATATATTATGTTTTTATTGTTTGTAAGAAAGAGAAAAGAAATTTTCAACAAGGAAACGCTATTTCTACTCTCGTTAATCCTTCAACACTTTTGTAGGAACATACTTACATATACTCATGTCGTAGCGTGAAAGTGATACGAAACATACGAGAATGACATGATGCAGCGTTATTCCCGCTCTCTAGTTTAATATGATTACAGTTACAAACCAGTCTCAGTTTTGTTTTTCCTTTTGTCATTTTGAGTTGGCACGATTGGTTTTCATCGTCCAGAAGAACATGCAAGTGGGTCATGCAATTGTCCTCATCACCTCACAAACGTGAGATGCCCCCAACTCTCTTTTACATTTTATATAGAACTGCGTGAAGCATCACAAACCATGCCAATTTAAGTAATCCAGCAAGGAGGAGATCAACCACTCAATATTTCTCAATTCAAATTCAAACCCTAGGTCATGGCCTACCCAAAATTTTCCAATGTCCTCTCCTTCTACCTTGCAACAATCATAGCCATTTCCCAATTCTTGATTTCAATTTTACCTTTTCTGAATCCAATCACGCTCCTAATCACAGTTGCAGATTTACTTTTATCAGTATATTTCAGGTCGTGTGGTCTTTGTCCCTGCACAGTTGAATTAGATGATCAAACCACGATGCACTTTTGGGTTGCAAATCCTAGGAGGTCCCAGAAGCCTGCGCTAGTAATGCTTCATGGGTATGGTGGCAATTCAAAGTGGCAGTTCATCCATCAGGTGGGCTCTCTCTCTCAAAGCTTCAATCTGTATGTGCCTGACCTACTGTTCTTTGGCGACTCCTACACAACTAGGCTGGAAAGGACTGAGATCTTCCAAGCAAAATGTGTGGCAGAAGGGTTGAAGAGATTAGGGTTGGACAGATTTTCTGTGTACTCCATAAGTTACGGAGGGTTCGTGGCGTATTGGATGGCGGAGATGTACCCGGAGTTGGTGGAGAAGACTGTGGTTGTGAGTTGTGGGATTGGGATGACGGAGGAGCAGAAGAGAGAGCAGCTCAATAAGGTTGGAAGCAATGCATTGAATCTCCTCGTGCCTCAAAGTGCTCATGATCTACGGCTCCTGGTGAATCTATCAGTGCATAAACCTGGCCCTTCTAAGTGGGTCCCTGACATTTTCCTTCATGGGTTCATCAATGTGAGTTTCATTGGATTTGCAATGTTCTACTCAGATATCTAATATGTTATATTATTAGTCTATCGATAAAGTATTGATTGAAGACTAAGATATATAGTCTGACAATCCCAGTGTCTAGGCACTTTGTTGTAGTGTCTGGCAAAAGAACATTTGTGCGTCAAGTTAATTCTAATAGGATTGGATTTGTATGTTGTGATATGTAGGTGACCTATAAACAACACAGGAAGGAGAAATTAGAGCTGGCAGAGCACTTGCTGAGGAAAAAAGAAGATCCAGACCTTCCTATTCTAACTCAGGTATAAACCAACTTGGCCATAATTCAACACTTAGAAAACTTTCTCTTCATAAATTTTGAAGGGAGTTCTTATTTGGATGAAGGAAACACTGATAATTTGGGGTGACAAGGATGAAGTGTTCCCTGTGTACTTGGCCTATCAGCTGCAAAGGTGACTTAATTTTAATTTATTTCTTCATGATTAAATTAATTAATCAGGATTTTAAGCTAATTAATCCGAACTTATTATTGGTAATGTTCACTTTTGAATATGTACAGGCAGTTGGGACCAAAATCAAAGGTGGAAATAATCAAGGACACAGGTCATGCAGTAAATATGGATTCACCCACTTCCCTGAATTCTCTTATAACTTCATTTGTTTTAGATTAATTTTCGATCTTAGTTTTTTAGTATGAAAGATTTGTTGCAATTGCAGGCATGTCTTGACGAAGTTCTGTTTGTCAACGAATCTTAACTAAAAAATGGAAAATATCGTAGCGGATCAAAGCATGTAAAGGCCTTTAATATTGGATACTTCAATTTTTTGGATCTAAACCCTGTTTGAGATTTTCAAAGGTCTAATTTTCAGAACAATTTCCTTACAAAATGCAATGCAAGGTCACATGTCTTGGACTGTTGTGGGAGAAAGGACGAGAGAGTTATAAAAGTAATATGTTCGATTGAGAGATCTTATGTCGTTGTCCACTAGTAACAATTTAAATCGTAATGTGTAAATTTGAGGTAGATTAGTTAGTAAATCAAAAACAATGTGCCTGTCTCTTTGTATTTGAATTCGAATTTTTTTCTTTAAATAGTTTAATTGAAATATTAGGTAAGAAACCAAATAATATGAGTCCGGATTCTCTTCGTGAGCATTGGATTCATGAATCGTGTCCGTTCATCGTAAATTATACTGTCAGAAATCATTTTAAATATTTTAATTTAAAAATAAACATAAATAGTACTTGATATAAACTGATCACACGATATACAATGAATATACACAATTTACGAATTCCTATAATCCATCAAAAGGATCCGAAGAGGATCCTGATGGTATTATTGGAAACCTTTAGCCTTAGATGACGTGCGAGATGTCCATGTTACTTAGCATACGTGTCTACCAAAGACAAAGTAAAAAGGGCGTGGGAGGGAAAGTGGAAGAAGATGGGGTCGAGAGAATAGTCCTATCGGTCTTTCCAGATTTTTTCGTTCAACTTCTTGTAGTTGCTACGTGCAGTTCACCTTTTTGTTTGCTTGGGCAAACGAAAGGGTATTTAGGTGCATGGACAAAATTATCGATATTGTCTCAATTTAATAATTTATTAGATGTTGAATTTTATCATATAGAAATACGGTAATATGTAGAATCTTCCACATTTTATAGATCATATTTAAGTTGTATATTATGTTTTAGATAAATTACACAAAACTACCTAAACTATGAGTCGAACTACAATCTCATACATCTTGTTTTAAAAGTTAGAATGTCATATTGTTGGTGGTGCACTGCCTTAATATGAAAAGTTATTTCTATGAAAACATTCCAAAGCTCGATGACCTCTTTTCCCACATATCTGACATACCAAGAACCAACTAGATGATTAACTGTTATCAGCTCTAAGGTAACAATTTGGTGTTGTATGCCCTCTTCTAGAACAGATTTGACATTCAGAAGATATAGCATTTCTGTAGTTTGTATCACCACTCCAAGTATTTCCTTGTTTGCTTCCATTACCAAAGAAAGAACTTTGAGAACCTCCATTTTGAACACCTTTCTCCCAAAAGTAGAATATGACCTGTAATTATTGTTCCCACCATTGTAGCCACCAGAGAATTTTTGATTGTTGGAATTATACCTCCTGTTATTGTTACCACTATTGTAATTGTTCCTCCCTTGAGACCTCTGCGCATTTGAACTCTCTCCTTGTTCATAACCTTGAGCATTGCCCTGAGATCCCTGTGTATTCGAGCCATTTCCCTGAACATACATAGCTGACATGGAACTTGATAAAGTTGTAAGTCTAGACTCAATACTCCTTTCCGCCCCAATCAGTTGAGCTCAAAAATCTTTCATTGAAATTGGAGTGTTGCTTGCTAAGATTACTGTCTTGGTCATTTCAAATCCTGGGGGTAAACCAGATAAAGCAGCAATAACCAAATCATTCTCAGTTATTTTCTCTCATGCAGCAACCAGTTGATCCTTGATAGCCTTCAATTGAAGCAAATACTTGTCAACAGAATCTGCACCTTTCTCTGCAGTATGAAACTCAGTCTTGAGTTGATTAACCCTGACAACAGAGACAGATGCATATATTTCCTGTAAAGATTTCCAAGCTTCTTGAGAGGTTTTACACCCAATGATATAGTCTATAGCTTCATCCGAAAGTGTAGCAATCAGCAAGCTAAATAGGGATACATCTATTTTAACCGAGTCTTTATATGCAGTAGTAAGTGCTTTAGTAACTCCAATCTCAGTGTTGATTATATACTTTGGAGGACATTGAGATTCCCCACTAAAGAAATCAAAGAAATCATAACCCTTAAGCACCGACTGAAACTGATAATCCCGTTTGACAAAATTATCTTCTCTCAACTTAACAGTGATCATGCCCAAAAGACTTTCAATTTTCACAGAACTGAACGCCAAACGAATCAAGAAACCAACTACTCAAGCAATCTTCAAGAATTATAACTTTTCCAAGAACCCACACTACTGGCTATCGACCTTGTTCGTGTGAAAAACCCAACAAACACTCAAAACATCAAGAAATGACTATTGGCCTTTAATTTTTAGTTTTTCATAGAGAATTCTTTATTGCGACAATTACACATACATTTAGAGTGCAAAAAGAAAAATAGCACCTAATAAACTTGAAGTCTGACCTCCCAAAAGCCAGAAGCTTATCAATCCACCAGAAATCTTCACAGCAACCAAATCGAACCCTAAGGCACAACACAACGGAAATGAACGCCACAAGATCGAACCCTACGGCGAAGATACCATGATAACATTCATCTAAGGATTCGCAGATGAATTTATGCAGAGAAATATCAAAGAAATGCAAAGAGAAAGATTGAGAGCGAGAGAGAGAGAGAGAGAGAGAGAGAGAGAGAGAGAGAGGAAAGGATGAGTGAAAGCTTTGTTATTTCTAGAGAGATGAAAAGATAATTACACAAATGAGTCGATACATGCTTATATAATCTGCAAATGTAGCTTATCAGCTAAGTCATCTGTGTAACTAACTTTTAAAAAACTAACCAACTCCAACAGCTGATATGGCACTTATGATGATGTGTCAAATGATGTGGCAGTCACTATATACCTTCAACAATGGCTTCATCAACTTTTTGGTATTGGTTAGCACAGCTCGATTTGGAGTCCAGGTGAACCTTCTAGGTCGGTGTTATATATATATATATATATATATATATATATATATTATAATCCTGGGTACATTCTTCAAAAAAAAAAAAAAAAAAAAAAAAGATAGGAGGCTTTACACTGAGGATCCTCTCCTGATCTAAGGATGAGGATCCTCATGATCAAGGAGTGTGGACCGTTGGATGAAAATCCAACGGTTATAATTATTATAACTTTAAAGGGACCTCCTTGTTTGTAGCCGTTGGATTTTCATCCAACGGTCCACACTCCTTGATCATGAGGATCCTCATCCTTAGATCAGGAGAGGATCTTGATCCGAGACTTTATAACATTAGGAAATTTCTTCCATTAAATCTAACATGGTTGCATTCTCGTATCAATGAAAAAGAATGTTCCCATATAAGTTTAAAATGGTTAGAAAAAAAAATCGAATGGATCTTATTTACAACCCTTCTTTGAAACACTTTGGTAGTGCTCATGGATTGGAGTGAATCCACATAATGAATCAGAGCACATGGAACCATCTTTTTATCTTTCTGTCAAGAAAAATGTGGTAGACTAGCTGATATTTATATTAGTTAATGAAAGAGCCCAATGCAAAAAAATGCACGTTGGGTCTTTGAAACAGTTCAAATCATTTTGATAATAAGAAGTTTAATCTGTTTTACTGAGAAGGTCTACGGTTCGAGTCTGTATAGCCCTAAAACCTAAAAATTAAAATAAAAAATGAAAAGAAAATTAAAATATGCTTTACAAATGGGTACATTTATATTAAAAACTAATACATTTTACATATAACAAATTGGTATATTTAAGAACAGATACATTTAAGATTAAAAAAAAATTGAAAAATTATATGAATGAGTACAACTACAAATAGGTGGTGTAGTCGATAGAGGGATAATTCGGAGTTTTAAAACTACAAATAGGTGTAGTTTACGAATTGAATAAATTCAGCTGAAAACGCTTTGGAAAATTTTGTAAACAGCAAATTTTAAAATTAAAGTGCTTTTACTCCTTATAAAGTGCTTTTAATCTTCCAAAGGAACATTCAAATGAGTTACTTAAAACCCATAAACATTTCTAGTTGAATCTGTCAAACGCTGAGCTTTTAACCCTTTTAAAAATAATTGCAAACATGTCCCAAGCTTAACTGATTAACCAACTCAGTAACGCTCAACTGATTAATCAACTCGGTTACTGAATCCACGATGTCACCGTTTATATCTGTCCAGTGTGAATTCAAGAGCCACTAAACTAATGTGTTGCACTTGCACATAGGCAGGCTAAGCAAAAACTAATCATATTCTCAGCAGCTTCTGGTTGTCATCTTAATTTGGACTGATACGGCTGTGCAACAAGGAATTTAAATTACAATTTTTTTTTTTGAACAAACGATATTATCTATCTTAAGAGAGTGAGAAAATGTGTTAAGTCTCATACTGAGTTAGCCATAGTAATGCAGTTCAAATTGATGTACTTTGTAATCAGATTAGAGGTAAGTCATCTTAACAATTTATAACATGAAAAATGTTTAATCTAGTCTTGTACATGGTAGTGTGACTAATTCACGTTATATTTACGGTTAGAAATCAACTCGTATGACCAATCGAGCACTCATCGTTTAACATTTGCGGCACATATCGCGATCTCAAGTTGAGTTAGTGCACAATTAACATAATCTTTTAGCTCATGACTCAAGCTTAAGACTTGAGTAAATTGTGTTTGACCTGACGACAGGCTTGGTTCTTGAGTTGAAAAATGAGAAGACTCCCATGACATGTTGATAGATCAAACTCACGATAACAACACAACTATTGATACTTATCTTGTGAAAATACACAATGTCAATTTCATCACATCTTTGGAAATATTTTCTTTGCACTGAATTTGTGCACTACAATATTCCACCTCCAAATTGTGGTAGCAAGTCAAAATCAACCCAATTTTTTTTCATACTTTGGTCTCCCGCGCGCGCGTCCACACACATACATACATACATACATACATATATATATATATTATTTTTCACTATATAAGAGTAAAGTGACATTTTTGTACCACATTTGACAAATAAGGCATATATATAACAAACATCTAATAAGATAAACTCATAAAGTGACATAACATATATACATCACATGTCATACCAAATGGTACAACAGTGCATACAAATTTGTTGTCGCTATACGTACTATTTTTTTTTTGTTAAAAAAAAAGTTTAGGAAGAGGGGAGGCTACCCCATTTCAGGGGCAGCACATGCCACAAACTTCCTTGAGAACTTTTTATAAAAAAAACTAATGGTACAAACTTATTCTAATTTTATTTTGGAAATGTTTTGAATTGAAAATTAATTAAGAGTTTAATAAAGGTGTGAGTATTAAAACCCTAAATCAACTACTAATTTTTATTTAAAAAAATTATGTAATCGACATATAGATTCATTATTACATTAATGCTAGGGACTTTGATAAAAAAACTGAAAACTAATAAGGTCTCAGTTAATGAACATTAGTAACTAGGAAACACTCAAACGGATACTAATTATCTCAAGTGAAAACTAATCTTATGAATAATCAAGCATATATATCTGAAAAATATTTGAGATTCAAGCTCTATATATCTTCAAAACAAAATGGAGAAGTAGACAATTATATAGACAGAGAAGGAGAAGACAGCAACAATATGCTACCATAAGAGAAGAGGAGAAGCCTTTTCTACTACATAACCCCTCAAGCTCGCAACTGCTCCTAACAATATGGCAGATGGTGTTGTGTATTGCAACAAAAGAACGAATCGATACAATTGATCATCGGCTACCAAAAGGTTCAATTTATCCGAAAACGGAACCACACCAATCCCAAAGGAAGTACCGAAAGCCTTACAACAATGATCATAATTGTAGTCTCATTCCTAGATTGGATTCGTTCGGATCTTCTGCGAGCATTCCTCCAAGAACAAGCACAGCTGAAGGCACCATAGCCTCAACTACAATTTCCAAGCTGTTTGTGATTCCAGCTGCTGCTGCAAGGCCCAGCAAACGGGCTAGGCATCGGCCGACGATGGCCATATTTTGGCCTAGTGATCTCCACTGATTTTTAGCTCAGCCTTTGACTGGAGTTGGATTTTGTCTAAATTAGGCATTTTGTCTAAATTATTTCGGCTACTCTATTACAAGGCCAGAGCATACCACAAGCTTTTTGGAGGATTTATGGAGAGAGTCTTAGCCCATCAAGAGGAGTTGTCAGTATTGGGACTCGAACCTACATCTTGATCTAGAGAAGAAAACGATCATTACCAACTCAACTGGGAAAACCAAATTAGTGTCTGTAATAATTGTATTTTTTTGGTTGGAAGTAATTGTAGTAAAAGTCAAGACCGCACCAACTACACGTCCCCAAACAAAATAACACACCATAAGACGAACAAGATTATCGGTGAAACAAAAGGCAAAGGGAAAAAACAGGCAAAGCCTAATACCACATAGCAAATTATAAATTATCATCATTAAGCGTGGAAGATTTATTTAGTTATTTTCATTCTCTATCGCAATTTCATTTTATAGCTAATCATAATAAATTCGTGTTGAACTTGTTATTCATAAGAGTCGAATCTAATACATCGCACAAAATATAGTAATAAATGAAGAAATCATTATTTATTTTGTTATTTACTTTTTATACGAACGATATTGAAGAAAAATGGATTCAAATTAAAGTTTCAAACAGAAGGCGAGAGGTGAAGTGGACATTGGTGTCGATTTATATATAAAAAATTTTGAATCAGCATTGTCGCACCTTGTAAGCAAGGCCTCTTAATTTTATATGTATATATATAAAATTTGTTTTCATCACCATATAACTTAGAAGTCCTAAATATTTGCTTTGACACGCAATAGCCTGCTTTTTTCTTGCTTGGAACTAAAAGTAATGCACCAAATGCATTCTTTTTTTAGACGTAACGATAATATTTTATTATAATATTAGGAGAAAATTCGAGATAACATCCAAAATGACCTCAATCAAAGAAAAACAGTGGCACCAAATGCATGCTTAATTCATTATTAACATCTACCATCTCCCATACATACAGAGTTAAATTTACCTTTAGTGCTCAATTCTTGTTCATTAAAGTGAGATAAAGTTGAATTTAAGATCAAATATAGCTTTCGTAATTTCTAAGTACTGGTTTGGAATTGTGGTGCTGTCAATAATAGTATAAAAGTATAGAAAAGTAGATTAGGGTCTACTATGCTTTTGAAAAAAGTGTTGTTGGTCGCACAACCACGACAAGTGGCCCAATGGAAAAAAAAAATGAGAAAACCAGCTCCCTAAAGGAAAAAAATGGGAGGTCTTGGGTTTGATACTTAATAAGCTGTGAATCTACTTAATTGTGGCCACATCCCACAGGTAGGGTGCAATTCCAACTAGCCTCCTCTGAGCCTGCAGGAGGAAAACCGCATTTCACCACCAGTTGACTTTTTTTATTTATTATTATTTTTTTTTAAAGGTTGTGGGTTGCACTTTTAACTTTTTGAGTTACATCTAAATTTAAATATAACTTAGCATATAACTCCAAAGTCGCTTCAAATTTTCTGATGCATCGTAGAGGGACTGACAAATTTAGAGTCAAATATAACATTTGACTCTAAATTTATCGGCCTATTGGAGATGCTCTTATGGGTTAGACTACATAGAATTCAAAAGTTATAGAATCTTTAAAGGTGGTGCTATCCATTTTACCTTTCACACACTCCTCTTCAATTTCCGACAGTTGGATTGAATAAATTGAAGATATTCAAATAACATAAATTAACAAGAGGTATGTAAACATCATTATCCTTTTTAAATGATGATTAAGAAAATAAATGGATTTGACTATGAAATTTGTATAGTGCAAATGGATAAATGCAAGAGGTGGACAAGGTGGTTCCTTCATGAAGTGGATGCAATATAAAAAAAAAATAGAGTAACTAAAAGTCATCTGAAAGTAATTATTTAAATTAATTTTCTTGCAATTGTAACTAAATTTTAGCATAAACATAGAGAGTTGTTAGAGTTGCACAATGTACTACTATTATACAGATCATATCAAGATCTCAACCGTGTTATAATATTTTAATCAATTTACATTTGTGCTTACTCTAAATAAACTTTATTTATCACCTACCACATCCTTCATTAATTGAATTATTATTATTTTTTAATCCATTAATTGGATTATTTGGTAGTTAATAAATTAATTTTGCCAGGAGTTGTTAGAGTTGCACAATGCACTACTATTATACAGATCATATCAAGATCTCAACCGTGTTATAATATTTTCATCAATTTACATTTGTGCTTACTCTAAATAAACTTTATTTATCACCAACCACATCCTTCATTAATTGGATTATTATTATTTTTTAATCCATTAATTGGATTATTTGGTAGTTAATAAATTAATTTTGCCACTTAGTATTATGGTCTAGTGGTATTCATCTTCACTTGTAAGTGAGAGGTCTTAGGTTCGATTTTAGCTAAAGACGAATTTAAAACACATTACTATTAGCCAATTGTTAGGCTAAGCACATCCCCCTCCCTCTTAGTGTAGATAATATTGTTTGTCAAAATAAATTAATCTTTGTTAATTTGTTGAGGATTAGAGTATTTCTGATAAAATACTTAGTTGTTGACTGCAATGCCTCTTGACTTTGTATCGCATGATAAATGCATGAGTATTTTATGAATTTACATGCCTTAATCTTTACCACGATCCCTTTTTTTTTTATTAAAATCCCATGTTATAATTTATATAATTATGTTAAATTTAATCAATTCAGTAACCTCTCTCTGCCACAAAAACTAGTGATTTCCTTGGTCTAATTAATCATCATTCCCATGGCTTTCCAAAAGTTTTGGAATGCTCTCTTCTTCTACCTCTCAACCGCATCAACAATTTTCCACACTCTCTCATCTTTTTTCCTCAAAACCCACTGGGATCTAGTGTTCTTCAAACTCCCAGATACTCTTGTAGCTTTATATTTCAGGCTATGTGGTCTCTCTCCTTGTACAGTCGACGTTGACGACCAAACCACCATGCACTTCTGGACTGCCAACCACCGGCGGTTTGATAAACCCAGTCTCGTTCTGGTTCACGGCTACGGAGGCAATTCTCTATGGCAGTTTGTGTGTCATGTGGGTGCCTTGTCCAGGAAATTCAACTTGTACGTGCCGGATTTGCTGTTCTTTGGGAAGTCTTACACGAACCGGTTGGACCGGAGCGAGGTATTCCAAGCGAAAAGTGTTGTGGACGGGTTGAAGAGATTGGGTGTGGACCGGTTCTCGGTTTACGGTCTGAGCTACGGTGGGTTTGTGGCGTATCGGATGGCTGAGATGTATCCGGAGACGGTGGAGAAGGTTGTGATTGTGAGTAGTGGGGTAGTGTGGACGGATGAACAGAAGGATGAGCTGTTGAAGGTGGAATCAGATGCTTTGGAGACTCTTTTGCCAAGAAGTCCACATGATCTACGGTTGTTAATGAACCGGTCTTTGTACAAGTATGATGTTTTCAAGTGGGTTCCTGACTTTGTCCTCGGCAGACTCATCAAAGTATAGTTTTTCTGTCAAACATTGTTCGAAGTGTTTTAATTTATTTACAAAACGCTTTCAGTTTTTGTTATTGGAAATAAATTTCCCAATCTTATAGAGCGTGACATTTTTATAGGCCAACAATGAACACAGAAAGGAGAGAATGGAGCTACTTGAACACTTGGTGGCCAAGAAACAAGATTCAAACCTTCCTATTCTAACTCAGGTAACAAGAGCTTATACGTTTAATCTTTTTTTTTTTAATCCATTCATCCAAAAATTTAAGGTTTTAATTTTCTTGAACGCAACTTCTGGCCAATTTGTAATTACAGTTTTATTTAATTTAATTATGTGAAGGAAACGCTAATAATTTGGGGCGACAAAGATAAAGTCTTCCCATTGTTCTTGGCCCATCAGTTGCAAAGGTACATAATTTGATTGTTTATTATTTTATTTTTTGAGTTAGGTACATAATTATAAGTTGTTCATGTTCTAAGAAGGGGTTTAAACAAGGATTTATTTTCCTAATTATCTTATATAATTACGGATTTATTTGCTTGAATCACACGATGGTGGCAAGGAGAAGCTGAAATACAGTCTTCCCAGCTCTCGAAAATGTGGGCTGCCGTGGCGAAGCAACCGGCTGGTTTTTTTTTTTTTTTTTTTTTCAAAAAAAAAAAAAAAAAAAAAAGGATTTATTTGGTTTAGTTTCAATATATATGGTACTTACAAAGCTTGTTCTATATATGCTTCTTCCAGGCATTTGGGTTCCAAATCAAAATTAGAGATAATCAAGGACACAGGTCATGCAGCAAACTTTGATTCACCGGACACAATCAATGCATTGATAAAATCATTTGTTTTGGATGGTTATCCCCCCAATATTATTGGAATTCCGATGCAGGTCAAATGAAAAGGTCTCATCGAAACATGGTTTATTGGTCACAGGCTATACGGTTTAGAATATTCTAAACCGAATACGTTGTTTATAAAGTTGTCGTTGGAGTGATTATGCCGTACTCGGAGATATATTTCCGTTTCAGTATCTCACTCATCCCGCTTTGTAAAATTTCATGTATTGGTTGTGTGTTGGCTTGAGCTTAGGGTCTGGAACTAATGCAAGGCAGGAGAAGCATGAATTTGCTGTTATCCATAATTTCGGGAAAATGTCTTTATTGTATCGACAACCAAACAATAAGGTTTGGTATTATGAAGTATTAAATATTAATTGTTGGAATGAGCAATTTTCTATATAAACAATGGAATGAAATGGACATTCTACTTAACTAAATATTATCTTCATAATAAAATAAAAAATAAAAAAACTGAGTATTATCTTAATGTTGGAATATCACATAGTGGATATAAATTAAGAAGTGCAAAAAATTGAATTCAGAATTTTATAAACCCTAAAGCTAATTTGAGTTAATTCCATCTCCTAAAAGGTCAAAAGAAGTGCAAGTGGTGTTACCGTACATTGTTTTTCATTTTTTTCTGTTGATGTATATTTCCTTCCTAATGCTAGAATATATTTAGTATAATGGCACAAGCAAGGGTGTCGAATCCACAGGGACTAATTGGACCTATGTAATCACTTGTTTTGCAAGAACTTCTATGAAATGAATCAAACTAATCAAATTGAGCAGATTTGTTGTTGTTACTTGAAAGCATAAATAAAAGAAGTAAACACCACTAAATGAATCAACAACTAATAAAATGAGATAGTACCAATGGAGATGAAACTAGGGATTCGGTTTCACCATTGCTCAACTAAGTCCATGTTTGTCAAGTTAGTTTATTCTCAGCCATCTACCTATTCCTTGAGTTTGTTTCACTTAGATATGATCAACCATATGATGTGTGGATTTGATCAAATGTCCCTAATCACGAACCTAGTTGTGATGTGCAACGTTGGTTCATAATCAAGAATATGTAATGCACAAGAAACTTTCATAAAACCAAAGGGAATAACTCGGCATGATGTTTGCAAAACATTCCCTTCATTCATTCACATATCCACTAAGATTATGCATGATGTGTGCTCTAATCTTGGCTAAACAACCTGTGGTTAATTCGAATGGTGATCAAACATTAAAATCAACTCACAAAGTCACAACTAACTCAGAGAATGAAACAAGAAATAGATAGACAAACTGAGCAATCTAACTTGATTACATGGCAAACTTTGCAAGGCTACATCGAATCCCTATAGATAGATTAGTTACAATTCATGTTTACAGAATGTTTAACATAAAGATACACAACATGAATGAACATAGAATTAAGTAGAAGGGACCCTTGAAGCAAAACTGATGTTGAATTCCTTGAAGAGTGCCTTCGGTGTTGGTGCTCCCAAATGTGTTTGTAAATGAGGGTGGAGAAACTTATGTCGAATGGTTTCTGTGAGTGGTGCATAAATGGAGAGAAATGGACAGTTTCTGTGAAAGGGAGAGAGTGTCGAATGAAATGGAATGGAGAGGGAGAATGAGAGTGAATGGTGGACAGAAATTAGAGCAAGAATGGTGTGTCCCTGAATGGATCCGAGAGAGGGAATGAGTGAGTCTGCCATGGTGAATTTCTTAATGTGCTAATGATGGAGAACAATCAGAAATGCATGTGGAAAACTGACATGGTCCATGTGAAAGGAATTCTGAAAAGAGAATGAATGTGCACGGTATGGGCAAAGGGAGAGAATGTGAAAATGCAATGGAATCCGAGAATGTGTAAGTAACAATGGACAGAAAAATGGAGCAAAATAGGCTATGTGTGATCCAATCTGATCCGAGTGTGCAATCCCCCCAGTCTTGGTGAATTTCTCAATGAGTCTAATGATGGGGAGACAATCAGATTGGATCTTGGCTTTGTTTAACTCAGATGGCAGAGCTTAAGTGATGGAAATGATTGTGTTTCTGAGATGGAAGACTCACGGCATGTGCAATGTCCAAGGAAATGTTAATGTATTCAAAGAAGCACATGCTCTTGCTGCCACAAGTGAGTGGAACCTGCAAAGCATGGACATGATCTGCACAGATGTGGTTTCTTTAATCCAAACACATGTGGAATGTCTGCAAGCAAGGGAGTGAAGTCTGCAAATGGGAGTGGAAATGGACGGTATGGGCATAAGAAACGCTGAAATGGCATGGAATGTTTAATTGAGGTGCATGTGGATTTCTGCAAAGAGAAGTGAAGAAGGGAAATGGAATGCACGGATCAGATTGTGGACATGCATGTGAATGCATGTTTTGATGTTTTAGAAGTGCATAATCTGACTTGAAACCACATGGGATTTGTAAGACATGATTGTGTTTGTTGGTGGAAATATGGCTGAAATGAATTGAGTGATGGAAATGGGATTGTGAGGAATCTGATTTGGTGCTAGAATTGCATCAAATGATGGGATGATATGGGAACACACGGCCAAGTTTGTGACATGCATGTGAATGCATGTTTTTGTCTTGTTTAGAATCACCCAAAGTGGTCGAATTGCACCACTTTCTTCATTTGCCTTCCAATTGATCTTATTACACCTTGGCTGCACACTAACACAAAACAATGTAAAACGCGACTAGTTTAATCCAAAACAATCACAAAGACACCAAATAAGGAAGATATAAATGCATGCAAAATGTGACTTATCATTTTCCTCTCAACATATCATATCATATATTAACAAACTGGTTAATTTTTTTTTTTTTTTTTTTTTTTGAAACAAGAAAATAAATTAAAGAGAAAAACCTCGAGTACAACCGTTCCTTATAGAATCAAACTGAAAAGCATGAAGAGCAAATGAAGGAATACAATGGTCCCAAATATGATAATCAATAATAAGAAGGCCTTGGCGAGCGAAGACATCCGCTACAAAATTAGCCTCTCTAAAAATTTGTTTCCAGTTAATGCAATCAAAACTGGTCGCCATCCCATTTTTACACACTCCTTATTAATTTTTATCAGTTGATTTTCTTCAATTTATCTGATCTGATGGTCGAAAATTAAAAGGGTATGTGAAAAGTAAAATAAGGTGTGTGAATATCACACCCTTTACACAAATCTCTCGTGTTTAAGACAAACACCCTCGAAGGTATCAAAACAATAATAAAAAATAAAAAACCCCTAGCAACCAACCCTCTCCAAGCACCCTTCCCCTCAAGGTTCTAAAAAACACTATACGCTAATCGGGCTGTGGCCTAGTGCTTAGGAGGCTATGCGGGCGCCTAGGAGGTCTAGGGGGATTTAGGTAAATTTTTTATATATTTTATGAATTAATTAAATTTACTATATCAAATGTAAATAATTATTGACTAATATGTTATTTCTTATAGAAGAACATACATATGTGAATGTTTTATGTTTTATGTGCATATATAATTTGCTTGCCTAGGAAAAAAACAAAATATTATCTAAATAATTTATAATTTATATAACATATATATATATATAATATATATATATCCCAAACTTTTAAAAATATAAAAAGTCCACAAAGTGGGTGGTCTTCATTATTAAAACCATCAGCACCTTTAGACCAAAAAAAAAAAAAAAAACCATCAGCACCTCACCTCTTTCACATCACCCGTCCACCACCTTGGGTCCATGGTTTCAATATAAAATATATATTTGAGATCCCAGTCCATCAAAACCATCATCGTCCATTATTTTGATAATTAAAGGGAGTATTAATGAAAAGGGTATGGGTCAACAAATATTTAATAAAAAACCATCCGAAAATGTCATTTAACCAAAATGGCTCAAGGTTTAATAAAAAACCATCCAAAACTATTGCCTACCTTTTTCATGCCCTTATCGTCTTCTTCCTCGTCATCGTCCTCATCCTCATCCTCTTATCTGCACCATGAACAATTTATAGTGTTAGTATTTTATTCCACTTAGATCCAATAAGGACCTGCAGTCCCGATGATGTACGTACATGTCAGGCGTCTGTAAATAGGGGGGAAAAAAAAAAACCAAAACATAAAACTGTTTATGGAGAACCCAAAACATAACATTGTTTCTGGAAAAAAAAAAAATCAGATACAATGTTTGTTTTTTCTGTGCACAAACAAACACTGTATCTGGAAAGAAAAAAACCAAAATCCAAAAACAGTGACTTAAATTCCAGAAACAGTGACTTAGATTCCAGAAACAGTCTATGTTTTAACCTTTGATTGTTTCTTTTCTTTCATGCATTAGTTGATTATATTTAAGAAACATGATGCTTATTTTGCTTTGAATCCAAATACAATGAATTTCACTATTTCTTTTCTAGCTTACATTTAAGAAACAGTGTGTCTATTTAATTTGGATCCAGAAACAGTGACTTAGATTCTAGAAACAGTAACTTAGATTCCATAAGCAGTGACTTAGATTCCAGAAACATTGTTACTTAAAATCCAGAAATAGTTAATTTTTACAGTCTAGAAACAGTGAGCCGGCGTTATTATTGAATAACATGCAGATCTCAAATTTATTTTCTGGAGAAACAAACGATGAACTGCACTAACAAAGAAAATTTGAAAAACAGTACCTTGAATACTTTATGAATAATAACGACAATCACGTTTCAACGAAATAATACAAAATATAAATTAAATAGCATGAGGATCTATATTTTTGTTTCAAAGAAAAAGAAGAAGGTTTGCAAAACAACGATGAACTCATTAACGATGAAAATCTGGAACTCAACCTAAAAAAGTTAGGGGTAAAATCGACAAATCATAATTTATTATAGTTAGGCCATTTTTAGTTGGACTACTTTAATATGGGCATTGTACTAATCATTAAACAAAACTTATAACATGATTTTTTTATTAAAACTAAAACTTTCAATTCTTTTTCGTTAGTTTTCCTATAATTAAAACCATCAGCTTTTCCTTGGATTTGAGATCCCAGTCCCTGCCCTCACATATTGAAATGTTTCAGACTTTCAGTCTCTCTCTTTTTCTCTCTTCGCACTCTTTCTTCCCTCATCTTCACAGACAAGTTGCAGAACAGACCACATATTGAAATGTTTAATTGTCTCTCTCTGTGTCTCTTTTTGCACTTTCTCTTCCCTCATCTTCATAGAGACGAGTTACAAAAATTCGCCGGTAATCTCTCTCTCTCTCTTCCCTCATCTTCACAGAGACGAGCTGCAAAAATTCGCCAGAGCTCTGCTACTATGTACGAGATCAGAAGTTGTAGATCTGTTGCGAAAATTGTAGCAAATTTGAGATTTGCAACGAGATTCAAACCACCTAGATTGCCGCCTAGCCTGCCTCACGGCGCCTAGGCGGCCTCCTAAGTCCTCCCTGCCTAACTGAATGTTTTGGTCTAAATCGGGTCGGAGCTCTTCCGCCTAGCGCCTAGGCTAAATTTTAGAACACTGCCTCCCCTCACTGCTACCCCATTCCCCACCCCCACCCACCCCCCGCCGCCCCCCCCCCCCCCCCCCCCCCCCCCCCCCCCCCCCCCAAAACAAAAAAAACTGATTTGCCATGGCTTTTGGCAAACCACATGCTAAAGCGCGTCCTAAAGGAGCGCATGGTAATGGGTTTCTCTACAAAAAGTTGAAAATTGTTTCTTTAGGAACTAGAAAATAATTCTGCTTAAAAGTGGTTTTGCTATTGACACTTTTATTCAAATCACAATGATTATAAATAGTGTGCTTCCTAAACAAACACTGAAAAGTTCTTCTCTAGAAAGCTTTGAAAAATGCTTTAAACATGTAAGCACTTCTACATAAGGGCTAACAAAAATGTTTGTGACTAGCTGAGAATATTTTTAGTCATTTCAAGGACAACGGACAAGTTTGGGCATCTCAATTAGCAAGCATCAAACTTCTAAATTAGCCTTGACATAGCACTTATTTTTGTGCTTTTGGCTGAAACAATCCACTTTTAATACTTGGATGCTGAAATTTCAGCAATAAAATGTCAAAAATGGATCATTTTAGCTAGAAGGCAGCTTTACCGGCTTAGTTGTTTGCTTCGCTTGTTTGGGTTTGCTTTTTGTTATTTTTTAAATATGGGCCTTGCTTATTGCGACGTATCAATCCTTGAGGCCCAAAATAAAAAATACAAATTGCCACCAGTCCCTTAAAAGTCGTCATTGTGCGCTAAATTACAAAATGACCCACGGTCTTTGAATTAATCTACTAACCGCCAAAGTTCCAAACCACCACCCCACCACCCCACCACGTTCGCTTTCAACACACACTTCCGAATGTAAAACCAAACGACAACCACCGTGATGTCGTCGCCAGTGCCAGACAATGTCTTCGTCTCCCAAGTCTCCCGATTCGTCCTCTCCTGGGACGGCGCCGTTCTGGGCGTCTCCCTAGCTTGCGCCGCCGTGCACTCCGTCCTCAATTTCACCTCCACCTCCTCATCCCTAAGCAAGCTCCGTGATGCCCCCGCCGTCAGAGTCTCCGATCTCCGCTCAATCCTCCCCCTCGATCAATCCGACAAGCTCGTCGTTGTACGCGGCACCGTCGAAGCCAAGTCCGCCGTCGACGACACGTGGACGAGCCTCAAGTCCGGCGTACTCATCTCTAAAGAAACAAATCACAGAGCCGTCGTCGTTGACAGTACTAAAACGGTGCGTTTGCTTTCTTTCATGGCTCAGAAAATTCAGTTTCTGTTATTTCTTGCGGTGTGTTTGGATGAAAAATTGAATTCAGAATTGGTTTGTGCAGTGTATAGTTCAGGAGTGGAAGGGCTTAATCGGATGGTCGTCTGATTTGAGAGCGATAATTTGGAGGTATTGGAGAGAGCACGAATCCAATTTGGTCAGAAGGGTACTCGAATGCCTTAATTTTTCAGTATTTTCTGTGAATTTTGATGGTAAGTTAGTTTACTTGAATGCATTAAATTATGAAAAGAAATGGTAATTTTGATTTCATATTTGTGTAGGTTCCTTTCGTTCTTGTTGATGGTGATCAATGGCCGATTCGGGATATTGTGGTTGTGAATGTGGAAGGATCAAGGCATCCTTTACCTCTTACGATAGCTTATCATCATTTGCAACCCGTACATGCTTCTCCCTATTCTTTCTTGGAAGCACTTTTTGGCACTAACTACCCTGTGAGTTTTGCAAGTTTTTGCTCTCAATGTGCTTTTTAGCACTGGAGTTATTTACTTTAGCGTTCTTTAGCTTATCAATTTTTGTTTCCGATTTGAAGGTTGCTTTCCTCAACGTTGAGAAGATTCTTCCGGTGGGAAAGGAGATTAGTGCTGTAGGTCTCTGCAGTTTGAGAAATGGAGTCCCGGAAATCAAGTCCTGCAAGGATCTTCCCTATTTTCTGTAAGTGGGTTTATTCTTCAGCATGTTCTCTTCCGTATTGTAGTCGGATATGAGAAAAGTCATTATTTTACTCTTGGCGAATACTTTCGGTGTCTACGACTTCTTTTTTTCGGTGTTAATATGTGTAGGATTTGTGATGAGGATGATTGACGTCAACATTGCTACCATTCCAGTTTAATGGTTGTTGAATAATATGATATACTAGCTATGATATTAGATGCTTAGATTCCCTAACTAGTCAGTAGTAACTTAAATTTGAACAGTCTGGTATAACCTTCTCTCTCTCAGGAGTGTTTCCATCTTTGAAATATCTAAAACCACTACGAAAAGCTTCTCTCTCTCAGGATCAGTTGCCACTTTTTTCACGAAGCATGACGTGCATCCTAAGATGGATTAGATTAACAATAATTATTGTTTTATTGGGTAAGTAAGGGGAAGATTTTGATTCTGCCAATGTGTGAGGATGAAGAGAAGGCACAGCAAGTGGGTGATAAGAGAAGAGAAAGAAATAGAAAGATAAGCGTAAAAGCTTCCAGTAACTTCTTGTTTATTCTATCATAATGTATCAGTTTAGCAGTGCTCTCATCTGTTATAAAATCTGGTTCCGGAACTAAGTTTCAGTCTTGTCATCTAGAGGAGAGAAATATTATAGCTTTTTATAACTTTCATTAGTTTGTTTCGAAGATTCCAGGTTTTTTTTATCGATAATATGTGGCTGTAGAAAGTCCATTTTGCCCGAGTGCCCTATCTTATCTATACTCCTTTTTTTTTTTTTAATTTTCAGTCAGAAGCGTATTTATACTGTATTTTATTTGATATTGTATCTTTTGCAGCTCTGAGATGTCTAAGGATGAGATGGTTGCAGATCTTGCATCACGTGCAAAAATGCTGTTCTGGGTTGGGATTGTTCTTGGTTCAATGTCAATTGGAGTCCTTGGCTATGCTGTTGTGAGGTATATATTTTCCTTGAAATGTTAAACTCCTTTACCCTATTCTGCTTGCATCTTCCTGTTCAATCTTGATAGGTAGTAAATGTCTCTAGGCTGGTAACAAGGACAACATTTTGTAACGTTACTGAATTTCCTCAGGTTCCATTTAACCATGTTGACTTCTGAATGTTCAGTTTCTTTTAACATCTCTCTCGTATGTCTTGCATGGATAGAGATATTCTATAAATGGTGTTTAACTTAACTTTCCTTGTCGAGGAGCGGTGGAGAAAGGAAATTATGTTCAGTGAAATACAGGAATGCACGACATGCATCACGAATAATTTTTTTTTTTTTCTTTCAAGATTTGATATTACAACTTCTGTAATTACAAAATTGTCGCATACTTGATGTTTGAATTTAAGAGACTGAACTGGAAATGGTTAACCAATGATGATCACAGCGATCTTAAATGAGTTTCAAGAAACTGATTAACAAATTGTTGCAGGAATTGGAATAGATGGAAAGTGGAGAGGCAACAACGGCAGTTACAGCAATCAAGCCGGGATGCTGACAGCAATGCTGAAGCTCAAATTGAAGAAGAGGATGCAGGAGATGTTCCAGAGGGGCAGTTGTGTGTCATATGTCTGACGAGGAGAAGGCGGTCAGCTTTCATTCCTTGCGGGCATCGAGTTTGTTGCCACCCGTGCAGCATATCAATCGAACGGGACGTAGCACCAAAGTGTCCTGTTTGTCGGCAGGAGATCCGCACTTCGCTGCGAATATATGATTCTTAACATGTCTAGTATTAGGAGAAACTGTGGCGTGTTCGGTGTATATAAAAGTTGAAGTAGATTCATCTCGTGTGTACATATGAAGCTTTATGCGAAGCGTATGCCACTGTCCTTATTGGTAATTTCGGGCCACATAGTAAACATCAGTTTCTTGAGGGTTGCGGTACTTGACACGAACGCAAATACAACACGATTCACAAACTCGATTGTGAGCGGAGAGAGTTTGACTTCGGGACATGAAGAAAACTTATCCCATCTAGTCCTATCCTATCCAATCCTCTATGTCAAACAACTGCATTTGTACAACCTGGTTGGTAAAAGTGAAACTTACTTGCATTGGTGTTGCAAAATTAACCGCCAAACGCACATCATTAACATAACCGAGTGTCAGAAACCAAACGACAACTACCACAATGTCGTCGGACAACAATGCCATCATCTCACTACTCTCGCAACTCGTCCTCTCCTGGGACGGCGCTGTTTTGGGCGTCGCCCTCGCTTGCGCCGCCGTGCGCTCCGTCCTCAACTTCACCGCCGCCTCCTCAGCCCTAAGAAATATCCGTCAGGCCCCAGCCGTCAAAGTCTCCGATCTCCGCTCAATCCTCCCCCTTGATCACTCGGACAAGCTCGTCGTTGTACGCGGCACCGTCGAAGCGAAGTCCCTCGTCGACGGCACATGGACGACCTTCAAGTCCGGCGTACTCGTCTCCAAGGATACAAATGACAGAGCCGTCATCCTTCAGAGTACTAAGACGGTGCGTCTTTCTTTCTTGGCTCAGAAAATTCAATTTCCGTGATTTCTTGTGGTGTGTTTGGATGACAAATTGAATTCCAAATTTGTTCTTCCAGTATATAATTCACAAGTGGAAGGGTTTTATTGGATTCTTTAATTTGAGATCGATAGTATGGAGGTATTGGAGACACTGGAAAGACTCGGAAGAACACGAATCGAATTTGGTTAGAAAGGTACTCGGTTGCCTTAATTTTTCAGTATTTCTGTGAATTTTGACGGTGATCAAGCTTATTGTGCATTAAACTATGAAAAGAAATGGTAATTTTGTTTTATATTTATGTAGGTTCCTTTCGTTCTTGTTGATGGTGATCAATGGCCGATTCGGGATATGGTGGTTGTGAATGTAGAAGGATCAAGCCATCCCATACCTCTTACGATAGCTTATCATCATTTGCAACCTGTAAATCCTTCTCCATTTTCATTCTTGAAGGCACTTTTCGGCACTAACTACCCTGTGAGTTTTGCAAGCTTTCGCTCTCATTGTGCTATTTGCTTTGGCGTTCTTAATCTTATCGATTTTTGCTTCCAATTTTGAAGATTGGTGTCCTCACTGTTGACAAGATTCTTCCGGTGGGAAAGGAGATTAGTGCTGTGGGTCTATGCAGTTTGAAAAATGGAGTCTCGGAAATCAAGTTCTGCAACGATCTTCCCTATTTTCTGTAAGTGGGTTTGTTCTCCATCATGTTCTCTTCAGTATTGTGGTCGGGTATGAAAAAATCATTACTTTTAATCTGCCAAATACTTTCTGGTGTTGTGTCTAGGACTCTCCTTTTTCGGGGTTATCTGTCTTGGAATTGTTAAATGGTTGATTGCTTCAATGGTGCTACCCCATTTTAATGGTTGTCAAACTGTATGGTTTACTAGCAATCAATCCTAGTGTTTTCATCTTTGAAATATCCAACACCACGCTAGCAATCCTACTAGCACTACAAAGCTTGGTCTTAATGCCCCTATTACTGCTTTGCAATATATACAGTCCGGACCAGGGGCACTTTTTACACGAAGTATGACACAGCGAGTGAGAAGTTTTAAATTTTTTTCATCTGGATGATTGGGTGAGGGTGAAGAGAAGGCAGAGCGAGTGGGTACAATGAGAAGAGAGAAATTTTCTTTTATAATGTATCAGTGCAGTAGTACTGTCACCCTTTATAGTAGCCGGTGCTGGATTTAAGTTCAATCCTTCTCTTTTCTTTTCCTTTTCTTTCTGTGATTGATAATATGTGGCAGTAGGAAGGTCATTTTACGCTTGAGAGCCCTAAAGATTTTTTTTCTATCTTTAATTTTCTGTCAGAAGCGTATTTATACTGAGATTGTATCACTTGCAGCTCTGAGATGTCTAGGGATGAGATGGTTGGAGATCTTGCATCAAGCACAAGAATGCTGTTCTGGACTGCATTTGTTCTTGGTTCAATGTCAGTTGGAGTCCTTAGCTATGCAGTTGTGAGGTAAAACTTTTCCCTGAGATGTTAAATTCTTTTACCCTATTCTGCTTGCAAATCTTGATAGTTGTTAAATGTCTCTAGGCTGGTATAATGGGCAGCCTTTTATAGTGCTCTGAATTACCATGATGTGTAATATCCTATTGATCCTGCATCGGGTTGTTCAGTTTCTTTTAACATTTCTCTCGCAAGTCTTGCATGGATAGAGCTGTGCCTCCTTTGAATGGTTTTTTATTACAAGCAATATTCTATGCTATTCTAAACTAAGGGGAGGGGGGAAGGCCCTAACCACTAGGAATTTGACAATTTATTTTCTCCACTGGGCCTGGACAATGAAAATGGTTTTTAACTTAACTTTCATCGCCAAGGAGCGGTGGAGAAAAGTCATTAAATTCCTAAGTTTTCACTCTCTTGTTTCAGGAATTGGAATAAATGGAAAGTGTGGAGGCAACAAAGGCAGTTACAGCAATCAAGCCGGGCTGCTGACAGCGACGTTGAAGCTGAAATTGAAGAAGAGGATGTTCCGGAGGGACAGGTGTGTGTCATATGTCTAACGAGGAGAAGACGATCAGCATTCATTCCTTGTGGGCATCGAGTCTGTTGCCACCCCTGTAGCACATCAATCGAACGGGACATAGCACCGAAGTGTCCTGTTTGTCGGCAGGAGATCCGCACTTCACTGCGTGTATATGATTCTTAACATGGTATTCTAGTTTTAGGAGAAACGATGTGTGGGAATTTGCTTCTGGGGTTAAGCGGTAAGAGTTGGAAGGATTATAGTTTAGGTATGTTTTTGTGTATGTAAAAGTTGAAGTAGATTCATCTTATACGTAATTGTAAAGCTTTGTGCTTTGCATAAAAATTACCATTGGTAATGTATAGATGGATGACCCTCCAAGGGGTGTAAGTTTTTACCAAATTACCGTATCAACTGAATTACGAATTAGAATCGTACATTTTCAGTATGATAGTTGTATCCAAAATTATTATACCATAACCTATATTATATAATTTATTTATTATATTTTTACAATTATATGTATTGTAATTACTATTAGTTACATTGTACAGAAAAATAAATTTATAAAGATGGACGATGAATATTGATATCATGACACCCTTAGGGCTACAAACTTACAAAGTATGGGGGCTAAAGGCATAAAAATTGACAAAATATGGGTGTCACTGGGATAGCAACAATGTGATTCAAATTCATTTTTGACGAGAGAATCAAATATAAGATTTCTCACTTACAAGTGAAAAGGAATACTATGAAACCGTAGTATTAAGTGCCAGCGTAAATATATTATTCTGTCAAAATTTCCTAATTAATTAGGACTTTTTTTTTTTTCGTCAAAATTTCACAATGTCCTTAAATGAGCATAAATTAAAGTTGAACCGCCTCAAGTGCGCACAACTAATCAAAATGATGAATTACTAAATCACCCATGTCTCCGATGAAATATACTAAAAGACCACCACTTCCCGAAAACTCTCTCACCGTCTCCCCTCCAGCCCGCCACTCCACCAGTCGCGGCGCCAAACCACCGCCTTCTCTTCTCACACCGTTTCCCCTTTAATACATGTAGAACCCAAACGACAATCATCGCAATGTCGTTGCACGAGCGAGCCGTAATCAACCTAGTCTCCCAACTCGCCCTCTCCTGCGACGGCGCTGTTTTGGGCGTAGTCCTAGCGTGCGCTGCCGTGCGTACCGTCATCAAGTTCGCCTACACCTCCTCAGCCCTGCGCAAGCTCCGTAACGCTCCCTACGTCAAAGTCTCCGACCTCCGCGCAATCCTCGCCCCCGACGAATCTCAGCCCTCAGATGCAAAGCTCGTCGTCTTACGCGGCACCGTCGAAGCCAAGTCCGCCGTCGACGGCAAGTCGAATAGCCTCAAATCCGGCGTATTCGTCTCTCGGGGAACAAAGAACAGTGCCGTCGTCGTTCAGAGAACTCAAACGGTGATTTTTTATTTCTTTCGTTGCTCAGTAAATTTAATCTTCGTTTTTGTTTGGAGGAAACTGAATTGGAAATTTCAATTTTTGTAAAGTGTGTTTATAAGGATCGGAAGAACTTCATCGGATTTCCGTTTGATTTGAGAAGTTTAATTTTGAAGCCTTGGAGAGAGCAAGAATCGAAGGATTTAAGAACGGTACTGGAATTGCTTAATTATTTTCAATATTTTCTGTGAACTTCCATGGTTATTTTAAATTTATTTGAATGCATAAAATTTAGAAATTAAAGGGTAAATTTTGATTTCTATTGGTGTAGGTTCCTTTTGTTCTTGTTGAAGGTAGTCGAAGGAGGGTTTCGGAATTTGTTGTTGTGAATGTAGATGAATCAAGACATCCCTTACCTCTTACTACAGTTTATCGTAATTTTCATCCTGTTAATGCTTCTCCCTACAAATATAAACTCGTTGATGCACTCTTCCGGCATGAATATCCGGTGAGTTTCGCTAGTTTTGCCTTGCATTGTGTGCTTCTTAGGATCCTAGTTATTTGCTAATCGCTTTATAATGGTGTCATTTTTTGTTTCTGGTTTGGAAGATTGGTTTTCTTGATGAAGAGAAGATTCTTCCATTGGGAAAGGAAATTACCGCTGTCGGTCTCTGCAGTTTAAAAAATGGAGTGCCGGATATCAAGTCGTGCAAAGATCTTCCCTATTTTCTGTAAGCGAGCTTCTTCTTGAGCGTGGTCTCTTGAACCTCTATTTTTCAGTATTGCCGTCGGATATGAAAAATTCATTACTTACTCTGGAAAATGCGTTCTCTATCCTGTTAACGGTTGTCAAATAGTATGGTATATTAGCTAGGACAACAGTAACTTCTAGTTTATTCGGTCGTAATATATCTCTGCAGCAGTGCTCTCATCCATTGGATTTATTTTGTGGCTAAAACCTTGAAATCGGATTTAAGTTTCAGTTCGGTCATCCAGGGGACAAATATTCAGTTGTCAAATAATATATATTGCTTTACCGTTTTTATTTTTGTGTTGAAGATTCCAATTCTCAGCTGTTGTTTTTCGTTTTACCTCACTGTTTGATAGTCTGTTGCTGTAAGAACGTGAGTTTATTTATTGCTCGACTTCTGTGAATGATCTTGCGTCTTTTACAGCTCTGAGATGTCTAAGGATGAGATGGTTGTAGAACTTACTTCACGCACAAGAGTGCTGTTCTGGAGTGGGATTGTTCTTGTTTCAATGTCAATTGGAATCCTTGGCTATGCTGTTTCGAGGTACACATTTCTTTCCAAAAGTGACATTCTTTCACTCCATTCTACTTGCGAGTTCTTGTTCAATATCGATAGGGCTATTTGATGTTTCTAGGCCGATGTAAAGGACAACTTTTTACAGTCCACGGACATGAGTTGTAGATCTCATACTCACCCATTATAATTTAAGAGATGAAATTGAAATGGTTAAACACTGATGATCACATTGATCGGAAATGTGAGTTTCGTTAAACTGATTTACATGTATTATTTCAGGAATTGGGATAAATTGAAAGCGTGGAAGCAAGGAAGGCAGTCACAGCAATCAATCCCTGCTGCTGACGGCAATACCGAAACTCAAATTGAAGAAGAGGAGGAAGTAGGAGAGGTTCCAGATGGACAGTTGTGTGTCATATGTCTGATGAGGAGAAGGCAATCGGCATTCACTCCTTGCGGGCATCGTGTTTGCTGCCACCCGTGTAGCATATCAATCCAACGGAATGTAACACCATGCTGTCCTGTTTGCCGGCAGGATATCCGCGCTTCAGTGCGAATATATGATTCTTAACGTCGGTATTCTAGTATTGGGAGAAACTATGTGAGGGACTGTTCCTCTCGGGTTAAAGTGCTAGAGACTAGAGCTCAAAGTAGTATAGTTTACGCATGTTTTGTGTGTATAACAAAGATACTAATTTATGTATTTTGTAGTTTTGAAAAGGAAAATTACACTAATTTCTGAAAATTGTTAGTTTTTTTTCTGCTGGATTGAAGACTCTAACCATTGAAATTATGGGAGTTCCACATCCATTGAATTCTGAAAGTCTGGGGAAATGAAGAGAGAGAATAATCCTATTGGGTCTTGAATTATGTTTTGGGCTTAAATTAAGTTAAATATTATAATCGGGCTATAAATGGACATAAATTGGGTTTCATAATTAAATATCTAACATAAATAAATAAATAAATATTTATTTAATTTGGTCCAGTTCGATTTCTGAACTAAGAAAACCGAGATCGAACGAGCCATTTTAGTTCGGTTCGCTGTTTTATATTCGGGTCGATTTCTTTTGGCTTTGGTTTGATGTTCGGTTCGATTTTTTGAACCCTTATACCGTATATTCAACTGAGTTTTTTTTGTTACATTTGAATTTTTTTATAAAAATTGACATTTTTGAAACTAGGGATTAAAATTTAGCTATCAATGGTAAATACTCGGATTAGTGTCACTCATAACTCGATTTCGACACATTAAACACGCTCAGCTAATGAGATGTACATTTTTATGGGTTAGAACAATAGAATAATTATACTAAATTAATTTTTATCTCAACTAAGGATATGTATAGGTGATATGCTTTAGTTTGAAAATTAAAACAAAAATTAGACCGCCTCAAAGCATCTCCAAAGGAGATGTCAAAATGTCTAAATTTGCAATAACGGTAATAAAAGATAACAATAATGTTTTCCAACCTAGAAGCCAAATTTGATGTAGCATGACATGGAATTACATCTCTCCTTCTTGCTGCCAAATTTGATAGCACCTTCAAAAGAAATTTAATTAATTTTTAAATCCTTCTTATTATTATTTTTTTATTGATTTGAAGCATTGCTTTTTTGTTTCTTTTCATTACCATTGCAATATTTAATATTTTTATACTTTTTAATTCATTTTCTTTTATTCTCAATGCAAAGAAAATCAATATAAATTTTTGTTTGATGCTTAAAATTTGACATATCGGGTGGAAATTAAAATTTTAAAAGATGTCGAAATATCACATAAACTTTCAAATAAATTTTAAATTTGAAATTTGACATCTTGAGATAGTCTCAAATGAGCGCAAGTTGTCAAACTGGTCAAGTACCAGATCACCAACGGTCTCTGATTAAATCTACTAAAAGACCACTTCCCGAAACCTCTCACCGTCATTCCTCCAGCCCGCCAATCCATGAGTCACCGCGCCAAACCAGCACCTTCTCTTCTTACGCCGCTTCCCCCCCCCCCCCCTCCCTTTCATGTAGAACCCAAACGACAATGCAATGTCGTTGCACGAGCGAGCCGTGATAAACCTATTCTCGCAACTCGCCCTCTCCTACAACGGCGCCGCTTTGGGCGTGGTCCTAGCGTGCGCCGCCGCGCGTACCGTCATCAAGTTCGCCTACACCTCCTCAGCACTGCTCAAGCTCCGTAATGCTCCCTACGTCAAGGTCTCCGGACTCCGCGCAATCCTCGCCCCTGACGAATCTCAGCCCTCAGATGCAAAGCTCGTCGTCGTTCAAAGAACTCAAACTGCGCGTTTTCGTTTCTTTCGTTCTCAGTAAACTGAATCGGAAATTTCAATTTTTGTAAAGTGTGTTTATTAGAGGCACGGATAGTTAGCTTTGTTGGGAATCCCACATCGCTCACGCAAGGGTTCTTTGTGCTGTTTATAAAACCTGTTGGAGAACACAGTTGTGACACCACTGGACGAGGCGGTTGGGCCATATTTCTGTAAAAAGAATTAGACCCAGGAAAGTCCCCGGGCCCACTATCTGCAGAGATGCAGGCCTGGAAACAGGTAGCCTCCGTTCGCTTGGAGTCTTATCGCCCCGTGCGATGGGCTGAGACACGTGTGGAGCCTTTGGGCTTCAAGCCCGGAGTAATCTTGGCCGACTGAACAGTTATTCGCTTGGTCCATTGGACTAACTGAACGGGGCTTACGTTTCAGTGGTGTCTAATTTTTATATTATTTTTCGATTGAAAATGATAAATTACACTTTGTTTTTTGCTTATTCAAGATAGCAGTGAGAAAGAAAAGAATTGTGTGACAAATTAAAATATATGTGGGAATCACTTATTGATTAGTTTGGATGTACTTTTAAAACGATTGAAAACATTTTAGAGAAAATATTTTTGGATTTCAAAAGTACTTATGTTTTCTATTTTGCAATTATTCCCGTAATGTGCAATCCGATTTTCAGTCGATTGAATAGTAGGTTTATAGTTGAATCGAGATTGGCGATTAGTACAAGATTGAAAATCTCTCTTTCACACAGCTCGTGCTTTATTGATTAGTTTGGATGTATTTTCAAAACGACTGAAAACTTTTTAGAGAAAATATTTTTGGATTTCAAAAGTACTTATGTTTTCTATTTTGCAGTTAGTCCTGTAATGTGCAATCCGATTTTCAGTCGATTGAATAGTAGGCTTGTAGTTGAATCGAGATTGGCGATTAGTACAAGATTGGGCTCGTGCTTTATTGATTAGTTTGGATGTACTTTTAAAACGATTGAAAACTTTTTAGAGAAAATATTTTTGGATTTCAAAAGTACTTATGTTTTCTATTTTGCAGTTATTCCCGGAATGTGCAATCCGATTTTCAGTCGATTGAATAGTAGAGATTGGCGATCAGTACAAGATTGAAAATCTCTCTTTCATGCAGCTTGTGCTTTATTGATTAGTTTGGATGTACTTTTAAAACGATTGAAAACTTTTTAGAGAAAATATTTTTGGATTTCAAAAGTACTTATGTTTTCTATTTTGCAGTTATTCCCTTAATGTGCAATCTGATTTTCAGTCGATTGAATAGTAGGCTTGTAGTTGAATCGAGATTGGCGATTAGTACAAGATTGAAAATCTCTCTTTCACGCAGCTCGTGCTTTATTGATTAGTTTGGATGTACTTTTAAAACGACCGAAAACTTTTTAGAGAAAATATTTTTGGATTTCAAAAGTACTTATGTTTTCTATTTTGCAATTATTCATGTAATGTGCAATCTGATTTTCATTCGATTAAATAGTAGGCTTGTAGTTGAATCGAGATTGGCGATTAGTACAAGATTGAAAATCTCTCTTTCATGCAGCTTGTGCTTTATTGATTAGTTTGGATGTACTTTTAAAACGATTGAAAACTTTTTAGAGAAAATATTTTTGGATTTCAAAAGTACTTATGTTTTTCTATTTTGCAATTATTCTCGTAATGTGCAATCTGATTTTCAGTCGATTGAATAGTAGGCTTGTAGTTGAATCAAGATTGGCGATTAGTACAAGATTGAAAATCTCTCTTTCACGCAGCTTGTGCTTTATAGTGAACGAATGAGAAGGATCAAATATGATTATCATCTTAATCATGACTTTTCACCCTTGCACATGACATACATATATAGGTAAAGCTAGAGAAAAATCGGGTATATTATTTTGCCAATTTGAAAACTATTTCATCTGTTTCCTAAAGATAGAAGAAAAATATGTGGAAGAAATTAACAATGAAAAAAAGATAAAGGGATGGATGAGAAAGAAACGAAGGAGATCAAACAAATTTGGAAGAAAATAGCTTCAAATTAGTTTCCGTTTTCATTTTGTGTTTCACTCAACTCATTTCATCCACATTCATTTCATATTTCTTCCACCATCCTTCTTCCTTCGTCCCACACGTATACTACTTGAACCCAAAATAAGAAATAAAAAGTTCAGAATTTGTAGACCACTCCACAGATGGAGAAGTTAAAAGAGAAGAAATCAAGCAGATATAAAGCTAGAACACTAAATTGCAAACCCACCCAATCTTAAATTTGAAAAATAATAAATACACTCGTATCTAATTATGTTCGTTGTTTTCGTTTAATTAAATACGATAATCAGGAATAAAAACAGCAAAGTTCATAAAAAATTAAAAATAGAACCACCTATTTTAATTGTTGCCTTCTCTCTCATGAGGCTTCCACAATGAACAAAAAGACACAGGCTGCCCCTTCCACCACAACCCTACACACCCATCCTTCTCATCCACCTTCATCTCCCAATTACTATCATACTTCCTCATCAAGGCTCTTCCTCCATCAATGGCATCCTCCCCAAACACCTCCCCTACAAACCCTACCCTTCTCATCCTCTCACCCCACTTCTCCTTCCCCTCATTCATCTCCCCACGGTTCGTCAGTGCCTTCGCCGCCTCCCCTTCCATCACCCTCCTCTCCTCGCTCTCCCGCCCTTTGAATGCCACGCTGGTCGAGTCCAAGAACCTCCACAAGTATTCCACCTGCCTCGAAAACCCCGTCGCAAAATCCCCGCAGTTGTTGCAGCTGCACTCCATGTTGTTCTCGCTTAGGATCACCCCCTTGGGCTCCATGCTCCTCAGGGACTTCAAGAACTCGGTTCTCTCATCCGGGGTGTTGTGGTTCAGTTGGTGTAGCCTGAATTGCACGCAAACGATCAGTGTTTCGTCATTGGAGGCGTCGATCAGTTGAGCATTCAGAGTTTTCAATGGCTGATCGTCGAGGCGCTTAATTTGCAAATTGATGTTCATGTACTTGGCGAAACTTAGGAGTCTATTGGAGAAATTGTCACCGGGAGGACCTACTGCAAATGGGGTCCCTCTGTTTTGGTTGTTTTCAGCGCCGGCGATAACTGTGATCTTGACCAATGGCGGAGGGCCGCCTGGCCGGTGAGTCAGGGCCTCGAGCAGAGTAGGCCATTGCATACCATGAGACACACCGACATCGACAATGTGAAGGGTTCGAGTTCGATCAAATTCTTCCGCAATAAGTTGGAGAATTGAAGAGTTCGCAATGTTATTTGGAAATGCAAACCATGGACTCACCTCATAGAATTTCATCAGAGATTTTTGGAAAAATCTTGGTTCTGTGGAAGTGAAAGTAACCGGCGCCGCTGAGGCAGAGCCGTTAGGGGCAGAGGAGGAGGAGGAGGAGGACAGGTGCTGATTCAGCGCATGGAGCCCGTGAGCTGCCAAGCGGTGGTTGGCGTCGCCGGTGACTGAGGCAAGCTCGTGGAGAACGAAGAGGAGGTGCTGGACACGTGTCGAATTCCCACCTGTGATGGCTGAGGCACAAGGGTTTAGCAACTGCTCTGCCCACCTCCCTTCCTTGCTATTACCGTTATTACAGTTATTCCCCGTACCCTTGGCTGTCCCTTTTTTGTTCCCATTTGATTTCTTAACTGGCACCACTACTACCTCTTCACCTGATTGGTTCCCCGGGACGGCAGGATTGATCGGACGGCCGTGGTGGTTCTTCCGATCAATGTGTTGCTCTTCCGGGGACGCCTTTCGCTTCTTAGATGAATCGGTAGGTGACGGATGATTCAAATTGGCAGGATTTGGGGGGCCTGTGGTGGTTGTTGGGATTGAAATGCCAGTTGGGTTGTTGAGACAAGTAGGATTTGTGGTGGGATGAACAAGATCATGGTTCTCATCCCACCATTGAAGTCCTCCATCGATGTCATTTGAATGGTAAGGATCATCCCAGAAAGATGGGAAGAAAGTGACTGAATCTTCAAGCCAATCCAAGATATGATCTGAGGTGGAGTTTGGCTCTGGTTGTTCAGTGGTCATTGTGCTTGAGAATTTCAGAAAGGGAAGAGGAAGTGAAGATGATGAAGAGAGAAAAGGGGTTTCTTAAGGTAGGTGACAAAGTTTTTTTTTTTTTTTTTGGTCAAAAGGTGACAAAGTTTGATCATTGACCAAAATGGATGGAGGTATTTTATGGGAGTTTTCATACCCTCCAAGTTCTGAATGATTTTCAAAATGATTCACGAAGTTTCAATTTTTTCGTATTGCACCATAATGTTTTGAAGTAATATCAATTTATGCTTTTGATGTAATTGATTATATGATCTTTCATTAAATTGATTTTATGATGGGAGTGGAACCATGACTATGAGCTGACGTGACCCACATTTGCACCACATTGATAGAAGAAAAAAAACCAAAAAATCCTAAAAAACTCGATGTAGAGTTGCGTCTTCTCTTAAATCGAAGCTTTGGTTTTCAAAATGACAATCAATCAGATCAAATCGTGCAAGGTATGTCATCTCAGATTCAGACTCCACGTATCGCGCTTTGTCAATTTAATGAAAGGTTAAATGTTCAAATAGACGAAATATTTGAATTAATACAATTACAAAACTTCAGGGTGCAATGCAAGAAATTTAAACTTGATGACACATTTTAAAAACAAATTTATAGGATCAAACGTTAAATGTGTTAAATGTTAAATTAATGGATTAAGGCAATGGGGGTGCGTGAATGAGACAAAGGAAGGCATATTGTAATGTGGGGGTGTGCTGTTAATTTGGACGATGTGATGTTTGATTAGGGATAATGAACTCCAATTAAGTAATTAACCCTTATGTGTCTTGGGTGGTTAACTTATTCCTTGGCATGTCTTGCCAATTGAGATCCACTAATTACGATTAGAAATAGAGATGAAGTTGCTTTGAAAATGTGAATAGGGTTGAATTTAAATAGTCTGCAGACGGCAGATAATGGTTCAAAAGAATTAAAAATTGTAAACACTTTGTTTGCTACTGGTTTGTGTTCTTGGAGAGATTGTTAAACATGTTTGGTTTTGTCCCTTCGACAAGGTGGACCTTTTCTATTTCATTTGTTAATAATAATGTTTTAATTAAATCTAATGGTGATGTTGTGTGGTATTTCTTGTTGACACAAGAGGACCAATTAGCTAGAGAGTTTGAGTTGCTGTGCCTCCCTTTTCTGCCGACTCGAATTCAATCCTCTTTCTTGGCAGTTACCACCTCTTTTTCTGAGAAAATGTAAAATAAGGACGGAATGTGACAACTTTAAATAGAGAACGTAAGAAAGGGAACTGGATTAACTAGCCCCCCAGTTGATATGATTCTTGTTTTTAGATTTTGATAACTAAGTTCTTTCTTCTTCATTGTATCCCTGCATCACCGTCGTCGGGCTACCTCGTCGTTGGTGGCCATCTTCGACGTTGGGCAGAGTCCGCCACCTACACTCGGGTTCTCTCTCTCATGTTGGATCAGAAGATGTGATATTTTTTTTCATGAATATATTCAGTGGTTGTTGCCCTCTTTGATGACATATTGATTGAATATTGATGACATATTAACTGAACACACTTTCATGAATGTAAGTTGTAACTATTCATACTAAATAATAGTGATTGTTGCCCTCTTTGATGACATATTGATTAAATATTGACGACACATTAACTCACTTTTATATTTGTAAGTTGTAACTATTCGTGCTAAATAATTTTAAACCAATTGTAAAATAAAAAAAATCATAATTAACCGTCCAATTTATCGGGCGACTTAAACATTTCACATTGTATCCCCACTTTTGATCCCCTCGTTGTAAAAGCTCTACCAACTGACAATGTTTGGAGAGGCCCTTGATCTTGTGTTGTTTGGTATTCAGTTGATAACAACTTAAGGTTTTCAATGAATGAAACTATATTACTTAAAAAATAAAAAAATAAAAAAATCCAAGAAGGATTCTAAACAACATATTAGCACTGCCTCTTTTTTATTTTGGGTGAAAGTAGAGCAAAATTATGCATGATTAGCTCTTTGTTAATAGTCGCGTGCGAGACACCTACTCTTCCCAAAGGAAAAATGACATTGCACCTTGAAACCCTCGCCCCTCCCCTCTCTACTAAATTTTATTAATATCTAAATTATATATTAATAAAACCCTATTTGTCAACTAAAACCCCAGCAAATTACCACTCTAACCCTCTCACTAGAACTCAACAAAAAAAAAAATGTGGACAATTTAGTATACGCACAGCACAAATTTTACTGTTTTTTTATAACATCACAACCATGTAAATTACCACTCTACATTCCCCACGTTCTCCTACCTTTTCCCTTCCTTTTTTTTTTTTTTTTTTTTTGTCTTTTTCATTTTTGAGTTGTCATCCATGCTCATTCAAAATAAGTCGTACTAAAATAAAAAACAAATTTAGTTGCACCCTTGGAGCGTGTGTGCCGATTGCTAGTAAGAATTATAAAAAAGGTACATGTAAGGAGACTAGGCCAACACCATCAAACAGTCAAGGAAAACGATAAGTAGGAAAAAAAGACAAATTGTATGTATGAGCAATGACTGCAAATGATAGGATAATAGACCACCAATGATAAGAGGCTAGCAAGTAGGCGACCTGGTTGCCTTCCCGATAGATATGTGTACGAAAAAAACTCATCTGACGAAACCATGAAACTGTTGACAAAGCCTTATATAAGCAATGTTGAACCAAAGTGGAATCAGTTTCAATCCAAGGGTGTTTCCAGTCACAAACCCATGCGACACGAACTGCCTCAATAAAAGCTAAATTAAATTGTCGCTGTCACCGAACTCACAAATTCTGTACAAGAAGCAAATAGCGCCAAGGACTTGGCCTTCACTGGTATGAAAATCGCTTCCAAAACTCGCACACTCATCAGAATAAGAGCCATACATATTCACCTTAATCCACCCCAACTGCGAAAGATGCTAGTGAACAGGGGGCCGAAGCCAAGAGCGGCGAAATACCTAGCAATGAGAAAATAGGCAAAAAGTAGAAGGAAGGTGCCGGCTAGAAAAACATATTGAAGACGAATCCCGAAAACAGTCCGTAAACCAATGCTTAGCATATTCTGAAGGAACCAAATGCCCCAAATAAAAGTACAAAGTAAAATGATCCAAAGCTTACGAGTTGATCTAGAGAAAGCCAGCAAGGTAAGGCTATGAGAAGACAAATCTTTTAAACGTAAGCCCCCCAAATGTTTTGGACGACAACAAACTCTCCAAGAATCAGGATCCCCCGACCAAAAGAAATTACAAATCCAACTGAACATGATTCAGTGAAGACGAGGCCAAGCATAAACCTGAAAGCTGTAGATAAGCGAACTCTAAATCACCGACGAGATAAGCTGTTGATGACCCGCTTGGGAAAGCATATGACTCTTCCATGCTGACAGTTTGCACCTGAGTCCTGACTTTATTGGCAATGTCTTGGAAGAAACTTCTAAGAGGACGACCTTGAAAAATGGGGACAACCAAATATTAAAAGGAAGAACCTAAGCCAATATTAAGAAGAGTAGTGCTATCCACAAACCAATCTTTACTTCTTACTCACCCCTCTCACTTTTCGGGTCATATCGAATGAATGAAGAAGATGAATGACAAAAAAATTAACAAGGATATGTGGAAGGTAAAAATGAGCATGAATAACACTATCCTACCAAGAATACCCAAGATGGAACACTTTTTAGGTTGAGCATACTTCCCTAAGAAAGCCAAAGATTTCTCTTTGTTAACTTGCCGGTTAATACAACGATCTAGTCATATTATTTTCACTTCTAATTGAGAGGTCTAAAGTTTGAATTTCGTAAATGACGAATTACACTAAATAATATTTAGAACCCCTACTCTGAACCATGATGATTATTTTCTGGGTTGGGCTGCTAGAAAGTAGTACATCTTGCTGGATTAGCAAACTCCTCCTCAAGTTGCTCTGAATTTTGTGAAAGGCTTAAACCCCTTGTGCTTTTTGTTTGGACCCAGAATCGAATGGCCCGGTTTCTGGGAAACATGAGACGCCTCTTACCAGCCCTTCAGTCTGCCATTGCATGGACCAACTGGAACTTGAATGAAGCTCTGCAGTAGTGGTCAGCAGCAACATCTCACGAGACGATGCTGCTTAGTGAAATCAAAAGTTCCTTTAGAATGATCGAGCTCATTTGCCATTTGGTTATAAATAGGGTTCTTTAGATATTAGCCCATGGAACACTTATTTTTTTGACAAAAATCCCATCTTATTTTAGACATCCAAATAAAACTCAAATTTAAAGTAAACTGCCTTGTAAACAATTGGCTAAAAACATATACTAGGCACATTTGTTATTATTATGTGTTATTTGCATGTATTATTTTGCAATCAATTGGCTAAAAACATTCTTTTATTCTGTAGGTATATTATTTTACATGTATTATTACATATGTTAGGCACATTTTGATATTATTGTATATATGTGTATGCAAATAACTTAATAACTTTTGAATCAAACAGTATTTATTTTGTAGGTAAATTATTTTACATGTATTATATTACCTGGAACTTATATTGTTATTTTACCTGGAACTTATATTATTATTTTGTATATGTAAAATATTGGTAATTTTGAATAAAATAGCATTTGTATATTTGGGAAAAATACTAATTTACCTGTTACAATTATTTGTAAAGGAAAAAAAAAACTCATTTTTACATAAATGTGAAAACAACTATATAAGGAATCAAAACTCTAATATCATGTAATTTTTGTTATTAATATGCATTGAAATCATGGCACTAATTTTTTTAATCCAAATCTGGATAAACATTTCAAAATATTTAATTGAATGAAATAATATAAAATAAATGTAGATAACAAGTAATAGACCCAAAGTCAATGATATTAAAGGTAATTTAGACATCCAAAATACTAATTTTGCCAAGTCATACTTATTTATGGATATTGCTTAGTTGGAGCCTAGTCATTGGGTTTTTATTAGAAAATTTTACAATTGTGGGTTTTAGTTAATGAGAATTGAATTTTAAGGGGTATAACTGAAAATATGAGTAGACCCCTTGAAATTCAATTTTCATTAACTAAAACCCACAATTGTAAAATTTTCTAATAAAAACCCAATGACTAGGCTCCAACTAAGCAATATCCATAAATAAGTATGACTTGGCAAAATTGGTATTTTGGATGTCTAAATTACCTCTAATATCATTGACTTTGGGTCTATTACTTGTTATCTACATTTATTTTATATTATTTCATTCAATTAAACGTTTTGAAATGTTTATCCAGATTTGGAAAAACAAAATTAGTGTCATGATTTCAATGCATATTAATAACAAAAATTACATGATATTAGAGTTTTGATTCCTTATATAGTTGTTTTCACATATATGTAAAAATGAGCATTTTTTTTCCTTTACAAATAATTGTAACAGGTAAATTAGTATTTTTCACAAATATACAAATGTTATTTTATTCAAAATTACCAATATTTTACATATACAAAATAATAATATACGTGCCAAGTAAAATAACAATATAAGTTCCAAGTAATATAATACATGTAAAATAATTTACCTACAAAATAAATAAATAAATACTGTTTGTGACACACCCCGACCCAGAAAGTCCACTGGGACCCTGAATCGAGCTGTGCTGGCCGACACCTGGAAGGTGACGAAGCCATAAAATGTGATAGTGTATAAAAAGTGAATAAATTTGAATCTAAAAGTGTCTAAGTACCAGAGTGCTTAATGCCTTCACCTACTACACCCATTAAGCCTTTACCCACTACACCAACCACACTAACAAAACCTACTACTCCCACTACATAGTGAATATCCAATATTTACAACACTCCCATTTGGATGGTCATATGTCAATATTGACTGCCTCATTAAAATCTTGATCTTTTTTGGATGCTCCCCCTGATGAGTATCTCCTCCTGATTTCAAATTCGTTAGGCTGATGCGTATCGACGCCATACTTGAACTTCTGTGGGCTCATCATTGATTCTTCTGTTTCAGTCTCTTGCATAACAGAAGTGGTGCGCAACCTTTACCTTTGAATGATCCTTCAAAACATCCATTCTCAGCAACTCATCCATGCTTGACATCTTTAGTGTAAAGAGCCAACATCATATCAAATGTTTTGAGTTATTTGCTGAGGCAATGAATTAGCATTTTGAGTGACTTGGTTGAAGATGTATTCTCAGAAAGAAAGAAAACTGAGTATTTCGAGATGCTTCATTGGAAATGCACTCTCGGAGAGGAAGAAGAGTTAGCCATTCTTGCAAGTCTGCCTTGCCATGAAGACCGGAAGTTGACATATATAAGGATTTCCCAATAGCAAGTAATGGTGTTGTTGGAATCATTTCCTTTACGCTTGTCAGCAACAATGGTGTAATTGGAACTGTAAAATTCACGTGTTTCAACTTTGTTAGAGATATTTGACAAAGTTGCCTGTGATATCCGAAAAGTTGAGATTGCGTCTGAAAAGTGTCAACGAACTTTATTTAGGAAAATCTGGCTTTTGAAATTCAAAGAGCGATGCTTCTTCGATTTTTGAACAAATGGCCTTGTTGCCTCTTCTTTTATAGATACATCAATTGTGTTCAAAAACACGCTTAGAAAGTTGCTGCCTATAGAAACTTCCCCTTTTGCATTTATGAGATTTCAATTTATCTGACCTCCTTTTCCTTCATTATTTCTGAAAATGACTTGCCCATCTGACCGTCATTTTAATTTGAATGTTGTGGAAGATGCAGACATGTCTCCTCAAGACAATATATGGCACTCATCTTTCTTATCCTCTAATGGTTCTCTTACGGTTAGGGACTCTGTGATGAAGAATGATATAACTGCTACGGTGGTAACTACGAATCTTCTCACTCCCAAGGATAATAGGATACTTTCAAAACAGTCCGATGAATTGGTTGTCCAAGACTCTCTGGCTTTCAGTGTTTAGTGTGTGAGCTCTGTATCCGATATGGACCAACGTCTACTTGCTCGAACTCACCAAGTCGAATCATTAATGACTAACATGGGAAGTCTTTGACAAGAGATTAAAAGGCTCAAGCACGAGAATAAAGAGTTGCACATGCTTGCAAATCGAATCATTAATGACTGAGTAGCCAAAAAATTTTGAAAATTATTATTGATATATTCTCCACCTCCATCCGTTTGAGATGATTTGATTGTGGTACTAAACATGTTTCCACTAATTTTTTAAAAGTAAAAAATGTTGCAAAGACTTCAGATTTTAATTTTAAAGGGTAAATCCATGAATAACGAGAGAAATCATCGATAAAAATAACATAATATTGGAATCCATTAATAGAATGGGACGGAGACGTCCATACATCGGAGTTTATCAATTCTAAAGAAAAAGACGACAAAGAAGAAGATAATGAAAATGGTAATTTATGACTTTTGCCCAATGGACGCAAGTGACACACTTCGTTGGTGACTTTACTAGAAATGGGCAATTTATTCCTAGCTACAAGAAATTTAAAAATGGAACTTGATGGATGTCCTAAACGAGAATGCCAAATACTATCCAACACACGAGCACTGATGCATGCAAAAACACCATTATTGTTTGAGATGGAAAAACTGGAAAAAGGATAGAAGCCATCCCTACTCTGGCCGTGCAAAAGGATCTTCCCCGTTTGCATGTCCTGAACATGATAAGACGTAAGAGACAAAGTTAGAGAACACTTGTTATCTGTGGTAAAACGATTGACGGAAATGACATTAGTTGTGGCATTAGGGCAGTATAAGGTGTTAGATAATTTAAAGGTTTGATTAGGTGTTCGAATATAAGAATGTCCAACTTTTGAAATATGCAAACATGTGCCACCAACTACTTCGTTCACATGATCAGTGCCATGATAGTCTCGAACGTTGGGTACTTGAGCTGATTGTGGGCATTGGCGCTAGAATCAAAGAGCCAGTTCTGAACAGCAGGGGCACTGGTAGTGCCTGAGGATGGAGCAGCCCTGAGGGATGGGCAGAACTTGATCATCCAGGTTTATGGTAATTCCCAGAATGGAAATTACGACCACCAGACGAAGATCCACATCCATCACGATAGGAAGATCCACAACCCCGGAAACCACCACCAGAATGTCCTCCGCGCTAAGCAGCAAGGATAGTCGGTGCAACGTCAGGAGGAAGAAGATGGTGACCCTTTTGACGTCGCTCGACGCTAAGAATAAGGTCCTCTAATGCAACATAGGAAATGGCTTCCTTTCGAGCCTGTGCAGAGGCTACAGTACTCTTATAAGCTGGGACAGCATTATTAAGAATGATTGCCACCAAGTCCTCGTCAGAGATAGGAGAACCAGAGAAGGAGAGAGTATTGGTGATGCAGTTGACACGATCCAAAAAATCAGCGATGGATAAGTCACCGAGATGGGTGTTTAATAACTCACTGCCGAGCTGAAAGAGATGGCCAGTAGCCGGGGAAGTATATCGTTCCCGAAGTGAGGTCCATGTAGAGTGGGAGCTTGTCTTACTAATGAGAGTGGCAAGAACGGTAGGATGGACAAAACTATTCAACCAAGACATCACCGTGGAGTCTTGTTGGATCTATGCCTCATAGGCTGAATTAACTTCAGTAGTAAGGTTGCCGGCAGTATCTTTGAGGATGGCAAGAGGGCAAACATTGGTTCCATCGACAAAAGGAACCAAGTTCCAGCTACAAAGAAGAGGCAGCATCTATGCTTGCCACAGAAGATGTTGGTACGGTCCAACTTGATAGTGAGGAAATTGGAGACATTAGGAAGGACTGGGGAAGAAATGGGTGAAGGGGATTCAGTTTCAGAGGCCATTGGAAAAAAAAAAAGAAAAAGAAAAAAAAAGTGTTTTGAAGTTGTCGTTAGACTGGGCTCAGTGATACCATAAAAGATATCAACTTGAAAAATAAGAATGCTCGAATACAGTGCAGTTTGTAGGCTCAACTCAGTTAACAATGAGCGATGCTAACGTATTCCATTTAGATTACAAGGTAATCAGTTACAAGAAGGTTTATCTCCTATATCAAAACATTTACAAGATAAACATATTTGATAATTATCATGATCAAAACTGTGCAATAGACTTGATAGAGAAGAGTTGATGTTTATCCAAACTCTACTTGCAGGTTTGAATGTTATACGCGAGAAATGGTTTTGTTGTTATCAAGTTTGGCTGACTGGATTGTTGAGGTAGATTGGACTGCTGACATGGTTTATCAGTTTCCTCTCCTTGGCGTAATCGTATTTTGGAGGAATTTTGCTCCAACCGCATTCTGGGAACCTTCGTACTAATAAACAGGTTCTTTTGCAATTTCAATTAGCCATGTTTAAAAAAGGTGAAGTCTTTTGTTGCCTGCTTTGACACTTGCCACTTCCTGCACTTACAACCTTATTGCCAAACCTCTGTTAGTCGCACCAACTTCCCCAAACTGGCACCACGATGTTATGGCACTTTCCAAATCCTTGCTCGTGTTGGGAAAACGTCTTATACATGGGATGATGGGATCTGACTCCCACTTCTCGAATTTATCCGACATTTCATGTCTCTCTTCTTAAACCCAAGCTGGGCTCTTATGTGGTTACTTCCACAGTGCTTCCGTCGATGTCTGATACTGGCTCTGTTTCTAAATTCTCATGAACCAAATTCATGTTGAGTTCAACTCTAGGGCTCTACACCCTTTGAAAATTATCAACACACAAATTCTAATTAGTAGGTCATTCGACTATAAATTATCCAAACTACATCAGTTTGATCCCACAAAAGGTACTTAGGCAGTCTAATACCAAATTTTAGACGCAACAACAATCAAATACGAATCAGTACTTCATTCCAAACCAAATTCCCTCTAAACACTTTTCCAAATACTCACTCCAAACATATTATTTTCTGTAAGTCATTTACTCCAAATTCATTGTGGAACTACATGTGGTTTGATTCGTCACAAACAAGACATATGTAGGCAATCTAATACAAAATTCTAGACGCAACGCAACCCTAAAAAAAATAAATCCATTTTCCAAACTACGTTTCCCGTTATGGGTATATATGAAGTCTAATACTAAATTTTACACGCAATCACAATCCAAATTGAATCTGAGCTTCATTTCAAATCGAATTCATTCAAATACCAATGTCCGAAACACTTTTCTTTATTTAAATTAGTCATTCACTCAACCTGAGGCTCTACCGGAGTACAACTGCAAAATCAAACAAACATATATCTCTTTCATTGTGTTTCTGAATGTTAGAATTAAAGAGTATTCTCGTATAACAAAGGATTGTAATAAAACGCCATTAGTTAGGTAATGACAGTGAAAACAACTTTGAAAAACCGCCTCCTTAGAATTCTCCTGTTCATGCCTCTCTCTGAATGAAAGGAGTGAAATCTAGTGAAATCTAGATGGGGTGGAGATCAATAATTGCATCAGCACGTCTTAATTATGTCGCATCTCATTCTACCTAACCAAAGATATAAGGTGGAGACAAAGAAAAAAGCGAGGAGAATGACCATTAGTCCATTTTCTTTGTTTAAGAACAACAATGGTCTCTTAACTAAAAATTTATAACTTTTAATTCCTTAACTTATTAAAACGTGTAGCTATGACCATTTTCGTCAACTCCATCAAAATGAGTCATGGTGGAAGGATCATTGCTACAATTGGGTTTAAATTAAGAGATCATTGCTCCAATTCAATTAAACTTGAGGGACCATTTCTCCAATTGTATTAAGTTAAGGGACCTTTGCTATAATTTTTCACATTTGGTTTTTCATATTTTTCCTTTGATTTAGCCTCACGTGTGTGGCACGTGACTCATTTTGACGGAAGTTCTAATGGAGTTGACGAAAAGAACATAGATGCACGTTTTGATGAATTAAATGACCAATGGTCACCAATTTTTGGTTAGGGGACCATTACTCCAATTAGTGAGTTGAGGGACCTTTACTACAATTTCCTCTTTGTTTAAGTTAAAACGTGTGTGTTCGGGTCGATTTGGTCCGGCTCCAGTTTCAAAGTGGCCAATATATCAAAGGGGTTCCTAACAATTCCAGTTCAAAAGACCATTATCTTTCATAAAAACCAAACCAAATGGGATGGTTTAGTCTGATTAAGTCGGTTTTCCGTTGGCTGGCTTTTATGCCCACCCCTACGGTAAGCCATGGCCTTGCATGAACTACAAGGACAAACGTTTTCTCTGCATGACCAGGCCTCTTGTTTTTGGTAGTTACACTCTAAATCTGAATCCTTACTAGCTAAGTGAAGTCCGATGTGATTTACACAAAATTCTCTTTGTAGGACGTTCGTTATATAACAATGTTTTGCTCACGTTAATGATACCAGCATATTAAAAAAAACATCGAAAATCCATTCTCTAACCGGACTTTATGATTTACAATCTGAAAAGCATAACACTGTTAGACTTAAAATATCTTGAAAGGGGATCATTCTTTGTAGTGACTAACACTTACTTTCACTCCACAATCAACTTTGCCCAAACTTGGCCCTCTGAAATTTGAAAATATTCGGTTATACCGAGATGTGCCATAAGAAGCCAGAGATGAGTGAGCAGCTCTCCTCCTCGCCTGAGCTGTTGAGCATGATCACTCCACCGGCACTGATTGGCCGCAAAAGCGAGCATTTCCACCCACTCATGACATATAAACTCCCATTTCTTCTGATTGTTCTCCCAGTGTCCCTCAGATTCCATGGACTGCATATAGCTTTAGCAAGCCTGCATGCATCAAATAGAGCCGACTTGCTTCTATCTCCTTTCACTTTCGATGGAAGGATGTCTATGCTCACTTTGAGTAGCATTGTGCAGGGTTTTTTTCGAGTCCGTCATGGATTTTCTTCGAGTGAAAAACTCCTCAACCTCAGCATAGGTGTCTCTAAACCTAATCTGTCCAATCCCATTTGGCAGCATGAAGGGGCACATCACCAAAAGATATAACATGTGGTTTGATAACACCTTCCTGGCTTCAAAATTTAGACTATGATAAACTTGCGGTTTCTGTTCAGATCCGAATAGTAACATAGATCTGTCGCAATATGCCATAGAAGGATGCTCTGATCAAATTCGACCCTGTTAATGGTCCAGCCAAGTTCATCTAGACATTCTGCTTTCTCAAGCACATTGTTGCCCCTTCGAGCACATAGTTCTTTTCGTTTGCTCGCTTTGAAATTAGAAGCAATCCTCGACTTCCCTAGGAGCTGCCCAAATATCAAATTCTTCAACTCTTTGGATACATCCTTCAAGTCTGTGTATCGATACTTCTCTAGCAACCGGTTTATAAACTAGTCCTCGAGGATAAAAATTAAAATTGCACTTCGCTGGCCTTTCTTTGTGACAAAATGTTATGAGGTTGTATTGTGCCAAGGTATTAGGCCACCTCTTGTTTTTAGCCAAAGGGATTGATGAAACAGCTATGTGCAAGAGATCGACTGCCATGTTTTTGTGCTTGCTCAGCCACAGCATTGTCCAGTCCGATGAAAGTATTATGACTACTGCATAAAATTGTAAGACAATAGCTCCCACCAACAATATATATCTGATAATTACATCCACTCTCATGTATTCTTGCTTCTCCATGATCAACATGAAGGCTAGGAACACACAAACTGTGAAAGAAAGAGTAATGCAACGGAGAATCCCACCGACACCAGAATCAACCAGAAGTGATTTAGTATAAAACACATCATACATGAACCCTAGCTTAAACTCAATAACCTCTAGAGCTTCCTCAGAGTCCGGTGTTGGAAGAACGATTGGCTGTTTTCTATGACGTAGAAGGTGAGGATGAGATCGGCACACAGCCGCTTGAAAGTTTCAAAGAAACTGTAAGCTTTGTTTAGAACTGTTGAATAAGAAGAGTATCCAAGATAACTCTAATGATCCCAAGAAGAAGAAAATAGAGCACACTCTTAAAGAAAGCTCACAAAACAAACTAATTAGCAAAGTTTTTCTTATTTAGCTCTAGGCTTTGTTTTTCCTTGGATGATATACAATGCTTGAGGACTTGGGTATTTATAGCAAACCAAATGAAAGCTACACCACACACTTACTTCACCTACAACCTCCACTTACTTCACCAACCTCACACACTTACTTCACCAACCTCACACACTTACTTCACCTACAATATCCACCTACTTCACCTACAATTGACATTGATTCTCAACACTCCCCCTCAATGTCAGCTCTCATTCTTTGCACTGTGCTGAGCAAACAGCGAAAATTTTCGAGCTTGCCTGTACTTAAACTTTTTTTTTTTGTGAACAAGTCCGCAACTTGATCATTCATCTTGACCTGTCTCATCTCAATCTCTTCTTGTAGAACCTTTTCTCTGATAAAGTGGTAGT